>NC_136943.1:7899026-8046526 GCF_949987615.1 Pollachius pollachius
GTTGCTGTTGTTTCTTCTATGTTTTGTGCAATTTTCATTTAAATACGCAAAGTACACGTTTCACTCCCAGTTCTGAGTGGAGCGCTGCAAACAGAATTACAGGTGTCTGCCGAATCTGAAGCGGCTGCTCGTTTTGAAGAGCAGTGTTGCTTTGTCAACGTTGTTTTCTTGTTGTGTGTCAGTCATGATTCTTGGCATCATGCTCACAGAAATAAACACACTGGTGTGGCCGCTCATGGGCAGACCTCCTAACCCTTTTACAAAAGGTGTTAGCACTGTAATTCCATTAAGAGAACCATGCTTGCATTTTTTGCAACTTTAAGGCAATACTGTGTCTATCTTTATTACTCCCTGCTTAACATGTATCTGGGCAAGTCGAAGCTTGATCTTGGAGTTCATGTTTTGATTAGCAAAGACCACCACGGGTTTAAAAAAAAAGGTCATTTCTATTGCTCTGCTTTCATTTCTGTTCCGGCGTCTAGGATTTGCGATGGCTTTCGCATTCTTCAATTTGCATTAATGTGTTGCTAATTGCCTTGATTTTCTCAGATGAATGATGACTGCTTTCGGATTGAATTTTCACCATAAATGGCTTTTTTATTCATACTCCATAATGCTGCGCTTCATGTAGCATGTTATTATACCGCTAGTGAAACCATCTCCTCTGCCTTCCAGTAAATTGGATATTACCGGCTCTGTTTTTCCACCAGAAAGGAATTGTATGCGCCACTGATGGGTTGAGAGGGAGGGGTAAAAAAATGTGTGAGTACATTTTTGAGAGAGATCCTAAGAAATTGGAACAGGAAACGTTGTATCAAAGCTGAAACTCTTGCTGTGAGTATTACCAATGGCAATCAGATTTCCCACAGTCTCCTTTTGGGGCACAGATTGTTATAATTATGTGAGGTTTAGGCGCTGAAGTGAGGCCGTAGGATGTGACAGGAAACCCAAGTGCAGAAATGTCTTTTTGCACCTGCTTTTGCAAAAACCTCCCCCCCCCCCCCCCTCCATGCCCCCTCTCCCTCGCAGTCTACCCTCTCCTCCTACCCTCTGCTCCCTCGTCTCCTTGTCCTCCCAGTCTCAGCTGTGCAATAGAAAACTGGCGGGGTGTTCCGGTTGCCAAGACAACACAATAAACAAGAAAGGAAATATAAAAAGTGACTGAAATCGGATGAAAAGGTGGGAGCTGTAGTGAAAAAGAATAACATTTATAATCAAATGAACGATAAGCTTTGGCAAAAGCACCTGCTTTCCGTCAAGACAGTAATAATAGATGTGTATCGCGGTTTCCTATCCACGTACGCAGTCGCTTGTGTTTGCAGAATATGGGAACATTTTATTGAGTTTGCTCTTTTGCACGTTGAATGGGAATTAAGTCAGGGAATACGATTTGTAAACAATACAGTGTTCCTCCTCCCCTCATCTCAAGGTTCAATGTTGTTCCCTCTTTCTGAAAGGTATTCCAGTGAATAAAATGCAAATCAGACACTTATAAAGACTCCCCCTTGATATTGAGCCATGGGTGTCACATTATTGCAATGCGTTCAATCCCTGCAGTCTGAATAGATAAAAGAAACGCTAAAAGTGTAGAAGCCCAAACTCAAGCTCATCCATAGAAACTCAAACCACACACACACAAACTGGTCCACACACACAAACACACAGAGTGGCACGCGCCCACACACACAGACACGCACACACACACACACACACACACACACACACACACACACCCCCACACACACACACACACACACACAGAAGGATACGCCAATATTTACTTTCACCTGCAGCACCACTGCAGGATAACAAGGCCCAGGTAGAGAAAGAGAAATCAGCATTGACACATTGCTGCAGAGCTCCCCGGTGCGCCTGTGTACTTAATGACAGTATTCCCACTCACACTGTACACAGTCTGTCATCGCCGCCTGCAGTCAGTTGACTTTCCATCGAAGAGAAAAGCTTCTTTTCATGCCTCCCGGTGGCAGAGTGACAACTTACTTCAGAAGCATGGTGCGCCCCTCCTGAAGCCTATTTAATAAGCTGGATCCTGCTATATCATCACAGCCCCCCCGGCCTCTGCCTCTGATTACCTGCTCCTAGGACCTGGCCTTAGTGCCGCTGTCTCCATGTGGGCGTGCCTTGGGCCCCAAGTCGCAGGGCGCATCCATCACCCCCCCTCCACCGTCCACCGTCCACCCATCCCCCCCGCCCCGCGGGCTTGTATCAAAGCCAGCCAGGAAGAGTTTCTCACGAGGGGCTGGGTATTTTAGACTCTGCTCCCTGCTCCATCTAATCTCATCTTCACAGCACCCATCTGTCTGCCTGCCTGTTTTGCGGCCAGTAAAAGCACACATGCGAGGCTCTCTCTCAGCAAAACCCTCCTCCGCATTACCCCCGTCCCGGGTACTCCCCCTACCCCCCCCCCCCTCCTCCACCCACCACCCACCAAACCACCAGCCCATCTCGCTCCGCCTCTGGAGCCCACTCTCCACCTCCCTGTGTGCTGCGCTGCTCTTTAACAAGATGGCTTCCCGGTCGGCCGGCTGGTGAGTCGTCTCGCGGCACATCTGAAACTTTGAAAGCGTAATGGTCATTAGAAGCACAGTCCCTTTCTGCAGGAGAGTGTTTTTGTCCAGCCTATTAGAGGGAGCTCAGCGGTTGTGTTCCCCAAAGAGGGATATGGACCACCCACCACCACCACCATCTCTCTTTTTTTATTTGGCTTCAAACAGAAGTGAAAAAAAAAAGGACTGGAGAAGTTCAGAGGCAAGGACACTGCTCAATCTTTTTGCATTAATATCTATCTGGCATCAGCCGAGCACTAATTGAACTCACAGATCTGGATTTCTTCATCTCCTCTAATAATAATTATGATATAAAATGAGGGCGGGCTCCCTTACACACTTAGAATACTAAGCGGCTGGCCAAACTCTTTGTGTGTGTGTGTGTGTGTGTGTGTGTGTGTGCGTGCGTACGTGTGCGTGGGTCAAATCAGGATGTGCATGTCTTTGTTTTTGTGCACACATGCTGTAAACACCAGAAAATGCCTGCACACGCAAGACTGTGCGCAGATATGGCCCTTCCCAACTGTTAGTATCCCAGCTGTCTGCGCGGGTGAACGTGGCAGCGAGCGGGGGGGGGGTTGTTTGGAGTGCTAGAGCCACTGAAGGTCAGATGGTTTTCTTCTTTCTTTCTTTACCCCCTCCCCCCCCCCTTTCCTGTAAGTAATCAGGCTAAAAGCTCTGCTTCGGAGGAAGTGCTGGGCTTTTAATGGAACGTCTTGGACATTAAAGACAGCCAGTGTGGAGGATCCCTCAAGCTCGTGTCAGCTTTCATTTTTATTAAGACTTCTGGGTTATTGAGGACCATAAACGTGTATATGCTAAATGCCCGGGCTTTATTACAGGAAGCAATGAGCAGGATGGAGCGGGGGGGGGGGGTGTGTGTGTGTGTGTGTGTGTGTGTGTGTGTGTGTGTGTGTGTGTGTGTGTGTGTGTGTGTGTGTGGTGCACACCCACCAACACTGACACCTTATGCACCGATGACATTAGCATTCTGAATATCAACTAGGTTCTGAGGAGAGGAAGAAAACAAACCATCATCCATTTAAGTAATAAGAGGGAAGTGAAATAAATATTTAAGGACACCGGCTTTAAGTTGAGCTACAGAAAGAATATTAATGAGGCGATACCGTGATACATGGGATACAACGATATACAATATGCAAAGGGTAGGGGAATCTGTGACTGCGTTACCTCTACATGCTACTCTCGTTCAAAGCACTGTTTTAATTAAAATACAAGTGGCGCACACACAAACAAAACAATGGCTTTATTGAGAATGAGGATCCCATCCCCCTTTTTGTTGTGGTGGTAGATAAGTTTTTTTTCCTTCAGTGGGGGATTGATGGTTACTGCATTCTGGGAACAGATACATCTTAAGTGAAAGATGGATGGAGTAGAACATTTTCTACACATGATTAGATGAGAAACTGGGGCATCTATATAACTGGAGCAGGGAACAGAATGTCATGGTCAACACAATCAGAAATGATGCCTTGTGCCTCGCGGTTTATTACGGTCAAGTTTCTGCATTTATCAGCCTAATCTGATTCCGCGCGCCTCATGGAGTCGATGAATAAGACTATATCTAAGAATGGATTACGGCTCATATTTTAGACAAAACCCTGTTCAAAGGGTATTCACACAGTACTTTTCCATCATACCGTTGCACGCCCTCCCCTTTTGTTTAACAGATTTTCAATCTGCTGTTCTGCAGTTTTTACGAGTGCGCCGCTCAAAGTTAATAACGACTGCCGGGGTGGCGCTTTGCTATTCCTTTTCCTCTCTGTGTTTCGGAAGATCAAATCATTTCAATAATCAATTATTATACCTGCACTTTAATCTGCACAGCTTTTTAATAAGGTTGGATGGGGGTGGGGGGGGGGCCTGAACAAACAGGCAGCTGTGCTAAGCTAGCCCTGGTGCCCCCACACCTCAAGTAAATTTGATATACAAGTCATTGACATCATGTAAATGGCCACTGTGGCTTTGGGTGGTGCCATGTATTTAACTCCCGGACAGGGGGGGTTGGGGGGTGGGGAATAGGACTGACAACAATGTTTACTGGCTCTCAAATCAATCTGCCTCTGTCAATCACGCTGATGCCATCGTTACGGCCACCAAAGCCACCGTCGCCACTAGCACGTCACCTCTGCTCTGACAATCATCTATCATATTCAGACAGGTGGGTACTGCAGTGGTGGTGGGGAAGGGGGGGGGGGGGGGGAACACTCTGGTTGTAGCGGGAATTCGGAGGGAATGCCTATGGCCTTGGAATTGGATAATCTTATATCAGCCAATCAGCAGCTATTGACATAGGAGCTAACCCAATAAATATTGCCCTTAAAATTACCCCGTTTTACTGGGGGGGAGGGAAAAGGGAAGGCCAACAGGCCATGAAGACGAGGGCTTTGCGAGTGTGCACTACATCACTGCCTTAACTGCAATATTACATCTGCCGTTGACCTTTGAAAATGACACACGTGTGTGTGAATGTCTGTGTGTAAGTGTGTGTGTGTGTGTGTGTGTGTGTGTGTGTGTGTGTGTGTGTGTGTGTGTGTGTGTGGAAATACACCCAGGGGAGGCCCCTTATAGCATGAGCCCCCAAGTCTCCGGCGCTTCCTGCTCGGTAATGTCACCGCACTGCAATCCCACCGCCATCTCCCCGCCCGCCCGCCGCCGCCGCCGCCATGCCAGCGACGTATCCTACGTCGGCCGTCGGCAGGACGGATTGTCATTCCTGCCGAATCCCGCTCCATGAAAGGCACAGTGGAATATGCAGTGCAGTCACAGGAGGGGAGCAAAAAAAAGGGCAACATGGCTGACATAACACTCCATCCCAAGGTTGTCATTCATGCCGAGGTCGGGGCTGTCGTTGTTGTGCAAATAGGGGGTTGCTGGAGGAAAAAAAATAGAAAATAAATGAAAAAGATGCCGGGACAATTGTCGGTTCTGAAAATGCCCCCATTCCTGAGGTGTCAAAAGCATGCGAGCAGGAAGACACCGTAAAGTTAGCCGGGTGTTTGGGGCAACACAATGCTCCCGTCTCCAGATTAGATTTTGCTGTTTGCTGAAGGGTGTCTAAGAGTCTCAGGGTGTGAACGCGACCTATGAGGGATGAGAGAATGGGGACGGGCGCCCTGGCAGGTGCCATATTCTTCCACTTCGATTGACAAGAGCGATAATTAAACCGGGGGGGATGCCATCTCTGCCCAACATGAACGCTTGTATTTATTTACGCTGACTACATGCTTTGTTCCTCTTCTATATACGAGGATGTCAATGTGTGTAGGGGGGCTAGAGGGGGGGTAAGGGGGGGGGGGGAAGCGAGGGGCGAATGAGAATCCGTTTGAAGCCCCGTGTTTAAATGACACCGCCGTAGACCGAAATTGCCTTCTTTGTTTCCTGTTTGTTGTGGTTCGGATTTCTTTTTGCGGAAACAAAGAGGGAGGATTACTCGAGCAATAACAGATACTGCTTTTTGTTTGAACTTAAAAGAGAAAACGGGAAACGGGGGTAATTCATGCAGCTAATATAATTATTGTAATAACGCTCAATGTTACAAAGGGAAAATTAAGCGACAGATCGAAGAAACGAAACCGCGGCTATACGGTGGGGAAGTGGAAGGGAGGAAGAGGAGGAGCAGGAGGAAGAGGAGAAGAAAGAGCAGGGCTGGAGGGCAAAAAGAGGAGGATGGATGAATGGACAGTCGGAGGGAACATTCTTGAAAATAATGACCGGCGGCGACGTCCATCACAGGTAGCCAGATGCCCTTCTGACTGGCTCTGCCGCAGCACAGGGGGGGGATGAAGGATTGACAAATGCCTCAAAAACATCGAAGGCAGTTCATTCACAGAGATCGGCCATCACTCTGTCTTTGCTTGCCGTGGACGCTTGAGCCCATAAAGAAAAAATAGAGTGACAGATCACGAGAAGAGGGAGCAGAAAGGCAGGGAATAATTGAGCTCTGGTAATGGCAGGTTGGGGACCAGCTCGGAGGGGTGTTGAATATACCTGTAGCTACACAAACCGCGTGCGGGGCGAATGAATGGGCTGCTTCCTCATGGCCGCGCAATCTATACGTGCCACCTCAGCACAATTCTCTCGTCGGGGGCGGGGACGAAAGAGAGAGGGAGGGGGGGAGAGGGAGGGTGGACAATACGGTACACCAAAGCACCCATGTGGTGATGAATCGGCCAGATTACCTCTGGTATCTAATCGGTGCTGATGAACGATGCGACTACGGAATATGTCATCTAGGATGACCCGCAGTCCCGGGCGAAGGAACTGGTCGAGTCATTAGTTCTGCTAGATGCCATCTATGAATCATCCGTGATGGATCGTTGTCAAGGGCACACGCTTATGTACCCTAATGCAGGGCGACACCGGTGTGGTCGGGGTGGTGGGAGTGTGTGTGTGGGGGGGGGGGGGGGGGGGGGTGGAGACACGTTGACAACAGCCAGGCCCCCTTGTGCACACACTGGCATGCCTCCCCCCCCAGTGATGCTATTAAACTCAGGATCAATTAACCCAATAGCAGCATCATATGGCTTCCAGACTGTCTGCTCTGTTTCCTTTCCCTGATTGGTCTAATGATTTCGTGGAGCTCCCCTGCCTGCCTTTTCTTTGTTTGCTCCCTCTTCCTCCCAGGAGCCTGTGGCCGGGGTTACCGCTGTGAAGGTCCAATTCCCACGTGTGTTCTTCTTGTCCAATTCCTTTTCTGGTTCGGTACCTCTCTCTCTCTCTCTCTCTCTCTCTCTCTCTCTCTCTCTCTCTCTCTCTGTCTCTCTGTCTCTCTGTCTCTCTGTCTCTCTGCCTCTGTCTCTTGCTATCCCTCTCTCTCTCTCTCTCTCTCTCTCTGTCTGTCTCTCTCTCTCTCTCTCTCTCTCTCTCTCTGTCTCTCTCTCTCTCTCTCTGTCTCTCTCTCTCTCTCTCTGTCTCTCTCTCTCTCTCTCTCTCTCTGTCTCTCTGTCTCTCTGTCTCTCTGTCTCTCTGACTCTCTGCCTCTGTCTCTTGCTATCCCTCTCTCTCTCTCACTCTCTCTCTCTCTCTCTGTCTCTCTCTCTCTCTCTCTGTCTCTGTCTCTCTCTCTCTCTCTCTCTCTCTGTCTCTGTCTCTCACCTCTCGCGCTCTAACAATCCCCCCTCCTTCACTCCATCCCTAATCCACTCCCCATCTCTTCTATCTATCTTTTTCTCACTTTATTTATCCTTCCCCCCCTCACTCAGACCCTCTCGTCCCCTCCTTCACTTCGTCTTTGTCTCTTTCTTAATCTCCTTCCATCTCTCACTCTCTTTCGCCCCTTCTTCTCCCACCTTCCTTTGCGACCCATCCCCCCCCCCCCCCCCCATACCCCTACCCCCTGCATCCTCCCCTCCTTGGCACCGGTGTAAAGCATCCATTATGGAGGGATGCATGGGTGTCTGTGTGAGTGGGAGAGTGGGACTTGGCACGCAGCCTGCCCCACCTGCAGCGGAAGCACTGACAGCTGAGCACTGCCCACCCTCCAACCATACACCGCCCCCCCCCCACCAACCATCCACCCTCCCCCACCAGACCTACCCAGCCTCCATCCACCCAGCCTCCATCCACCCCACACACATGCTCCCGACGCCCGCCTCCACAGTGACCGCCCTCTCCCTCCTCCTCCCCCTCCACCTCCACCTGCTCCTCCTCCCCTCACACCTTTCCTCTGTAGTTCTCTCTCTATATATATTTCTCTCATGCCTTTAGTCCCTGATGTTCCACATGGATCGCCTCAATCTTTATTCACCACCTACTACCAGATCTCCTTTCTTCTTGATTCCCCCTCTTGCTCTCCCTCTCCCTTTCTTTCTCTCTCTCTCTCTCTCTCTCTCTCTCTCTCTCTCTCCCTCTCTCTCTCTCTCTCTCTCTGTCTTTCCCTCTCCTCCTCTCTCTTTGCCGCCTGTTATGTCGGTCATTCCTTTTTTTTTCATCTCCATTATCTGTCTGCCATCACCGCTGTGTCTTTCCCCTTCTTCCTTCAACCTCTCCACTCTTCTCTTTCTTTTAGTCGTTTCTCGTCCACTCCACTGCGCACATTGGTATTTTCTTTTGTTCTTGTTTTGCTTTGTTTGTATCCAATCAACGGCTCAGGAAACCTTTTATGTCCTTGATGCGTTTGCCATGTGCGCCAGATGAAAAGCTGAGGCGTAATGAGTCAACCTTTTGACCCGCCGAGAGGCTCACCTCGCAGTGCACTGCTTGTTTGCTTGTGTGCTACAAACTGCTCCCTGTTACCATTTGCTTAAGCGGTTCCTACATCTGTTTAGAAAGTGCCCCTAAGACAAGGAATATGCATGTGCTCTACATCTTGTCTACATGAAACAAGGGGTAGTCACTGCCTGCGACGGCTACTAAGAAAAGTCCACCATTTTGACATTAACAATGGCAGGGTTATTTTGACCTTAATATTGATTTGCGTAATCGGCACATCAACAAATATTACATTTATTTAATTCCGTACTTATTGGTTTTTGTCTTTGGCATTTATGTACTGATGCCATTACAGAGAGCCAATTTGAGTTTGTGATAGATTGCCGAGGGATAAAGGAAGGAAGGAAGGAATAATTTGGAGGGAATGCATTTTTTTTGCTGCTATTCGTGTTTTGGTATGCTGCTGTGCATGCGTGCCTGTGTGTGTGTGTGTGTGTGTGTGTGTGTGTGTGTGTGTGTGTGTGTGTGATGTATGTGTGTCTGTACATGCGTGCATGTGTATTCGTGTTTAGGTGTGCAGGTGTGCCTGCATCTGTGTGTGTGTGTGTGTGTGTGTGTGTGTGTGTGTGTGTGTGTGTGTGTGTGCATCGATCGCCCCCTTCCCTCATGGTTATAAAACACCCTGTGTACTAAGAGTGAATGTTGTGCAGCTCAGATGCATTAGCCTTACTGTGAAATTTGCATAGTCTGAGCACAATGAAATCCCCAATAAGAAGATCTTGGGCAAACATGCTGACGTGCAGAAAGCAGCTCTCCTATAAAGGCCCCAACGCTGTGCCGCCTGACAAAACGACTAAATCTTTAGCTCCCAGTCCTGCAAGGCTGTAATAGATTTTTAGCTTAGAGAGCTAACATAAGCTATAGATCCTTTTTTCAATGGTAAGAGAGATTGACTGGCTAAATCGAATGCCGTCTCGGGATAACAATATTGCCAATGTTCCCTTTCATCAGCCCTGGTGTCAGAAACGGAGGGAAACACGGCCACACGAGTGTCGCTGACCCGTGGGGGCCTCGGCCGCAAACGGCAACAAACACTTTCTCAAATTGAACGTAATGTCGGGAAAGTGAGGCTCACTTCCTGAAAGGCTCTCATGCAGGTCCGCCAACGGAGCTATCTGTTTCACCGGGCGGGGCCGGCGACAGGAGGGGAGGGTCGGGGGAGGTTGTCGTCTTGACAAGAAAAAAAGTGATATGAGGTTGAGTTGATGATGTTTTGGAAACATCCCTCCTGCACCGTGTTGCGTGCGCGATGTTGACGGACCCATATGGTAGGGCTCTAATCTTGATGGATGCCCGGCCCCGTGCACACTGCTCACACTCTGCAGGGTAATGGGATGTGGCGACGACACATTCCCCCAGAAATCATCACAGTGATCCTTATGTGTTATGAGCAATCTCATAGCCTCCGTCGTTACCGCCACGTGGTCGTAGTGGAGGGGGGGGGGGGGGGGGGGGGGGTGGTTTACTTTACACACCGCAGACCCTGCGTATGTGTGCTTGTGTTTATGAATATCTGTGTGTGTATGTGTGTGTGTGTGTCTGTGTGTGTGTGTGTGTGTGTGTGTGTGTGTGTGTGTGTGTGTGTGTGTGTGTGTTTGTGTGGCTGTGTGTGTGTGTGTGTGTGTGTGTATGATATTTTATTGATAACATGACTGAAATCACTATCGGTCAAATTGACTACTTTGTCTGGGTGATATGAAGCTATGAGCTGGATGAAATGTTGAGACTTTAACTGGAATGGGGTTGATTCACATTTTCCTGCAATTCTGGCTCCAATAAAAGCTTTGAGCTCGCACTATTCGTCGTTTTTCCTGGAAACACAAACGGTCTGACCTGAGAAATATATGGGCGGCTGACCAAATGCCCGGAACGCAATTAGTCAAGCGGCGATAGTTAACATGAAAGATATATCGAATGAAAACGTCACCTTAGTACTAAATAGAGACGATCAAAGTAACGACCTGGCAACCAAAAAAAGCCTCTCAACTCTCTCCCATCTGCGCCTTGACTGTTTTGTGCACTCCTCGAGACTTCCAAAACCAATTAAATAATGCATACACAAAAAGCTTCATTAGTCGAATGTTGTAACTAAGATATTCGGTCGGGAAATAGTTCCATTGTATTCGTTGGCATTTCCCCCTCCCCTTGACATAACAGAGCCAGCTTTTAATTGGAGCAGTCCTCAGCTCCAGTCCGCCGCCATCCTCTTCAGGGCCACCTTTTAATGTGGAACGCCGTTTCCTGTCTGGGGTTTTGTCTGCGGCCTTTCCCCGGCTCTGTCCCGGGACTCCTCGCTCATCAGTGAGGGCTTCATTAGCCAGCGGAGGGGGAGGTGACGGCGAATAGAACAGCTGTTAAGCTAACCACTGCCGTTGTTAGCCTGCCTCCTCCGTATGCCTAACTGCCTAAACCTGTCCCCTAGCTGCTAATGGAATGCTCATTATGGGATAGGAGGGGGAGACACACGTCGGGAGATGGCACGCACGGAGGGGGGGGGGGGGGGGGGCTTGTGCAACGGGGCCCGCGGTACCAGGCGCGTGCCGCTGAGACCGCTCTGGGCTATTTGTACTGCTATTGCTGCTGCTCCCTGTAGTCGCCATTAAAAAAACGAATAGACCTCCAACCCCCCCCCCCCCCCCCCCTGTGGATCAACTACCTATCCAGGACACGTTGACCTGCAACCCCCCCTAAACCCATAGGAGAACCAGGTGTGTGTGTGTCTGTGTGTCTGTGTGTGTAGGGGAGGGGGGAGGAATGATCCTTGGCTACAATTAACGGCCTTCACAGTTCTAGAAGATGACTAATTTCTTATTCTGCATGTGTTCTCTCCCTCTCTCTCCATCAGCCTCTCTCTCTCTCTTTCTCTCGCTCGCTCTCTCTCTTTTAATCTCTCTCTCTTTCAATCCCTCTCTTTTTCAATCTCTCTTTTTAACTCTTATCTCTTACTCTATCTCTCTCCCTCACTATCAATATCTCTCTCTCTCTTTCTATTTCTCTCCTTCACTATCAATCTCTCTCTCTATATATCTCTCTCTCACTATGTCTGACCTGACTTTATCGGTCAGTGTAGACACACACACACAGACACACACGTGTACACACAGCAGGCAGGAGATACCAGATAATAGTAGAGACAGATCCCTTCTGTCTTCCAGCCCTGATGCGATCCCTTACGGGAGGCGTTTTGGGGATGTTGATTTCTTAATGTTTCTCTCGTCTCTTTTCTTCTTTTTTCTCTCCGTCTGTCTCTCTTTTTCTCTCTCTGTTCGCGCTATCCTCCCTCGCTCTCTCTTTTTCTGTCCTCCGAAGCAGTGTGGCGTTAAATAATTCAAGCGTTGTAGATTGTGCCGCTGTAATTTGACGGGAACCCAAAAGCACAAGTCTATTTCTCCGTGTCAAAACTGATGAAGCTGGTGAGAGGGATGGAAGCCTGGCGACATCTGAGATGGCACCATGAATATCTTATGCTGCTCATGGAAGCCATTACGGAAAGGGAGCCAAGAGTGTGCACTGCCCTCATAATCAAAACACATCCCTAGTTGGCATACTTCATGTTATGCTTGGTTGAAATTCAAAAGGGGGGAAACATTTTACAATGGAAATATTTAATTAACACGTGCCACGTCTCTCACACACGGAGATGTGGGCGAATTAAATTGGACAGCGCACCATGTACGCCTGTGTGTGTGTGTGTTTGTGTGTGTGTGTGTGTGTGTGTGTCTGGTTGCACGTGGGTGTGTGTGTGTGTCAGTATGCGTTTATTGCCCAGATAAACAAATGTAAAGTAATTCTGTGATCTGAAAGGCTTGAGAAAAAATAAATAAATTATGTATATATATATATATATATATATATATATATATATATGTATATATGTATATATATGTATGTATGACCTAAACTCATCAGTTCAGCTCTGTAGCTCATGAGAAGATGTCAGCCACTGCTTGAGCAATGAAATAAGGGGGAAGAAAGGACTTCCTGTTTACCTCTGAATGGTGCTTACCGAAATGGAATAGAATTGAATGTACACACACACACACACACACACACACACACACACACACACACACACACACACACACACACACACACACATGCATACACATTCAATTACGCACACACACATAGACACATCAAGAAAACACACACACACACACGCACTCACACACACACACACACACACACAAAAACACACACATTCAGAAACACACACACACACACATTCAGAAACACACACACACAGACACACACTCGCAAATTCATGCAGACACAGAAATACCCCACATTCGCTGCAAAATGAATTCAAGTAATTCATTTGTCATGGGTTCAGTGCTGCACACATTGACGTAAACACACACACACACACACACACACACACACACACACATACATGGCGCAGTACATACGAAGCAGGGTTCTGCGTCTGTATGTATGAGGCAGGTCTGGCCTCCTGGGGTTCGGATTTTCATTAGCGGTGAGTCCAAGTAAATATTACACCAATGTTTAACACCCCTTTGCACTGCTTTTACACACACACACACAAACACACACACACACACACACACCATACCTCTCGCCGCACGCACACACACAAATGCACATATCTGAGCGTGCATGGCCAACACACACAGAATGCACTCGTGCTTTGCCCATCCACACAAGGTCCGCGCGTATATATAATTCCCTGTATACTCCGGGGTATTCACAGAGGCTACAGCTGTGTGCCTACTGGCTTTGGCAGCTAGGAAGAATGTGAGATGGATAGACACATAGAGACACACAGAGGGAGGCCAAGAGAGAGAGAGAGAGCGAGAGCGAGACGGAGAGAGAGAGAGAGAGAGAGAGAGAGAGACAGAGAGACAGAGAGTGAGCAAGAGAGCGAGAGGGAGAGAGAGCGAGAGAGAGAGAGAGAGAGAGAGAGAGAGAGAACGAGAGAGAGGGAGAGAGAGAGTGAGCAAGAGAGCGAGAGAGAGAGACGGAGAGAGAGGGAGAGAGAGGGAGAGAGAGAGGGGGGGGGTGGAGAGGGATATAGGCGACGGGAACAGATTGCAGTAGAAGGCGTGTTGTCATGTAACAGAAAGTAAAAATGCAAGGGAGAAGGAAACAAGCGAGCTGTCTCTCATGGCCGTGATCTTTCCTTGCGTTCCTTCCACCCCATTTTTGCAGACTATACTATACTTCTATTTTCTCCCCTCCAGCGCCTGCGGCCTGGTTTGAATGTATAAGACTGATCATCTGGGCTGTGATCACCCACGCAGAAAGGAAACTATTGAATGACTTTTCCTCTTCTCCCTCAGACAGACAGGCTGGGACACAAGCAACAGTGGTGAAAGTTCAACACTGTGCACGCACATATACACTGACACACACGCACACAAAAAAACAAATTGAATGAGCAACACCCAAAGCACTGGCCCCCTGAATGACCCAAGCAAACAAAAGTGCATATCAAGACATCATGTTGCACACACATACACACGCACACAATCACACAAAGTATGCATCAGGACACACATTTGCACATCCGAAGCAAACACACACACACACACAAAAATTGTGAATAAGAAAGGCATGGCAGGGAGACATGCAATAGCCCTGAACTTTGTTCACTTCCGGGGTTTGGACTACGATTCTGGGTCGTTGTGCATTGAACCCCATCTTTGTATGCCGCTAACACAGGCCTCAGTGTTGAGGCTGGGAAGAAGCGTTTCACTCCGTTACAGAATCGCTTAACACTGACCAACGATTCCACTTTTCAGCTTTACCGGAAAATATATTTCTTATTTCGTTTTGGAACACTGTTTGTGTTGTTAAAACACAAAATACTAAAACATTAAGCCTATATATCATTCTATAGCTATCTTTCTATAGATCTATCTTTCTATAGAAAGATGGATGAATGTTGTTTTTCTCTCAATATACTTATTTATTTATTTTTAAAGAAAAACATTTTCCTACAGTAATGTCAGACTTTAATGTAGAATGTGGAATGAGAGCACGCTGGAAAATGAGACGGCCACAATGTTTGCTTTACCATGAATAAATAATGATTTTGATCGATATATAAATGCTGGAAAAGGTAGAAATCCATGGTTCTCCCGCCACCTGAAGCCAGGCACACTGCTCCTGATATAAGGCCGCCGGACCTCTCCCTGGCTCTGATTGAGTTGACACCATCACAGCCAGCGAGATGGTTCGCTGTGACTCAAAATTCATATTTTTTACAAAGACCTCAGCATGCATCATCAGTGTTCCAAGTGGATGCGGAGCAATAGATATTAATTACTTGTCTATTATGGTTTCTGCCGCTATCAATCTTATTTTTTCACTCCGGCTTTGGAATTAAGTGCCACCATCCAATATGAGCCAAGAAAGTCATCTTTAGTTTACTATTATTTTGTGAGACGACTTCATTGTGAAAAATAAATAGAGCCCTGATGAGGCGCAACCCCTACGGGACGGTGATCATAATATTGACAAACGGCTGACATACAAGATCAATGTCACCACGGACTATCTTCTGTCAAATTGGGCCTGTGTTTCTTAAAGTTAGACGGATAGATTCTCAAGAAAGAAGTATGCCGAAAACCAAAAGAAGTGTTTCGCATCCAAAAGGAATTGGCAACTGTAGGGCGGCCAGGGAGAGAGAGAGAATATCAGTGTGCGTCTTGACCTCATAAGGTTCATGTATATTTGATAGGGGCGACCGCCAGATGTGGCCCTGGCTGCTGTGTTGGGGCGAGCAATCTCTCTCTGACTGAGTGCACAGAAATTAGATTTCATCTCAGACCTCAAATCTAATACACAGACTTATATATTTACTCACAGCGGGGGCCGCGTTGTAAGCCAATATGACCCTATGGAGGGGGGGGCTCTGGGAGCCGTGCAAAACAAAGTTAAATGAAAGCGCTCTCGGGGCCACCAGATCTGAACACAAAATACTATAAAAAGCAAAATAACACAAAATAAAATAAAAGCTTTTAAAAGGCGGTTTTAGCCCCGGATTGCAGTTGTTTACCAAACACACTGGTCCCAACTATGTAAAAGCTATTATATAAAAAGGGGTATTAGTGTCTTGTGGTTCAACAGGGAAAGGATCAGGGGGAAGAATCCAAATCCAAATTAGACATATAGTCAAGGTGTCGCCCACCCGCTTACAATGGGCCATCCCTTACAGAAAGGACACAATGTTTGCGTGGACAGACGGTCAACCAAGGGCTCTTTAGTGTCATGGAACCTTTACTATTTTAACATTTGTACTTATTTACCCCATCAAAACGAATCATCACGAAGCCTCACATAAACACCGCTGGAGAGAGACAGGGGATAGACAAGGTTGATGCCTTTTGCACACATCTGCGTCTTGACCACAATGGACGCAAAGTCCAATGTCGTCGTTGTTTCTTCTTCCTGTTCTTCCCATCCAAATAACCTTGGCTCTCCTTGAATGCTCTCAGGGGACAATGGAGCCCAGAGAAGAATGTTAAGATTCTTCTCCGTCGCTCTTTCTTTCTCTCTCTCTCTCTCTCTCTCTCTCTCTCTCTCTCTCTCTCTCACTCCCCCAACCCACTTGCCCTAATCCTTTATTACCTTTTCTTTCTCTCTTCTTCGAGTTTGAACGTGAAAAGAAAAAAAGCTGTAGCTCATTTCAACCCCCCCCCCCCCCCTGTCGTCTGTTTGTTTGTTTGTTTGTTTGTTTGTTTGCTATTCAAAGATTTATATTCCAAGATTTATTTTCTTCTTATGGCGGTGCGAATGCAAAGGCAGGCACACCTGTACACACTTTTCTTCACGCAACAGCACCAATGAAAAATCCCAGAGCCACACAACGCTTCAGTCAACACTGTTTTAATATGTATGATTACAGTCAACAGCCCCAGCAAGTTGTCGCATGCCCCCAATCAAAAGGCACACACACACATGCACCCACACACACATACAAACACACACACACACACACAAACACACCTGCACACACACACCTGCAGACAGACACACAAAAACACACACACACACACACACACACACACAAACATACACACACACCCTCACACACACCAACACACACACAGACACACACGCATCTGAGTTGACCGCTTGAGCTGTTTCTTTTGTTATTTATTGTTTAACGGAAGATCAATTTTCGCTAGGCGAACGCTGATTTCAGATAGGCAAAACAAACAGCTTCCTAATTGTCAGGGTTTCCAGTTGACTTGATTAGCTCCAATGGAAATGTGGATTTGAAAAAGGAGTCTCTGATGCCATTGGACTGCTTCCAGAGCAGTTTCTACAGCAGGCCATGTCCTAACCCAATTGTCTCAACAGGCACTTACTGTAAGTGGCTATCGCAGCTAAAAACGTTGTGCGACAGCTCCTGACTGGATGGGCCTGTATAGTGTACTAGCCATGAGAAGAGACAGGCGCAGAGCACTGTAGGGACGGGGCTGATGGGACGCAGCCCTTATCTGCTCACTGAACTGCCGTCCTCGACGCACACCCTTATTCCTCTGTCTCGCTCACACACACACACTCACACGTAGAGACACACACACAGACAGAGTTAGATGCAGAGGCAACACATGACCACGGTGACTATTAGTGTACTTGTTCGACTTTTTTTTCCTGGTGTGTTCATACGCGTACATACTTGAGACGTAAACTCGTGATCTAGGCAGTCACAGTCGTATGTGTTTCACACATGCACAAAACCGACACATGCAGGTACGCACACACACACACATGCAGCAAGCAGACGATACACACACAAACCCACAGACACAAACAGACAAATGCATACACGGACACAGACACACACACACACACACACCTGCACACACCATGCAGCAAGCAGACCATACAAACACAAACACACATACACAAACACAAACTGGCATACTCATATACGCAAACAGACAAACACACACACACACACACACACACACACACACACGCACCAACACAGACACACACAAGCATCCCTCTGCCAGCTTTGCACTTGGTGGGTAATACTGCAGTGAGGTGATGGGATCACGTCCCAGCCGGGTCCCATCTTGTGTCTGAGCTCGCCTCTCAATCTTTAATGTGTGCCCAAGAGCGAGGGGGACCAGGAGACACGGAGCAACCCCCTGCCTGCGGCCCTATTTCTGGGCGGCTGTTTGCGCGGCTTTCCCGCCTCGAGTCAGACCGCGGAGGTGCGGTTGCCGTGGTCCCATCTCTCAGAGGTCGGTGGGTGGCAAAGGAGTGTCAGTCCAGAAGAATTTGGTGTTTTGTTCGTTTTTCCTTTTGTTGTTTAAAGGTGGAGGGAAAAGGGGGAACGTGCTACCGCGGAGAGAGAGGCACGGACACACAGGCGGCCGAATATGTTGGCACCGCTGGAGTTTCGCACACGGGTGACCCACACACGCTCACACACACACGCTCACACAAACGTACAAACTCAACACTCACACACGCTCACACACACGTACACACTCAACACACACACACTTACACACCCGACACCGCTGTTGATACTGCATGCCAGGATGGACAGACCCCACAGGGGTAAGCCTCCGAACCCCAGAAACTGCGTTTCTAACAAGAGCGATCCGGCTACTTCGGGAGGTGTTGTTATTTTGCTGGAGCCCCATTAGAGACGTGGAGGAGGAAAATAATTGTGTAGCAGGTAGTGGATTCGAAGCACTCCAGTTGCGCTTGGTTTACTAAGGGTTCCGGATTAAAGGAATTGTTGATGTCCTCAGTTGAGGAAGGAATAGGGGACGTCGCCAACAATTTTCTCTTTGTGTGGTGCCAGAATTCCTGAATTTCTCAGTGTATTTCTGTGTGCAAGTGTTTGGTGTGTTTAGTATGTGCGTGTGTGTGTGTGTGTGTGTGTGTGTGTGTGTGTGTGTGTGTGTGTGTGTGTGTGTGTGCTTGTGCACATGTTGTGTGTTCATGCTTGCATGTGTGCGTGTGTGCGTGAGCATGTGAGCTGCATGTCTGGCATCTCATGCTGCTAGGATAGCGGGAATTACACTTGCCTGTAGTAACCCATGGTAACCCCCCTAGAATACGAAAAAAAAGAGCTATATTTATAGTTTGCATGTATCTAAGCTGATGTGTGGAAGATTCATTTCTTTACAAACTGTTTTCTTTTTGGGGGGGTTCTATATGAGGGAGAATGAGATGTGCTATAGAGAGAATGCAATGTCTCATTCTTTGAACCAGAGTTCAAAGTCTGGCAGGAAAAGGGGCTGGTGATCTGAACTGAAGAGAAATGGTGAAAGGGCCTGGCTAAGCAAAAGCAATCTCCCACCCACCTCTTGCTCTGAGCATGGATGTGCCCATCGCTCTCGCTCTCTCTCGCTCGCCCGCTCTCACACCTCGCCGATGCTCAAAGCTCGCAGAAAATGTATTTCAGCAAGACTTAGACAAAAAGATCCAGGCTTTGAGTTTTTCTCTTCTTTTCGGTTCTCTCTCAACCCCTCTCTCTCTGGCACTCAATTCAATTCGCTCTGTCTCAATTCAATTCTCCATCTTTCGCCTCTTTCCCTCTCTCGCTCTGTCTCGCTCTGTCTGTCTCTCTCTCTCTCTCTCTCTCTCTCTCTCTCTGTGTCGCTCTGTCTATCTCTCTCTCTCTCTCTCTCTCTCTCTCTCCCTCCCTCTCTCTCTCTCTCTCTCTCTCTCTCCCTCTCTCTCTCTTCCTCCCCTGCCCCCAAATCCCTATGAATCGCTCCAGGGGGGGCTGTATACTCTGTCGATAATTTGCCTGTCACAAACGTTACAGCCCATCCTCCCAACCCCCCACACTGCTTTTCTTGGCACAGGAAGAGGGCAAAAAAAAAAAAAAAAGAGAAAATAAAGAAACGAATTTCAGACATCCCATCTGGCTGTCAGTGCTGAGATGCCGCCAAGAATAGAAGCTTCCCATCTCTCCAAATTTCATGGCTGAACTGTCGTATAAGTGAGCAACTGTTATTCCGTTGTTTGCATTCCCCTTGTCGTCCCCCCCCTCCTCTGTCACCCCATCCACGCTCTGACCCTTCACTGCTTGTCCTTTTCATCGCGTCTGATTCATACTGTAACACAGGGCCTTGCTCCCTCTTCGCCGACACGGGCATGGACTCGGGTCAGCCGGTTCTCACGCAAGACGTCGGCATCCACTGCACACCAGGACACCGTGTCCACGGGCCGCTCTGGGCCAACACACAGCCGCCTTTGCACTTCCTCCAATATGAACATTATAATGCATCTTCTTCTTCTCCGCGACCAGCGGCCATTCAGTCGCTCCCTCCCCGTTCTGTCACATCGCACATCAACATCCAGTCCGAAAGCTATATATAGGCGCTAATCGCCATCCTCTCAGCACAGCCAATGGCGCGCCTTGGTGGAGGGCGTACAAGAGGGGTGTGTTGTGTGTTTGTGTGTGTGAGTTGTGGGAGGGGGGGCGGGGGGGGTCAGAAAACATCTTTTAACAAGTCGTCTCATCTAATGAGATTAGCAGAGCTGCTTACAATGTGGTGACATGGAGATACACGCAGATAGCCCCGCAATAACTCATTATTCCTCTCGCTTCCACACTTGGCCCTGTGTGTGTGTGTGCGTTTGAGTGTGTGCGTGCGGGTGTATGTGTGTGGTGAAGTTTACACAGCCTCCTCGTCGATCTGAGGGCAGCAGGGAGGCAGGGAGGGAGGGGGGTGAATACGGCTTGAGCTTTTCAAACGCATACGCACACAAAATAGACACAAGCACACGTTCACAGGCCACACACACACACTCAAGCATACACACAAGCACACATGGACACTCACACATACACAGTATACACATGCACACACACACACACACACACACACACACACGTATGCACACATACACACACACACACACACACACACACACACACACACACACACACACACACACACACACACACACACACAGATACAGTGTTTGTGATAGTGTGAGATCAGGGTAAGATCCGGACTGAAGAGAGTAAATAAAACGATGACCACAGCATGTGGTCTTGTGTATGTGTTTTATGTTGCCCTTGGTTATACCAGGCATGTGTGTGTATGTTTTTTTATTCTGCTCTGGGTTCTTCCAGGCGTGTGTCTTGGTGTGTGTGTGTGTGTGTGTGTGTGTGTGTGTGTGTGTGTGTGTGTGTGTGTGTGTGTGTGTGTGTGTGTGTGGTGGACTACACACACTAAATGGGTTTCCATGCTGTGGAAACACTCACAGTCAGCTCATAAAGCATTCCTAAATGAGCCCCTTTTACCCTCTTATTTTCTAATAATTTGTTAATAATACCGTTGATAAGGAAGCGTTCATAGTGGGCTTAGTTGACGGGTGACGTGGCCTCTATTACACTGACCAATGAAGGGTTTAATGAACTGTAAAATAATGGGAAGCATAACCGATGCCCGGTTCAGTGGGCAGCATTCAAATCAGGGAGCATTGTGAGCAAATCAATTCCCTCCAAATGATGACGTCTCAATCCTAGTAGAGAAAGGCAACTGTGTATGTGTTGTGTATCCGTCGCTGGCAAACACCATTGATCCGAAGATCCCCCAGTTAAAAAGAGTTGACAATGAGTAACAATGTAAGGGTGACCAATTGAAAGTCATTGAAGTCGCCGCGTTTGTCATTAACAACTTCTCACCTAGATTTAAATCGTAATGATTGGCAAAGCCCCACCTCCGGTTTAGCAGGTCGATTAAAGCCAAAGCAACTCAACAATAATGATGTTGCAAATGCTATTTAACCAAAGCCTTGTGTCGGTCTGCCTGCAATAGCAGCTAGATTGATGAGTTCAAGGGCTGTGCCTGTGTGTGTGTGTGTGTGTGTGTGGGGGGGGGGGGGTGTATGTGTGTGTGTTTATCGATGTGTATGTGTCTGCATGGTTATTGGTCTGTGTTGGTGTGTTTGTGTGTCTGTGTGTTTGTGTGAGTGTGTGCCGGTGCGTGTGTGCCTGTGTGTGTGTGTGTGTACCTGTGCGCGTGTGTCTGTTTGTGTGTGTGTGTGTGTGTGTGTGTGTATGTGTGTCTGTTTGTTTGTATGTGTGTGCCTGTGCGTGTGTGCCTGTGCATGTGTGTGTTTGTGTGTGTGTGTGTGTGTGTGTGTGTGCGTGTGTGTGTGTATGTGTGTCTGTTTGTTTGTATGTATGTGTGCGTATGTGTCTTGTTCTTGTCTCTGCTTCTGAGTGTGGTCCTTTCCGGGGGGCTGGGGTGTGTGTTATTGACCAGTTGATGTCACATTGTGATTAGTAGGAGATATCAAACTCACGGAGCTTAAGATGCACATCGATCCCGAGACGAGGTTGCAGACTGTCAATGGGGTCATTCTAGCTACTCCTCGCTTGGCCCCCCTTTTATACCCAGTCTATCTCATCTCTGCCAACGCTGCCCTTCATTGCCCCGCTTCCCTCCCCTCTTCCCTTGCTACCCTTTATTTTCCTCTGCTCTCCCTATACTTTGCCTCATTCATACGCTGTCTTCTTTTCTCCTCTCATCTCACCCCATTGCCCCCTCTCTCGTTTTTCCCTCTTTGTTATTTTTTCTTTCTCCCCTTCCATCCGCCTATCCTCCTCCTCCTCCTCCTCCTCCTCCTCCTCTCCCTCTGCCTCCCCCTCCCTCCTCTTCCTCCCTCCTCCTCCTCTGCATCCTCCTTGTCTTCGTCCTCTTCCTCCTCTGTCTCCCCCTCCCTCCTCTTCCTCGTCGTCCTCCTCTGCCTCCTCCTCCTCATCCCCCCCCCTCCCTCTCCCTCCCTCCCTCCTCTTCCTTGTCGTCCTCCCCTGCCTCCCACTCATCCATCCACCCCCCCCTCCCTCCCTCCCTCCTCGTAACCCCGTTGGATCAAACTCTTTATCTGGCCTGAGCCACGGCCGGCCGGTTGTGTAGACCCTCTCTACAGAGGAGCCGGGCTTCAAACGGCCGCCTCGTACTGGGGCTTAGAAGAGGCATGTGCTCGGGTCTGATAGAAGTAAACACTGGCCCATGAGATGAGTTGTTTTCTGTGTGGACGCGATGAAACGTCCTTCTGTCTCTGGAACTAGAACAACTACACTCCAGTCAAATATGGACAACCGCGCCGCATGAAAGGGAGACGGGGTTGTTAAAATCCACCCGTACAGCCGGGGGCCTGAAGAATTGGAGTGGTGGGTTGAATAGAACGGCGCAATTAGGCGGCAGTAATAAGAAGGACTTTTACTGTATGTGTGGGGACCCCCGGAGACCACCAGAGATCAGGTGAGGGGTTGCTGTGTAGCCTGTGAAAGAACACGATAGTATATCCATCATTCATGAGATGAATCACTAGTGATGCAATCAGACATTTTGGACATCTAACACCGACGCACGCACGCACGCACACTCACCCGCAATTGTTTGTCGGTGTTTGGAGTGTGTGTGAGGGTGAGGATGCGTGACTGTGTGAGTGTGTGTGTGTGTGAGTGCATGTGTGTGTGGGGGTGTATGTTCTGCTGTGAGCACAGCCTTCTTATCCACTTTAATCGTCAGGAGCATCTGGAATGAATGCCAAGGGCCACTCATGCTCAGATGCACACGTACACACACGCACACACCCTCTCATACTACACACATGCAAACACACACACACACAAACACACACACACACTGGCCTCTTTGGATGGTGTCCACTGATATTGAGTGCCTCTGTTGCTTTAAGGGTAAGGCACCCTCCTCATAAACCGTTAGTTTGGCCTTTACTGAGAGATCGGGCATTATTCCTGCTATTGGCTCCACGTTGACGAGCCTAATGTAAACCAGGAGTTTTAACGAGACAGAAAGATACGGTAGGCATTGTTTGTGGCAGCGGCCCGACCGTCAGCCAATTACCCGTTGCCTCACGCATGATCAGACCCACAGTCGCGGCTGTGGATGCAGAGTGGTGCTGGGTCGTATCCATGGAGACGGCGACCCCTAGCTCGGCATTAGGACTAGAAGTGGCCGAGGCGGTGCGGTTAGGCTTGTTTCATTGGCGATCGCCCCGTGCGTCTGCCATTAAATGGTTAGCCGGTGCTGATACAGGCTAGCGTGGACCCGACCGGTAGCCGCCACGCCAGCCAGCGCAGATAACTCCGCTGGGATAATGCTATGGTTAATAGACAGAGAGACAGAGAGGGAGAGGACTGGGGAGAGAGAGACAGGTTAAAATGCAGCTGTAGCAAGCGAGCGAGAGAGGATGAGAGAGGTTGAGAGAGAGAGATGAGAGAGAGAGAGAGCGAGAGAGAGGGGGAGAGAGGGAGAGAGAGAGGGAGGGAGAGAGAGAGAGAGGGAGAGAGAGAGGGAAAGAGCGAGGGAGAGAGAGGGAGAGAGAGAGAGGGAGAGAGAGGGAGAGAGAGAGGGAGAGAGAGAGGGAGAGAGAGAGAAAGAGAGAGAGAGGGAGAGAGAGAGGGAGAGCGAGGGTGAGAGAGGGAGAGAGAGGGAGAGAGAGAGAGATAGAGAGGGAGAGAGAGAGAGAGGGAGAGCGAGAGAGAGATGGAAATGGGATAAAGTGTAGCCATAGCTAGTGAGACATTGAGAGGACAAGAGAGGACGAGAGTGAGAGGGAGGGCGAGAGTGATACAGAGGGAGAGCGAGAGAGAGCGAGAGTGAGAGAGGGTGAGAGACAGGGAGAGAGAGAAAAGAGAGAGACAAAGAGGAAAGTGTTGTCATTGTGAGACGGATAGAGAAAGAGAGGGAGAGAAAGGGTGAGACAGAAACACAGGAGCCAAGGTAAAGTGTAGCCATATTGAGCGAGAGAGAGCGCGAGAGAGGGTGGATGGTGGGGGGGGATTGGTTGTTGGTTGTTGATTGTTAGAGGTGTGGGTGGTTGGGTGGGTGGGTGGGCGAGGGGGGGGGGGGGGGGGGGGGTTATCAAGTGCATCCTACGGAGCGGCGTAGCCTAGATGGACCATGGAGTGAGGGCGGTATAAATGCTGATCTGTGGGCGGCGTTGTCGGGTTCAAATGTGTCTGTGGAGATTTGCTTACAGGCGAGAGACGGCGCGGAGGTAAGATGGCTCAAAGGATTCAGGCGCCAGTGAACGTGGGCTTATGTCTAATAATCAGCAGGGGAGCGACTCAACACGCTGGAGGGAGGGAGTCAGAGCGAGGGAGAGAGAGAGAGAGGGAGGGATGGAGAGAAATTAAGAACAAACAACAAGAGAGAGAAATAAACAGAGTGTATCTAAGATGCAGTAGCCATGTATCAACGTAGAGGGAATCGCTCGATAGATGGATGGAGGAATGGAGAGGAGACGTAGGGTAGTTATCCCTGTGGCTATAGTATTGCTCTTGCAAATAGCTTTCATGTGGTCCGCGCAGAATTTTGATAAGATTTGAGCTGCTTTGCATATTTCCACCCCTATTAGTTCATAGAGTAAAAAGTCACACATGGAATAGCTGTTTGGTGAAATGATTGGCATTTTACGACCTTGTCTGGCCAGGAACTGAACTATCAAGGTCCTGTGGTCCGCATAAGTTGCCCCCTTCACTGGGTTCGCTGTTGCTTTTGGATGACTTTGCCATGGCAACGTGACTGGCTTTATTTTTTTATTTGCTGGATGACTTTTACACTTGCATACTATATCACATTGACCAGACTGATAAAAATCACTTTTAAGGCTTGGGGATTTTTTTGCCAGCTGTTTATTGCAGAGGAGTATCACTTTTGGCACCTCAGCTGCCAGAGGAATATTCTTGTCAACATGCACAAGCTGCTCACACACACACACACCCACACACACACACACACACACACACACACACACACACACACACTCATTTTACCAGACTCACAGGGTTTCAATTTATTTTGAGTTTATGTCATCTTTTGAAGCCTTATGGAATTACAGTAAAAAGAAAAGTAGAATGCAATGTTAAAGGCCAACCATCTGATTACTAAACCCAGATTCTTCCGCGATAAAAAGAATTTCACACTTTACTGATTATCATGAAACTGCACACATTAATCAAGGCCCCTGGAGTGGTGTGTGTGTGTGTGTGTGTGTGTGTGTGTGTGTGTGTGTGTGCATGTGTGTGTGTGTGTGTGCATTTCAGTGTTTCTGTGTATATGTGTGTGTTTTGGTTTTTGCATACATGTCTGTGTGTGTCTGTGTGTCTGTGTGCATCAGTGTCTGAGTGTATGCGTGCTTGTGCATGTAGGTGTGAAGGAGCTTGTGCGCTTGTGTGGATTCCTGCATAAGTGTTTGTGTGTTTGTGCATGTGTCGGTGCCTGCATACGTGTGTGTGTGTGTTTGTGTGCTAGCGTGCGTTTGCTAGCGTGCATGCGTGCGCGCACGTGTGTGTGTGTGTGTGTGTGTGTGTGCGTACAACTCTCCTCGTGGTCACTCCACACTGCGGCCACTGAAGCCTGTGTGCCGCTTGTCGTGTCTCAAGGTCATCAGAGATATAAATGACTTTTTTTTTCATCAACGGTAAATTATCTCCTAGACGCTCCTGCCAATCCTGGGCTTGCGCCACATGGGCAGGCTTAAGGGCGTATGTCTGATGTTCATGGGAGAAGGCGTGGGGGGGGGGGGGGGGGGGGGGGGGGGTGGAGAGAGAGGAGAGGGGTGTGTGTGTGGTGGGGGGCAGTTCGGTCGAGGTCGTCAAACCACTGCCGGGAGTGCGCGCGCGGGCCGACACTTTTAGCCCGGGACCCAATGAGTGATTACCTGGAAGCCGGGCTCATAATTCAGCGTGACCTCAATCTGTCAGCCCGGGCTGTGGGGCTTGATGGATTCCTCTCACCGTTTGGGTGTCAGCCTCTCGCATGTCAAACACAGGCAGATAAAGACAGGGCTATCTATTGGCGTCACACAAGCATAACATGCTGGATACAAAGCCAAAGACACCGGAGGGATGGGTAGAGATGGAGGGGGAGGAAACGTGTGTCTGTGTGTGTGTGTGTGTGTGTGTGTGTGTGTGTGTGTGTGTGTGTGTGTGTGTGTGTGTGTGTGCGTGTGTGTGTCTGTGTGTGGAGGGGTGGGCATTCTTGGCAAACATGATGTGTGAAGTTTGGGCTTTCCTTGCCAGTTTATACTTTGAAGGGATGAGTTTGGTATTTGGCGCTGTGCATGGATGTAGTAATGGATAGTAAAGACAAAACAATGTCACAAATTATTAACACCCAGCCCCCCCCTCCTCCCCGAGCGTAATGATCTAATGTCATCTGTCCCTCCATTCGTCTTCATTATGAGTTATCATTCAAAGTCAAAGAATGCGCATACACATATATGCTGGTTCACGCACTCTCACACAAACCCACCACGCAAACCTGATAACTAGACACACACACACACACACACACACACACATAAACAGACAGACTCACACACTCTAATGGAAAACCCAACCACACAAACCCTGTCGCACACACAAAGACAGAGACACACACACACACACACACACAAACACACCTAATCACATGGACACACACACAGACACACAGAGACACTCCCAGTGTGGATCATTAGTAGATTCCCTCAGTTGGTGGTAGAGCCCCTGTGCCTATCTCCTTTCTTTTGACCTTCCCCCGTGAGACTTCAACAACACACACACACAGACACACACACACACACACACACACAAACTTACACCAAGCCACATATAGACACATGCACAGATCCAGCACATACTCATTGTTTGTGTTCCAGATCTGTCTATTTCTACAGGTAGACAACAGTAAAATCTGAATTGTTGTTACTCTGTGTCCTTGGTCCCAAAGATAAATTCTCTCCACCTGCCTTTTTTGCCATGAGGTTACTGAACCTCAGAGTATATAATAGTATAGTATAGGATAGTATAATACAGTATGGTATAGTATAAAGTACAGCATAGTATAGAATACCAAGCTGCATCAGGCCACAACGATCTTTCTTAATATATATTCTTCTTTATTTCCCTTGCTCTCATCCATTACAGCATCATCATCCGATTTATGTCGTTGAAATCACCACGTCGATTGAGGGGCTGTCCATGGGCTGGCAAAACGCTGCCTCCCTACAGTGGGGCCGTGACCAAAGCTGTTGTGGCGTCGTATAAGCTGTTGCAGGGTTTTGGTGGCGTTTTGGGGGTGGTGGGGGAGGAGGGGATGATCTTTGGACAACCCCACCCCCCCCCCCCCCCCCTCCCCCCCTCCCCGCAGAAGGCCCAACTCCACACACTCCCCCCCCCCCCCCCTCACTAACACCATGACGGCTGTGTGACCGTTTACGACAGCACGGTCAAAAATCTCCGGGATGCAAATATGAGGGGAGGAGGGAAAAGAGGAGAGAGAGGGAGGGACAGAGAGTGCTAGGCCCCGACGGGGGGGAGGAGGAGAAGGGAGGGAGAGCAGGATTAAGCCTCAGCACGCAGACACACACCAACACATCACCCCCCCCCCCCCCCCCCCCCCCCTCCCCCCGCCTTCTGCCTCCGGGCGGCCATCTTTCATCTTGCGGCCGGCGCTCTAATGCTTTCAAGTGGGTAAAATCCTTGACATCTGCTTCCTCTCGGCGAGACGGCGTGCAGGCCACCATCCTGCCGAGATGACCGTCCACAGGAGCCCAGTGCCGCAGGGGGAGGGGCCTAAGGCGACCAATGGCCTTCGTCCTCTGAAGATGAGGCTGTGTGCACATAAGTACACACACGTGCGCGCACGCGCACACACACGCATAGAGAGACACAGTTGTGCAAGCACAGACACACACGCACAGCTTTGCACTCACGCACACACACAGTGAATTTAATCAGACAGGTACCCCACTATAAGGCGCTGAGACCTTGATTGACCCACACACACACACACACACACACACACACACACACAAACACACACGTATGCCCTCATAGACACACACACAGATGCACACACACGTTTGAACCGACATACACACACACACACACAAACGCCCACAAACAGTACATCGAATCAGACAGGCAATCCACTACAAGCCACTGACATCTTGATTGCACACAAACACACATGAACAAATACACAGACACACAGACACACACACAGTACAACTGTGTACAAAGCTTGCACAATAAAATATGCCCCCAAAAGGCACATTTGTGCCAGACCCAAGTAAACACACTAGCCATGGAAACATTTAACAGTTCACTTGCCCAGACACATTTATTCTATTTACTATGGGCAGAGTAATAAATGTAAATAGCTCTGTAAATAAACACCTCATCTTTGCCATCAAAGAAAAAATCATGAGTGCCCCCCTCCCCCCCACTGCTTATGATTAAGACTAAAGTGATATTTTGGCGTTCAGGTCTACCGTTTACCTCATAAACACTGAGGTGTAGACACCGCCGCCCACATACACACAGACATACCTGCAACTAAGTCTGAGAGCTTCATCTTCCTCTGCTTGTCTTTTGTCTCCGCAATGTCATGTTATCTTGTGATATATCACGCTAATAAACCCGGCTCTATTTCAGTAGACGTGCTCCGGAGTACCCAAGAGTACAAATATTTATTCTTGGTATATGTCTCAGACAGGAATGCTTCCTCCGAGCGCAGCTCTACCGGTGTCATGTTTTACCTATTAAGCTGGCGATAAACCTGTGAACCAGCCCGTGATTTGCTACTCCAGCTTCCTGCAAGACTTTGATAACAAATAAAACGTCCTTTACGAATCTCAGACAGATGTACGGTGCCCAGACACGGCAGACACAAAGCAGAGGCCAGGCGGAAATAAGATAGACTTCCCCCCCTCTCGCCTCTATTAATGGGAGATCATTTCCAGGAATGTAATTATGCAATTTCTTTCCCCTCGTAAATAGCGTTGCATTGTTCTGCTGCATGGTGGAGAGAGAGAGGAGTCGTTTTTGCTCAGAGCGAACCCCAAACAAAACCCGACAGCATGGGAGCAACAAGCATTTCCTTCTCCCTTCTGCTTTACCTTCGGAAGCGTCTCCCTTTCAAAAGCCTTTTGCCAGCGATACTGCCGCATTGAAAAGGTGCTCTGGGGCTACGTTGCTCTTATCTGCTGATTGTGAATGGGAGACAATTTTGGTTTGTTTATTGTGTCTCCTTTGTGAGAGCCTCTCCGCAGACAGTGCTTATGATGCTCTGCTACTGAAATGCTTGACTACCGATAAAAAAATACTTGGTTCCTCAATCCCTGCTGCTAATTTCTATATTTAGCTGCCCTCCCACAGCCTGCTTTTATTTAATAGTCATTATGGTAGATGTGGTTCATCTTTTAAGCATAAACGGTGGTGTGTGAATCGTCTGTGCTGAAATGTGTGCTTGAAAGACAAAGAAGATGAGAGAGATGGTGGAAACACAGAGGAGAGTGAGAGTCAGTGGGTGTGTGCGAATGGAATCTGTAGCTATATAATTGCAGTCTTTTAGCCCGCAAAATTCAACCTACACTTAAGGTTGAAAGCACACAATCAATTAAGTTAAGATCAGTAAAACGCCGCCAGGCTTTATTATTTTCAGCAGAAAAAGAACTACGGTGAGGTGGTGGTGTTGGTGGATGATGTTTTTAACCTGGGTGGGAAATGGCATGGTCTGCTAACTTTGTGATGCTCCTTTGCAGCAAGGCCTACACGGGTAGCATCTGTTTCTGACAGGAAACACCGAGTTCATTATTTTGGCGCAGGATGGAGATGGATGGAACAACACAAGATGAGAGCGAGAATGCCGATTTTCTCTCCTGTCTGCATGCTGTCTTTGCAAAGACACCATCTGCACATTCATTATCGCAGCCATGATTTCATTATTGTATTGTGTGTAGCAACGAGGACTTGCACTCTGCCCGGCCTTTGTTATGCTTATTGCACGGGCTCCTGATAGACTCTTTTGATTAGACCAGCAAATGCAACGTTTGACCAAACAAAGGACTACCCTTATACATTAAGCAACGCATTGTACCACCAAAGATTAATCTGAATCTAACAGCTTTTCCCCCCACACCTCTCTCCTTGTCAACACAGGGCTGTTCCACCGAGCCATCATCCAGAGCGGTTCGGCCCTGTCTAGCTGGGCGGTGAACTACCAGCCGGTCAAATACACCCGTCACCTGGCGGAGAAGGTGGGCTGTAACGTCCTGGACACCATGGACATGGTGGACTGCCTGCGGAAGAAGGGCTGGCGGGAGCTGGTGGAGCAAGACATCCAGCCGGCGCGCTACCACGTGGCGTTCGGGCCGGTGATCGACGGCGACGTCATCCCCGACGACCCCGAGATCCTTATGGAGCAGGGCGAGTTCCTCAACTACGACATCATGCTGGGAGTCAACCAGGGCGAGGGCCTGCGCTTCGTGGAGAACGTGGTGGACTCCGAGGACGGCGTGTCGGGCAACGACTTTGACTTTTCCGTGTCGGACTTTGTGGACAGCCTGTACGGGTACCCCGAGGGCAAGGACACCCTGCGAGAGACCATCAAGTTCATGTACACGGACTGGGCCGACCGGGACAACCCCGAGACGCGGCGCAAGACCCTGGTGGCGCTGTTCACGGACCACCAGTGGGTGGAGCCGTCGGTGGTGACGGCGGATCTGCACGCGCGCTACGGCTCGCCCACCTACTTCTACGCCTTCTACCACCACTGCCAGAGCCTGATGAAGCCGGCGTGGTCAGACGCGGCCCACGGCGACGAGGTGCCCTACGTGTTTGGGATCCCCATGATCGGCCCCACCGACCTGTTCCCCTGCAACTTCTCTAAGAACGACGTTATGCTCAGCGCCGTGGTAATGACCTACTGGACCAACTTCGCCAAGACCGGGTGAGTAGAGGCGTTGTTTTGTGTCAGGGGGTTTCTGGTGTAAAAGAGACCCTCATGAGGGTGCTGATGTAGCCGATCTCGCTTTGGATTTACGATAATTGCGATTCAAAGCCTCCTACGTTTCTGGCCCTCCCTAGCTTCGATTGAAGCCCTTTTGAACAGAGCTTTGTGTTGTGTTCAACATCTTGCAGAACAACACAATAGTGTTGACGAAAGTTGCTGCGTTTGTTTGTTAGCGATGTTTTTCATCATTGTTTTCCTCTGGCCTTTCTTTGTTCTCTGTCACCTGAGACTTATTGAATCTGAGGAAGATTAAACGCCCTACTTTGTGGCTATTTTGTCTTTGCCTCCCTGGACATAGTATTAGTTGAATATGTGCGCCTGAAAGCAGGTGTGTGTGTGTATGGTTGCGTGTGTGTGTATGTTTGTGTGTGTGTTTGTATGTGTGTTGGGGGCGGGCATGCATGATTGTGCATCAAGACTCACTATTGGACTATTCTATTCGGTTCCTTCTTACACAGCCCGATAAACATGGAGCTTTAACATCCAGGCCTATCACACTGCAGCCAACAGCTGTATCGATTCCCCGGCCTGCTCTCAGTCGATCACCCGTCCCCTGGTGACTCTCACACCCTGCCAAGCTCCCCTCACCCACATCCGGCCCCACGCGGCTCCACTCCTACCAGCGCTACAAGTAATCTCGTCTAACGCCTCGCAATTCAATTTGGAAGTTCCCCGATAACGTATTGATTGCACCATGGATGGGGTTATTACTTCCCGTATATTTCCCTTTTGTATAAAACCCAAAAATAATGATGCGTTTGCAATCGCTGCATCATTCGCGGTCCGACGGCCGGTGCCGTGACCCTGGGGCCTCAGGTTAGGGGGCCCCGGGCCTGTGCATCTCTAATGGGATACCAGCTTGTGCAAATGGACTGCTCTGCTCCTGTTTTCCCTCCAAGGGGAACGGGAGGGCCCTGAGTGAGTAATCCCTCTCCCTGTCTGCACGGCTACTGCTGCTGCTGCTGCTGCTCTTACAGGGTGGCCATCTTGTGTCTAGAGATATGTCTCCTATTCAGACACCACCTCTTTACCAGTGGTAAAGAGTCATGAGTTTCATTTTTTTCTTTGGTTGAATAAAACACAAGCCAGACAGTTTTGATGTTTTAGGGCAGCGACGGCCGGCCGTAAATCCAATGAATGGCTGACCTTGGTCGGGCTTGGCAGCGGAAACCCTTCAGACGGATCGTCATAACCCAAATATACAACCTGTATCCACACAGATTTCACACAGTGTCACGCACCGAGCCAACGCACCTCCGAGTACATCTGCCTTTCATCCTTTCAGCCGTATCAGAACAAAGCAAAGAGGTGGGGGAAAAGAAAGAGCACTCTGACGCTGATCTCAGTGTCTGCTCTTTGCTTGGCTGTGAATAAGACGAGGAGCGCGTTGGTACCTATAGCTTGTGTCCACCGTCTGTGGCTGTGTACTTTTGGAATCAAGCCAGATGGGGGGTAGGGGGAGGATGGATGGAGGGCAGGATTATTGGGAACCCAGCAGTAGGCACTGAGCTGGTAAAGAGCCTGGGATTAGATGGCTCAATGATAATAGAAAAACTCAGAAGTTCCCCTCCAAAGGGCTATTTTCCTTCAGACCAAGTCAAGGACTCCACCACTAATCACTCATTTCTCCGGGGTTAGTGGCGGGTGAGAGGGAGGTACCAGCAACAATTAAAGCACCGTAAATTTCTCCCGATAGATTTTATTTTTTGTGCCCGATTTAAAGTGGCCCGAGGATAGATCTATATAAATCTCTTCTTCCCACGCTGTGGTCTGACCAATTTGGCCCCGAAGGATCTCCGTATAATTAACACCCAATAAAATACCCAAACTCTGAGTCTGGGTGGCCGTCCCCGAGAAGCAGCCACCCCTGCCAGTGGTTTGGCTCAATGCTCTACAATCCTACCCTCCCTCTCTCCACTCCCCCCCCCCCCTGATGCTCTTAATGAGCTGACCCAGATTGCACTTCCTGCCCCAGTCGCTAAATCGGCTGTAGAATCATGGCTGACACAGTGTTGAGACACTCGGACTGCGTGTCAACAGTGTGCATCATAGCAGCACTCCCCCCACACTACACTAAACCCCTCCCCCGCCCTCCCCCTCCCATGTGTCATCTGCACGTAGCAAATCCCTGCCCAATTCTTTATTTATTTTTCCTTTTGCAACGTGGGTGGAGCGCACAAGCAAATCAATGTGTCTGTGCGTGTGTGTGTGTGTGTGTGTGTGTGTGTGTGTGTGTGTGTGTGTGTGTGTGTGTGTGTGTGTGTGTGTGTGTGTGTGCATCTTTGCATGTGTGTGTGTGTGTGTGTGTGTGTGTGTGTGTGTGTGTGTGTCTGTACACGTGTGTTCACGTGTGTGTACATATGGTTTATGTTGGGTGCATTCAGTTTCTGTTGCCACTAATGTAAGTGAGCATGTAAATCTGTACTGTTTGTACATATGTACTGAATGTGTGCATTCACTGTATGTTTGTATGTATTGTTGTGTATTCTCTCTTCACTTCCACTTGCTCGCTGCAGCGCTTCCCTCGTCAATGGAAAGCAATAATGTCAGCATCGGTGGCAGCTGTGCCCCATCCACATCTGCTATATAAGCACGACCCTGAAAGCCTATCACAGGTCCTCACATTGTAGCACCCTCCCTGTGCACGAATCTCAAGCATGGCATGAACACACACACACACGCAGACACGGAACACGGACACGCACACACATGCACGCACACAGCAAAACACACACGCACACACACACACACATATGCACACACACACACACACAAAACACACACACATGCACACGCATGCACACTCAATCGCAAAACAAACGCACATACATGCAGGCGCACACATTCAAACACACGTGCACGTGCACACACACACACACACGTCCCGTACACACACCCACAGACACAGTGCACGCACATGCACACACACGCACACAGGCGGGAGCGCCACGTGCAGAACGGAGGAGGCACGGCGCGCCCGCAGCTCTGGCGTTACTTCATAAAAGGCGTAATGATGAAAGGCTGAGAGACATCAATCATAATAGATCATTAGCGCTGTAAATATATCCAAGCTTCAAGTCTCTTCCCTTACTTCCTGAGTTCTCATTCGTGCTGCTTTTCCCGCTCATTCTACCCCGTGTTCTAGGCGAGGGAGAGTTGAGGCTCATTTCACACGGCGTCATGTAGAAACAGGATGGATACAGCGGTACTAGTTGTCGTCGTCGCCCCCCCCCCCCCCCCCCCCCCACCTACACACACAAACACACACGTAAACAAACACACACAACACAGTCTATTTTCTCGCCTCCCTTGTTATTTCTGAGCAGAAACATGGACACGGGCTAAACACGTGCAGTATTGATCGCGGGCGAGTGTGGTTGTGACAGCAGCAGGCAACGGAGACGGGCGGTGACGGAGGTAATCCGGGCGTAGCGGCGGCGGAGCGCGGACGTGATTTACTGCCGCGCCGCGGTTGAACTCCTGTGTTTTTCCCGCTCATGTGACCCCCCCTAGCTGCGGGGTTAACGACAATGTACATCAACCTTTATATTCCCAATCCAGCCCCGGCCCTCTGTTTGACCTCTCCCATACTACCGCGCGACCTTTTTCTCTTCAGAAAAACATTTTTTTAGCCCGGCTAATTACACGGCCAACCCCAGCACCACCACCTTCAAACCCCTCCTCCATCCCCTCACCCTTCACTCCCCCTGCCCCCAGACGCAAGCGCCAAGCCCCAATTCCCCACCCTTAAATCTCACGTACTTTCCCCGGCTTAACCACTGCTTCTCTCACCACCCCTCATTAGGGCTCTGCAGGAGGGGGGGGTGGGGTGCGGTTTGGCACCCGGGGGAGGGTGGGAGAGATAAGAGAGAGAGAGAGGGCTTTTCAATAAGGGCTTTAGGCCGGGGTTGAATAACACGAGAGCTGACCGTCCCTCCTACCTTCTCCATTAAGGAGGCACTCACTTGATGGGAGATTTGTAGCCGATACGCTGATTTACATGAGGGAAGGGAAGGAAGTGGTGGGGCTTGTAAAAGGCTCCCCCCGCCGCCTCCTCTTCCCTCCGGGACGCCATCGATCACCATCATGCGGCGTGGTCTGAATATAATGAGTTGTGGTGGAGGTGAGGTGGTGGAGGTGGGGGTGGCGGTTGTGTTGACAGAACACAAATAGATGTGTTGCATGATGGGTATATTATGTCCATACACATCTACGCGCTCTCATTGCCTCTTAGCCTTTCACCGCGTGCGTCGTTTATAATTTACAGTTCTTGATGACTGAGTTTAGAAATATTGTGGGCGAATACGTTGGCGTTTTTTATTCTTGCATCGTGTCTTGCATTGTATGTGCAAACACACTTTAATGAAATAAAATAGCTAACATGAATAGATTCTGATTTCGATTCTGAATTGGATTAGAAAGTGAAAGTGAAAGTAAGATCGCTTTTCGGCTTCGGCGCACACAGCCTCATGCTAACGCTGGGAACATTCAGGGGCGCGGAGAGGAGGAGAGACGCTAGCGTTTTTCTGCCACTTAAACTCTCCAAGCCAATCCAGAAAATCAATAGTGTCTATAATAATGAGTGGCCACGGAGCAGCTGTGACCTCGCCGGCCCGACAGCCCGGCACGGCCCAAAGTCAAAGCAACACGCTCGGCCAGCGCGGCACTGCTTAGCCTGCTGATCCGATGGGCTGACATTAAATAAAAAACCCAACCCCTCCCCCCTATCCCCTCTTCTCCCTCCCCTCCCTCCTCCCTGGTCTGTCCGATCCCAGCTTGCTAAAACATGAAAGCTGAGAGGCGCACAGCACGGCCGCTCGCCCGCACACTTCTGATGTTGCACCACCCAACAAACCCTTTTTGTTAGACGCGTCTACACACAGCATTGTTTCCGCGTGAATTTGCGCTTTTTCCTTGTTCTTTTACTCTTTGTATCATAACTCGACGATCTTACTTCACGTGTCACCGACAAACACAACGAAACCGGAGCACATTAGCTCCGCCGCGCCCGGGAGGGAAGAAGCATCAGGTGTGTGTGTGTGTGTGTGTGTGTGTGTGTGTGTGTGTGTGTGTGTGTGTGTGTGTGTGTGTGTGTGTGTGTGTGTGTGTGTGTGTGTGTGTGTGTGTGCGTGCGTGCGTGCGTGCGTGCGTGCGTGCGTGCGTGCGTGCGTGCGTGCGTGCGTGCGCGTGTGTCTGTGTGTGTGCTCTCTCTGTATGACCTGGTGGCGAGTACACCAAGCGCCAGAGGAGGGGGATACATCGGTTACGGGGGCGACAGCAGTGGCTGGGGCCCCTGAGAAACGCATGAGAAAATAATAAGAGGCGGGGCTAAGCGAGCGCCGTCTCTGGCGAATTAATTGCGCCCCCCTTGTTTTGCGGGAGGAGTTGCTATTCTCAGCCGTGGAGAATGCAGGGACCTCGAGTAGCGTGGTGGAAATAGATTCTTGTCTCCACCCTGAGGGCACCTGAATGTGTCTTCTCAGATTTGGTGATGGCCCGCTCTGTGATCACTGAAGCGCTTCAAATTACACGCGCGGGGGAGAGGAGAGGAGAGGGGGAAGTGGAGGTCCACACGGCGGAGCCCAAGCTCAAGAAAAAGAAGATAGAGATCCATTCATCTGCCTTTCGCTATCTACCTTTTTGCATCGGCGCTCGCAGTGCTCGGAGAGCGACAGAGAGAGAGAGAGTGCGAGAGAAAGAGAGGTAGAGAGAGAAACAGAGAGAGAGAGAGAAAGAGAGAGAGAGAGAAAGTGAAAGAGAGAAAGAGAGAGAGCGGTAGAGAGAGAGACAGAGAGAGAGGTAGAGAGAGAGACAGAAAGAGGGAGAAAGAGAGGTAGAGAGAGAAACAGAGAGAGGGAGAGAGGTAGAGAGAGAGAAAGAGAGAGAGACAGAGAGAGGGAGAAAGTGACAGAGAGAAAGAGAGAGAGAGGTAGCAAGCGAGAGAGAGAGAGAGAGAGAGAGAGAGAGAGAGAGAGAGGGAGAAAGTGACAGAGAGAAAGAGAGAGAGAGGTAGAGAGGTAGCGAGAGAGAGGGGGGGAGGGGTAGCGCGAGAGAGAGAAAGAGAGCGAGAGCGTTTGCAGAATAGGCAACGCAAAAGCTACTCAGCCTGGAGCGCGAGAGCCAAGGCTATAGGTGTTAACTCACTCACAGTGGCGGCGACCCTCTTAACACAACCCAGGTGAGTCCTGTCCTCCAGCCAGGCATGCCTGCCACCGAGTGCACGGCTCTGTCAGGGGGCCGACGCGTGTGTTGTATTCCAATTGCCGCGTCTCCATGGCAACGGCTCCCGCGGGGGTCATTCCGCCGCGGTGTTTACCGCCGATATTATGGACCAATACATGCGTACACAGTGGAGGCTCGCGTGACACGTGGTCAAAACCAGACGGGAGACCCCTCGCACGCGCACACACACCATACACACACAGGCATTGGGAAATGCACACACACAGGGCCGGCTTCATCACACCTGGCTGGCCAAGGTCAGAGGGAGGTCAGCAGGTCGCGGGGGGAGGGGGGAGGAGCCGTAGGACTGGTTTATAGTGCTGGGGCCCCTATGAACACATCAGAGGGAATCTGAAAAGGCCATTAAAACGCCTGCTTTTATGGCTGTAATAATCCCCCCCCCCCATCCGGATTAAGTGAGGGGGTCGGCCAGGCGGGGGGGGGGGGGGGGGGCTTTCAGCTAATGCAGGGGGTTGCCACTCTGAGGGTGCAGGGACCACAACACAAACACACACACTGTTGTTGCATACTGGGGCGTAGGTGGTGCTAGCTCACTGCCCACAACATGGGGCCGGGGCCCCGGCACAGTGTGTCTAAGGTATCAGGGCAGGGCAGGGGCACGAGGGGAGCTCTGCTCTTGTTGCTATGGATACGACAACAAGTAGAACAGGGGGTGAGCGCCGAGTGCACGCGGCGAAATTGAGTGAGTGCACCTCAAACAAAGAAGGTGAGGAAGTGCCTTAGTTTGTCTGGGGGAGCAGAGTGTGTGTGTGTTTGTGTGTGTGTGTGCGTTTGTGTGTGTGTGTTTGTGTTTGTGTGTGAGCGTGTGTGTGTGTGTGTGAGCATGTGTTTGTGTGTGTGTGTGTGTGTGTGTGTGTGTGTGTGTGTGTGTGTGTGTGTGTGTGTGTGCGTTTGTGTGTGTGTTTGTGTGTGTGTTTGTGTATGTGTGTGAGCGTGTGTGTGTGTGTGTGAGCATGTGTTTGTGTGTGTGTGTGTGTGTGTGTTTGTGTGTTCGAGGGAGGAGGGGGGTTCGAGGGGTAAGGCAGGGGGTTGGCGGAGTGAGTTCATTTCTTATATCTTTAACGAGAGTTCTCTAACTGCGCAGGGACCGTGGGCAAACCACCACCATCAGCAGACTACTGATGTGATATCATCAGGGCTTTCCCTCCCGAGTCTTTTTAAAGTTCTAATGTATCTCTGTGATGATTGAGCTTCCTCCAGGCACGGCTAACCTCTGAGCCGCAGCATATTTCACATTTAGAGGGGGTGAAGAGAATAGGGAGAACAGAGCCTATGGTATCAAACCGATTTCTGTCCAAATAATTAGGGTGAGCACTCCGTTCTGACACGTCCGACCAGATTTGAGGGAGCACAAGCCGTTTCATCATTCTTGTATTTCTTATTTTCTATACAGGCTGTACAGATTGTCAGCATATCCCTGAATGCAACACTGTTTTACCATTGGTATACTTATTATGGGAGCAGGGTTTGGGGATATCAGTATATATCACAATATCATTATGGATCTAAAATAGCATTCCAGTGTTCAACGAAGCATTATAAAATTGAAGCTATCTAAGCTATAGTAGCCGACTTTCAGAAGAGCTTTTACCATCTCTCGTTTTCACATTCCAAGCCTTCCCCTATGTCTTTTATTAATAATTCTTAGCAAGGCCATATTTCTTAATCCTCATTAATTAAGACTACATAATCGGTATCACAATAAGTCAATACCCTCGTTTAATTACAACGATACGACATCACTTGAAGACGATAAATGACCATATCAAATTTCCACTCAGCCCAATTTAGCAGCAAAGCACTCTGGAGACACTGCAGGGAATATCTGACTTTATGTTATTAACATATACCATGCAGAAACATATAATTATACAGAGCAGCAGAGAGAGAAAGAGAGAGAGGGCGCTAAGATCAGGCTTCCTTTGACCCGTGAGCTCAGCACACAACCTTGAAACAACGAGATTGTATCCAAAGTTACAAAAAATGTTAATCTCGCAGTTTTATTTGTCGCACTTTTCACCATCGACGCCGCAATGTTCATACGAGCATATGTGTGTGTAATTAGATAAGGCAGCGACTTGTCCTTTAATGCGGCAAATCAAATTAACTAAAGACGCCACATCGATTTTTTTTTTGTATTCCCTAAATTATTCATATTCACTCCCTGCGAAGCAGCCAGCCAGCCAGCCAGCCACCACGGAGCGATTCAGAGTCCTCTGCACCACTGCTCCCTTGTTCCACAGACACGCCCGTTTGTTGTCTCAGATGAATGTTTGCCATTACAGTGCACGAAACTGATCGGCGTGCGGAGAGGAAATGTGTGTTGTTATGGAGATTCCAGGAACTCCTATTAAGTGCAATTGTTCTGCCCTGGGTGTTGTTGTGTTGATTGTTGTGTGTGTGTTTTTATGTGTTTGGGACTGTGTTTGTGTGTGTGTGTGTGTGTGTGTGTGTGTGTGTGTGTGTGTGTGTGTGTGTGTGTGTGTGTGTGTGTTTAGGACTGTGTGTGTGTGTGTGTGTGTGTGTGTGTGAATCTAACTTTCTGTGCCTCTGTATGTGTCTGTACATAGTGTATGTGTGTGTGTGTGTGTGTGTGTGTGTGTTTAGGACTGTGTGTGTGTGTGTGTGTGTGTGTGTGAATCTAACTTTCTGTGCCTCTGTATGTGTCTGTACATAGTGTATGTGTGTGTGTGTGTGTGTGTGTGTATGTGTGTGTGATTGCTGTGCATCTAAATGTTTGTGCGCGTGTATGTCTGTGCACGTATACATGTACGTTTGTGTGTCTGCGTGTATATGTGTGTGTGTGTGTGTGTATGTGTGCGTGATTATGTGCTTGCATCTAAATGTGCGATGAGTGTGTGTGTTTCTAAATATGTGTGTATGTGTGTGTGCATCTAACTGTATGTGTGTATGTGTGCATGCAAATGTGTGTGTGGGTGCAGCTCTGCACCGTGAGGCTCCTTGCAGCTGACGTGCCCGAGACGTCTCTGGCAGCCCCATTGATGTGCTGTTCTCTGGCATGTTGAGCATGGGGGAATCAATATGACCTTACCACCACCAACCCGCTCCTTTGAAACCTAATTACTGATATTCGGCTACAAAGTCATCATAGCCAGCCTGTCAATATTCATTGGGGATCATTACGGGACTAATAAAAGAGATTATTTACGTGGCTGCTAGGCTGACACCGGCTCATGCCCAGGGACTCAACACCGGCTATTGCAATTCACCCTCTCTCTCTCTCTCTCTCTCTCTCTCTCTCTCTCTCTCTCTCTCTCTCTCTCTCTCTCTCTCTCTCTCTCTCTCTCTCTATCTGTTTCCCTCGGTCTGTCTCTCTGTGTCTCTGCTTCACATCCTCTCTCTCTTGGTTCTCTCTCTCTGTTTCTCTCTCTCTGCACCTTTTCCCCCCTCTCTCTCTCTGTTTCTATGTCTCTCTGTCTCTGTCTCTCTGTTTCTCTTTCTCTGTGTATCTCTCTCTCTTTGATTCTCTCTCTGCACCTTCCCCCCCTCTCTCTCTCTGTTTCTATGTCTCTCTGTCTCTCTGTTTCTCTTTCTGTGTATCTCTCTCTCTTTGATTCTCTCTCTGTCTCTGTGCTTCTCTGTCTCTCTGTTTCTCTATGCGTGTGATTCTCTGCGCCTTTCCCTCCCTCTGTTTCTCTGTCTCTCTGATTATCTCTCTCTCTCCTGAGAGATTACTCACCTGCTCTCCTTCTCACTCACTCTCCCACTGTCTCTCCCTCCCTCCCCCTCTCCCAAGTCCTCTCAGGTACTATTAACCTCTCTCTACCTATTCAGACACACAGGCACGCACACACACACAAACACAGAAACACACACAAAATTACACACGCACACACATGTTCTTCCTCCCCCTCCCTTCCCGTCATCTCACCTCTCCCAGAGGCGTTGACCTGAAAAAAGAAAAATAAAGGACAGCAGAAGAACGTCCGGGGGTCTGGGGGGGGGGGGGGGGGGGGGGGTCAGAGGCATAGAGATTTCATCTGGCATGGCTTTTAATTCCTTTGGCATTGTTGGAGTATCTTGACCCTGCCTATTCATTCCCACACCCCCAACCATATACACACGGAAACACACACAGAAGCACACACACAATCACACACACACAAACACATACGGCGCTGCCAGGTCCCTAGACCCCAAAAGTACCTGAACTTTGCTCACTTCATCACCACGTTGAGACCCGCAAAGATATTTCATGACATTTACAGAAATGTCTTGCCGGATTCCATCTTGCCTTCATCCCCCTCTCTCTCTCTGTCCCTCTCTTAGTCTCTCACTCTCACACCCAGTCTCTCTCTCACACTCTCTCTCTCTCTCTCTCTCACACTCTCTCTCTCTCTCTCTCTCTCTCTCTCACTCTCTTGCTCTCTCATAATCAGTCTCCCTCTCTATCAGTCTCTCTCTCTCTCTCTCTCACAAGCACTCACTCTCTCTCACAATCAGTCTCCCTCTCTATCAGTCTATCTTGCCCTCCCTCTCTGTCTCTCTCGCTCTCTGAAGCAGAATAGTGCTTCTTGGCCAGTCATTCTGTCTTTCAGGGCCACGTAACGGTGCTCACAAAGTCACTTCCGCGGCGACTCAAGTTATTGCACGTTCCTCCAGGACCACTGCCGCGTGCTCACTGCTGGCACGGTGCTGGAGCGAGGCAGCAGGGAGAAGTGTGATTGTAGGAGATTGCTATATGTTAATTCCTTCAATAAATCAATAGCCTCACTGTAATTGAAATGGCTGGCCCGTTCAGGGTTATACGTACCAGAGGGAAACAAGCGAAACACTGAACTCTGTAGGGGGGATGCAGTACTGCACCCCCCCCCCCACACACCTGGTGTGGGGGCACCTTATGTTTGTTTTACAGTCTCTTATGCATATTGGCACGCATTCTTGCATTTGTGTGTGTGTGCGCATGTACACACAGGTATTGACTTCTGTATACTTCACTCCGCCCTTCAAATACATAGACACATGTACACATGCACGCACACAACCACACACACGCGCACACACACACACACACACACACACACACACACACACTTTCACACGCAGATACACGCACACGTGCACGCCCACCCACACACAAACAAACAGTGTCCGACGCTAACAAACGCGTACAGAGGGGGGGGCGTCTCCATGGCTCCCTTTAGTGTCTTGATTAATACTGTCCACTTTGCATCAGCGCCCTGGAAGCTAATGCCAACGGCGCTCGCCTTCCCCGAGCAATTAGCAACGGGGGGGCTCCAGCAGCGCCGGATTATCAACAACCAGCCCACTTCCTGATGCGCGCCTCCGGGGCCCGCAGGCCCTCACTTATTCATACGTGTTTACACTGGAAGCCCTGCCCCCCCCCCCGACGCCCTGATGTGGGTGGCTCTCCCGTGGCGCGAGGCTCGAGTTAGGAACATCTGGAAATAGAGAGAGAGAGGGACGGGTGTGTGCGTTGGCGTGTGTGTGGAGAAGACAGGGTGGTGTGGAGAAAGTGCGGTGCGGTGCGGTGGACAGATGTGCGGCGGTACACACTGTGACGGCTCGGGGAAGATTGTCGGGGACTGCTGCAGCCCACAGCTGTGTTCTGAGAATACCGCTGTGAGCTGCTTCTGGTTAAACCACTATGGGTTGAATTCATTACTTTTGTTTCTATATTTGTTCCGTATGTTTATTCATCCCTTTCTTTTTATTCTATCTGGTCTTCAAATTTGGGGTAATGAATGTCATTTGCGGTTCGGCACTCCACGTCTTCACTTCATGTAATTAGTTGCCTCATCCCGCATCCTAAACTCTGATTAGCGTCAAATTCATTGTCCATTAATGGCCACGAACAGCCCTGGAGTGAACCCTCTCTCTCTCTCTCTCTCTCTCTCTCTCTCTCTCTCTCTAACCCTCTCTCTTCCCCTGTTCTCCTCTCCAGGGACCCCAACAAGCCGGTGCCCCAGGACACCAAGTTCATCCACACCAAGGCCAACCGCTTCGAGGAGGTGGCCTGGTCCAAGTACAGCCCCCAGGACCAGCTGTACCTCCACATCGGCCTGAAGCCGCGCGTGCGCGACCACTACCGCGCCACCAAAGTGGCCTTCTGGAAGCACCTGGTGCCCGAGCTGTACAACATCAACGACATGTTCCACTACACCTCCACCACCACCAAAGTGCCGCCGCCCGAGACCACCCAGAACACCCTGTCCACCAAGCGGACCGCCTGGCCCTTCAACACCAAGCGGCCCCCCATGTCGCCGGCCTACAACAGCGAGGACAAGGACGGCTGGAGCGAGGAGGGCGAAGAGCCGGGCCCCCTGGTGGTGGAGAACCCGCGGGATTACTCCACCGAGCTCAGCGTCACCATCGCGGTCGGCGCCTCGCTGCTCTTCCTCAACGTGCTGGCCTTCGCCGCGCTCTACTACCGCAAGGACAAGCGGCGCCAGGACTCTGGCCGCGGGCCGCCCAGCCCCCAGGGGCGGCAGGGCGGCGCGGCCAACGACATGGGCCACCACGGGCCGGAGGAGGAGATCATGTCACTGCAGATGAACCAGAGCCACCACGAGTGCGAGGTGCAAGGGGGCAACGGCAACAGCGAGGCGTCCCTGCGGCTGGCCTCCCTGCCCGACTACACGCTCACCCTGCGGCGCTCGCCCGACGACATCCCCCTGATGACGCCCAACACCATCACCATGATCCCCAACTCGCTGGTGGGCATGCCCAACCTGCACCCCTACAACACCTTCACGGCCGGCTTCAACTCCACGGGCCTCCCCCACTCCCACTCCACCACGCGCGTATAGCTTTAAACGGAAGGGCGGAGGGTGGAGGAGGAGAAGGAAGTGGAGGAGGAGGGCGTGGAGGAACGGAGGGGGATGACACTATAATAAAGGCGCAGAGGATTGTGTTTTATAAATATCACAGGGAGAGGAACGGGAAGCGGCGGGAGGGGTTGTTTGGAGAGCACGGCGGCAGGAGACGGATTTCAGAAACGTAGAGTGATTTGACTCGACTTTTACTACGATGGGGGAAGTCTCCGCGAGCTCTCTGTGGATGTCAAGTTGTGCAGAGCTGCCAAAATCAAACTGCTTTTCCTATTCCCCTCGACAGGGACGGGGATCTTTCTGCAGTGTGTTTTTTCTTTCTTTATTTTTAAAATTTTCTTTTCTAAATAATCATTTTAAAAGCGTTTTTAAAAAAGCAAGACTGATAAGACACAAAACCATTTTGTTTTTTTTTCTGAAATTCATAACAAAAAACAAAGAGAAGTGCTTTTTATTTCCCATCCCTGGCTCCTAAGGGAGACTCCTACTAGAACAATGGCCTCCACGTCGATAACCGCAAGATGTTTTTAATTGCTTTATTTTCTTTTTCTTTGCGTTTCGATGCCTTACAACAGTGTATTTCTTTGTGTTTTGCTTTCTGCCCCCGAGACTGTTCCACGTTGGCCATGATTAGCGTTGACTCGAGACTCTCTCACCAACGACAAGGTGCTCAACAGGACATGCAGATACAGAGAACTCCAAACCCTTTTCTTTCCACAGCCCTCACAAACGGTCTTATCTTCCCCTCTTGTTTTGTCTCATTCCTTTCTGGTTTCTTTTGAGCTCGTCTAGAAATGGTGAGTTTGGAGACAGACTCTGGCCCAGGAGATGACATGACAGAAATAAAAAAAAACTATGTTGCTGTGATTGTTTTGTTAAGAAAAAAAAAGTGCATCTTTTACAGCCAAGTTATGTGTTACGCTCCAATATTATCTTCACAAAGCGTGTGTTTGTGTGCACATGGGGGGGGCTCTGAGCACCTGTGTGTGTGTATGTGTGTGTGTGTGTGTGTGTGTGTGTGGGGTAGGGTGATTGGGTGCATGTGCAAATGGTGTGCCGTTTGCAGGGCTGCAAGTGTGGTTATGAACTTGAGATAACGGAAAGAGTCATTGTCTGCATTCGCAAGGGAGAGAGCAATCGGCTTGTATTGTGTGTGTGTGTTTGTGTGTTTGTGGGTACTATACACTTATGTGTGGGTGCGCGCGTGTGTGTGTGTCTTACCCTCGTGTGTGTGTGTGTGTGTGACGTGTGGGGAAAGTGTGTGTGTGCGTGTGTGTGTGTGTGTGTCTGTGTGTATATGTATGTGTGTGTGCATGTATGTGTGTGTGTGTGTGACGTGTGGGGAAAGTGTGTGTGTATGTATGTATGTATGTATGTGTGTGTGCTTGGGAGTTTGTGTGCATGTATGTGTGTGTGTGTGTGTGTGTCAACGCACCTGGTTTGACCTCTGTTCTGCTCTGTTGTGTAGTTAGTGTGCGTTGGGGGCTGAAGGGCTGGGTTCTCCCCCATGTTGCTGATTTCTGTTCACCCACGGTGGTGTTTCTGCTGCGTCCCTGGCCGTCTGTCTGTCTGCGAAATAGCACTTTTGTTATTTTTAAAAGTTATATATGTCTAATTTTTTGCTTAAAGATTATGGAATAAATCTATTATTTTACGTGTAAAATAAATAAAAAAAAACTAGATGAAGACTCAACTGAACTAACTGACATGATTCCATTGACTTTGTAAGAGTTCCTCTTGAACAGGGGAAAGGGGGCCTGTTTGCGCTGAATAAACCTACATCAGCGCACACTTGTATTTCTTTGAATATATATATATATAAATATGGGCATACATACATATATATATAGGGCTTCTATGAAGATATTGTCCCCATTACAGAACAGAACAGCTAGTTTCACCATCAGACAGTGGAGCACCAACATAAACATTAAGGCTATTTCTATGTACTGTCGTTTCTTCCAACACCGTATAACCACACTTGGCCTGCTGGGTGTCTTTGTTAAAGCTCTATATGTATATTTATGTATAAATATATTTAGTATTTATTTATGTATACCAGACGCATACATGCTGATTGTGCCATGTGCCAAATTAAAACTGTAAAAATGGAGAAGTTTGCACTAAACTTTTTGTCATCCCTCGATCAAAGTCTTCTCTTCCTGCCATTTTTCGCTTTCCTCTCCATTTCAAGTTGAGTTAAAAGAAAAAGAGCTCTATCAAGTACAAGTCTCCCTTCAGGACTTCCTGCCTAGCGCTTCTCTCTCTCTCTCCCTCTCCCTCTCTCTCTCTCTATATATCTCTCCCTCCTTCACTCTCTCTTCCTTTTCATCCAACCTCCTTCCCACTGCCGCTCAGTGAGAAACCCTTTGAGGTAAAGCAGGCTAACAGCTCGGGGCCTATCTGAACACAGAAACTCCACATTTGACTACAATTGCTGTGCAGTATAGCCGTAGCCCACGTTGGCACAGCAGATTGCGCAAAGATTGGCCTCACACATGAAACCGTCCTTGTGTTATTCCTTATTCTTTTGGAGACAGCGAAGACACGGTTGAGTTTAATTCTAAGCCTTCCTTTTTTCATCAAAAGTGTTTTCTATGCGCCTCATGTAATTCCCTGCTCTCTTCCCTGTGTATCCCTAATGTATTGTATTTTTTTTAAGTGTGCTTGACTCGGGCACTACTTATGAACTATGGCCACTTATCCTATGTCAAACCCTGCTCTTTGGGCATTCATCGTGTGTCTTTAACGCTCAGAGAAGCAGCAGAGCAAAGTAGAGCCACACTGGACAGGTCACCGCTTATCTCGACACACTCAGCAGACGCACAGAGAGAGGGGAGGGCGAGAGAGAGAGAGAGAGAGAGAGAGAGAGAGAGAGAGAGAGAGAGAACCCAAGAAAGAGACAGATAGAAGAGAGAGTTAGAGATTGATCGGAGAGAGCGATAGAGAGAGAAAGAGAGAGAGAGAGAATAAAGAGACAGATAGAAGAGAGAGAGTTAGAGAGACGGAGCGGAGAGAGAGGGGTTTTTAGGTTTTCTTAAAGGGTAAGTGCTCATCCGTTCCATGCCTCTCTGTGAGTCATCTGAGCTACTTGTCAGCTCGAGCAGAATCGTAGACTAGCGGCAGATATAATAACATTCATTTAAAGAATAATAACAATAATAAACACTGGGGATTTGGTTCATTTGTTTGTTTTGATGCTGTTTGATCGTTGCAGCGAGCCAATGTCGGCTCTATGATTTCGTTCCTGTTCTCTTGAATTGAACCGAGAGACATCTCGTCATTGGGAAAAAATCTGTTATTTTTCTTCTCTTACTCACTGAAGTTCATGTAAAAACAACAAGTCAGCTCTATAACCTATGGAAAACTACATACACACAGAGTGGATTTTCACCAGAATCTCCATCTGTTTTGGCTGCTGGAATGGTGCAGTCATGAACATGCTTTGACCCCGGTGCTAAAAAAAGCATCCAAACCTCGCCATGCTCGCCCCTCCCCTTCCCTCGTGCAGCTTTAGCATTTCAGTGACTCTAACCTCTATCTGTGACCACAAGTCTCTGTCAACTGGCACAACCCCCAACACACACACACAAACGAGACAGGAGGGGCTATGGAGGTAGGGGCAAAGCGAGCAGCATGGGAAGGCAGCAGCACCAGTCCTTCTGCTCTCTCTCTCAATCCCTCTCTAACGCCCCTCCTCTCTATTGCTGTCTCTGTCTCTGTCTCACTCTCTTTCCCTCTATTGCTGTCTCTCTCTCTCTTTCCTTGTCTCTCTTTCCAGGTCTCTCTCTTTCCCTGTGTCTCTCTTTCTCTCTTCCTCTCTCTCGCTCTCTCTAGTTCTCTCCCGATATCTCTCTCCTCCTCCGAAGCGGAGCAGATGTCACCGATGTCGGCAAAGATATTCCTGGAGGCCTGAGGGGACAGGGGGGGGGTATACAAACACAGAGAGGAGACGCCTAATTAGTGCCATACCGAGACGGGGCGACGAGGAGCGGCGGGGGGGATGTTGGCGATGCGGCGGTTGTGGTAGTGATGGCGATGGTGATAGTGGATGTGGAAGCACCACCCCCCCCCCCCCCCCACCATCTTAGAGATAAGGGGGTCAACCCTCTCTCGTCGGAAACCTGCAGGCTTCATGATTAAAAAACAAGCAAAGAATTACTTCCTGTGACAGGAATAATGAATAGCAAAAAAGGCAGCGTGTGCATGCGGGAGAGAGAGGCAGAGAGATAGAGAGAGATGAGAGGGGGGAGGGAGAGAGGCAGAGCGAGAGGTAGAGAGAGGCAGAGAGAGAGGTAGCGAGAGATAGAGAGAGGCAGAGGGAGAGGTAGAGAGAGAGGGAGAGGGGGAGAGAGAGGGGGGGGAGGGAGAGAAAGGGGGAGAGAGAGGGGGGAGAGTAGGGTAGGGAGAGGAGAGCGAGGGAGATAGAGAGGCAGAGAGATCGAGAGAGAGGGCGAAAAAGAGACAGAGAGGGAGACAGAGGCAGAGAGAGAGACGTGAGGGATACAGGGAGAGGGAGCGAGGTGAAATACTTTGCACATGCAGTTGGGTTTCGGAATTCAGTGATGGTGTTTGAAAGTGACATCATTTGGGGGGTTGGCTAGAACGGCCCTGTGGGGATCGGCGCTCTGCCTCGACAGCAACTGAAAAACCCCAGCCTAGGAAATGGATGTGCCAAATTACACAGTGCCACCCGCTGGGATTCTAGTGCAGGTGTCTGGGTGTGTGGGTGTGTGTATGTGTGGGTGTGTGGGGTGTGTGGGTGGGTGTGCGTGTATGTGTGCAAACAGTGCTACTGAGAAATCTATTTCTACCAGTGGCCATGCTGTTTCCTATATTTCCACCCATCCCTGTTTCTCACTCCTTTCTCTTTCTCTTTCTTCACTCTGACTCTCGGTCTGTCTCTGTCTCTCTCTCTCACTCACCCTCCATCTCGATCCCTTTCATACAATAGTTTTTGTCATCCCTCAAACAAGCCCTGCCTCTAAGTATCTGCCACGTTTAATATTGCTTTCTCTATTCGTCTGCCAAAGTACCATCATCTGGACCATTCCATCACTTAAGATTTCATTTTCTCTGATGACTGTGTTGCTCTACAGAGGAAAGGCTCTGCTGTAGCCTACTTTGAATAGTCTGTTTCCTAACGGGTGAGAAAATCATACCATTATATTCCGAGTTATGAATAATCTATTATTTTTGGAGAAATGTTTATTCTTTTATTTGTTGCTTCCTGTGGAGATTAGACAATGTGTTCACAAATTCATTAGGTTTTCCAAACAAAAGGCCCGGAGAAGTACTTTCCATGCCAAGAAAATAACCGACAGCTAAAACTTCTCAGTCTTTGTATCGGAAAAAAAAACAGTTGCAGTTATTAATAATCTTTCTGCTTACCCTAATGCCATTGTACAGACCGCTTCAGATGCCCTGTTTTATCTGTGTCCAAGTCTTCATTTATGTATTTAAAATCATGCCCACTGGAGTAACATGGTCAAAATAAAAATATCTATATCTGTTTCTATATCTGGGTTTGCCTCGTTGCCTTCAGGGAGTTTTTCCATGTTGTAAAATCGTTCTGACAGTTAATGTTGTCAATATATATTTTTCTAAACAACAAAGAACACAAATCAGCAGAGATCAATATCTTCATCTATGATCTCCTTAGCCTAGACGTTGGCCAACTCCATCGTATATCATATCAAACAACCCCATTTGCTCCACAAAAACACAAAAATCTGGACCAAACAATCCCATTGAGATACAGAGGCCCCGATTTGAAGATCACATTAGGGGGAGGCCCCTCAAAGGCTTCTTCTGGCTGGGCTTCTAATGTGAAAACGTGACAGTGAGAGAGAGCAGTGAGGGTCCACGGGGGTACAGTAAAGAAGCATTACAGCCTATAGTTCATCCTGGTGGAGTCTCTCCCTCGCTGCCCGTGGCCTAAAGCTGCCTGTCCACTGCATAATGATCCACCCTCCGCAAGATGGATGGCCTGCAGAAATCTGGGGGGGGGGGGGGGGCCCGCAGAGACCGGAGCCTCGGGGCTCCGGGCTGTGTGTAAAGCAGGTAACAACACAAAGCAACAAACAAGTTCCAAGCCCCTACAGATCGCTGCTATAGCAGCCGCCCCCCCCCCCCCCCTCCCGCTCCACTAAATACTGCGACCAGCAGAAACGATCTGTTTATTTCTGGATTATTTATTTATTCGAAGGGGGAACCATTTCCGCGTTTAGTTTCGTCGCCTAATGGCCACAACAAAAGTAATAAAAAAAAAGAGGATCACAACAAAACAGGAATTCAACAGGCGTGTAAAACAACAGAGCCCTTTAGTTCCCTTGCGCTTAGCGGCCTCGTCATTCTAAGCGTTTAACTTCCTAATTTGGATATCTTTCACAATTCCTGACGCTGAGCCGTTCTCACACACAGCTCACACTCATGTTCGGTTGCGTCAGCTCGGGAGAGCCATCAGATCGCGGACCACAAATTTCCTCGGATATGGGGTTGCGGGAGAAAGGGGCACGGTTGCATCAGGAGACCCTTGATGTCATCATAGCACCAGTAGGCTAGTGACTCTAGTATATATATATGCTCTTTTTAACGGAGACCATACCAACTTTACTGTGTCACTAAACTACCGTGCAAGTGCTCCCTCTGAAATCCTATAGAGAATACACTTTGATGCCGACGGCCTCGGAAAAGTTGTCCAATCTTTTGGTGTCGCGTTTTTTTGGCAAGTGATGCTTACTTATATTCTAAAACACATTCCGGTTCGTTTTCCGACCGTTTGCAGACAGTTTCTATCAGGAGAAAAATGTGTGCGCGTTTACATAGCCTTTTCAACTATGCAAACCACAAACCTTTGTATTGTGAAGCAGAAACTACAGCATGGATGAAATACCAATCCTGCACACATTTCGCAAGCTATTCTACAAAGAACCAACCCAATTTATTACTGATAAAGCATTGAGACCCCACCACGGTTCAAATCGACTACTATTTTGCTCCTGAGCTCACATTTGATGAAAACAGAAACAGTTTAGACACATTTGTAATAAGCAACAATTTAAGGTTTTGCTTTCTTTACTGTCAAATAGTCTTGTCTTTGCATACATTTAATCTTATTGTTACGATTCCTGCAGAGCACGAAATATGGCCTCATTTCCCATGAAATGAAATATGATGAAAGCACGTTCGCTCTCTTAATGTATGCAGTGTAAACTTCTGTTCATTTCATCGATAGAAGATGAGGTTTTTCCCCTCTTCGCCTTGCCTCGCTTCGAAATAAAATCACTGTGAATACTCAAGGAATGGGTTCTGTGCGACTGCGATGGGCTGAAGGGTTCTTTGTTTGTATGATTCAATGGGGAGAACCAGGTTTGCCTGACACCAGGTAGTGTGTAGCCCAATCATTTGCGAGTGCAAGGGCAGCCTCATAAGTCACGATGAAGCAGCACCGCTTGTGTCCGTCAACCAGTGACCGCCATATGTGGTTGCAATTCGAGACACGGTACCTATGTTACTATGATTATGAGGATGATGATGTGCAATGTTTTCTTCTTCTGTTCCTCATTACTTTTACTCAAAGGTTTTGATTGGTTGTCCTACAAGGCTACATCAATCACTTTTATACAGGCAAGAGAAAAGGCTAAGAATTAACAATGCTATTTGTCAACAGATAAAATCCACAGTGAGGGCTGAATCTTTATCAAGACTTTAAAAGAAAGATTCCTGGCCGATATAAAAGCCCCCAGATAGCACTTAATGTTAAGGCCTCTTTTGGAGTGGGGAGAATGTTCGGAACAGCATTATGTTCACAAGGAGCATCTCAGAAAGGAATTGTTGCCCGCATCCTACTCGATACAGGGAGACAGGGCTAAACAGGAAATGACATGGCCATCTGTGAAGGCTTGGATCGAAAAGCACACAAAATCCAGGAGACATTATGTAAGTCCCCGGAAGGATCTTACAATCAAGTGTGTGCGAGCATGAGAGTGTGTGTGTGTGTGTGTGTGTGTGTGTGTGTGTGTGTGTGTGTGTGTGTGTGTGTGTGTGTATTATGTGCAAGAGAGGGAGAGAGAGCCAGAGAAAGCCAGGGAGCGAGCCAGACACTGCTTTGTGTGTGTGTGTTTGTGTGTGAGTTTGCGTGGTGTGCCAGCTAATTCCTTGGGAGAGGATTGTTAGCCTAGCCCATTTGGAGGAACTCTGGTGGGAGGTTCCGATGCTGCGGTTCCCTGGTTCAGGTGGATGGCAGAACGGGGAAGTACAAACACGGCAGGGCCCTGCCAACTGTATCCCACGTGTGTCCCGCGGACGCCTCAGCACGCTGGGCTTTGGCTGAATCCCCGGTGCGTTTAACCAACGTCTGATAATGGCCGACGCCTGCTTCTGTGCCACTGTCAATTGCATCTTCATTAGAGACGGGTGAGGGGGGGGGGAGGGGGGTTGTTCACTTTTTGGAAAACAAAACAGCAAATTAATTTCATGTGACATTTATGAGTGCAGGGGCGTGCGTCCGTAGGTGGCCGCTCTAAAGGGGCGGAGTGTGATCTTTATTATCCCACCCTCCTGTGCTCCTATCGTAGCCTCATGATAATATCAATTCATTTCAATTTATCAGTTAATGAACTCAGTTCATCCATCATCTTTCCTGTCTGGTGGCTGGATAAACAAGGCCACAGTTTGAGGCGGTGGCTGCTTATCTCCGCGCTCTGCCAATCAGAAGGCCGGCGTCATAGTAATTAGAAGATAAACAATGCCAGGGCTGACCCACGGCACAAATCTGGTAGCGCAATATCGGATCACGTCAACAAGCAATTTATCAGCAGATAATACACGCTACGGCACAGCAACAGCTGCCTGTGATGATTGTATGCATTTCGTTTCTTTCACATTCAATAAAAAGTGGTGAATATTGATCAAAGTGACAGGGAGTGGCACATGGGTGTCAGGTCTATCACCAGAGCGAGGCAGGTCTGGAATACAAACAGCAGATGGGGGAACATGGTCCGTGTAAGCGGTGGTGCAAAGCGATTTTTATCTTTCCCTTGACCGATGACTGTCTGCGGTTGTTTTTCACTTTATTTTTTTCTGCATTCCATTGTCTCGCGGCACGTTCACTCAAGACAGGCTGTGCTCTCCTTGCATTATTTTATTTTTTTCTTCTTCCGCAGCCCTTGAGGGAAGTTTCTCCGACGCCGAAGCACAGTTTGTTTTCCTGCATTCCTGAACAGCTGTGGCCTCAATCAGTCATCCTCCTCTTCTTTTGATTTGAGTGGGACAGACAATCTGGAGGAGTACCAAAGAGGAGGAGGAGGAGGATGAGGAAGAGGAGGCAGGCTGCCCTTAACTCAAAACGGTCCAATCACCCCCCCCCCCCCCCCATCCCCTACCTCCCAGCATCCAACAGAAACTGAAACAATTCATCATCTTCCTGTCAACTCTTAATTCTTCTATCATTATTTTTTGAGTTAATGTGCTGTCTCAGGGGCATTAACCTTGTGCTCTCCCACCCCCACCCCCCACCAACCCTCTGCCAAGCCCCCTGTTGGCCCGCAGTTTGGGGTTAAGTGACTGGGTCAGAGTGCAGAGGAAGAAGTGGACTCCATGGACAGAGTGTCCAATAATGAGACATAAAGAGGCAGTCAACAGTATGCTGAACTGAAAGTACAGCCTGTCCTCCCCTTTGTTGACGTGCGCTCTGGGCGATGTACTATGATACGCAATATCAAGCAAGTATGGGGATAAAAGAAACTGCTTTTTCTTGTTTTATTTTCTGGGGTTCAAACAGCGCAAAAAAAATTAAAGCTTTATAAATCAAGCTTCATTGGAATAAGCCATCAAAACAATGGGCAAATGGAAAATCATAGGGAAAACTGAATAATCCTTTTGTTTTGGCAAGAATGACAAGCGCCACCATCCAACTTCCCCTCGACCTCAGCTTGTCGGGTGCACGTTCAATTGTTCAGCAGAATGGAGGTGGTGGTCGGGGGTGGCCAGATGATGCTCCCAGTTAGAAATGGAAAGCTCAGTGAGAAAACAGAGCTGCCAAATGTGACACCAGAGCAGCCAGCATTGCCTGTGTCCTCTCTCCACCCAACAACGTGTTGCTTTGACTGCCCTGGCTGCTGCTGAGATGGACGTATACAGACTGGTATAAACTGCCAGCATCTGTTGCACCCGTATAATAAAATGACAGCAGCGATAGACGCAGCAGCAGCAGCAGCGACGGTGGCTGTGGAAGAAGCAGGTGAACCCAATGAATACAAAGACGGATGAATATCAAATGACATGGCGTCGCTTCCATCCTGAAAACACTTATTTATGCTAAATGCTCCAACAAGGTTGAATTCCCGGGACGTTTCTTTTTGTTCCATTGAAACCAGCATTAATGGTACAGGAATGTCCAGGTTCTTCATGGCAAAGAGATTACAAACGGAAGGAAGAAAAGAAACAAGTGTGTAAACCATTGTGTGACTGTGTGCACAAATGACGCCCTCCTCATGCATTCTTTGGCCGGGGTTTAATTAATGCGAGCTGTGATCTGGTAGCACAAGCATAATTCCATTCAAGTATTAACCGTTTTTTTCTTCTTCACTGTGTACAGATGGATGTGACGTTTAATATGCTTATTATTTTGGGATTATCTTTTAATATATAACTGTCACTGCTGTTGCTGTAAGAAGTATTAAAAACTACATGTACTATGACAGGAGGAAATAATACAATAGCAATATCATTAAAAGTCGTTTTGTTTAATATGTCCACTTTTCTGACGAATATGATGGGGACAAGAGTGTCGAAGTTTGTCAATTGCACAAACTATACAATATGAAACAATATGAACAAAAAATGCGCACCAAATTATTTGCCATCTGAACGTACACATCGGCTCCTTCTAAATAATGCAAGACTGTCTTAAAGCCCAGCTGGTGGAAATGCATCAAGACAGAAAGGAATTCATCATTTTATAAAAAAAAAAAAAGAGAAATTGCCAGAAGGATTGCATGCGGATTACTGGCATGGCATTCGAGGGAATTTGAAAACGTGGCACAAACAAGGCCCCCCAACCCTCTAGATGCAGCCCTCTCATGCTCTTTGACAGATGGACCCTCTCCTCTCTCCTCCCCCCCTCTCCCCTGGATCCCGTTCTTTTCCCTGGATCTGACCCTGCTGGGGTCGGCGGAGTCTTGCGGGAGAGGGCGTTAGAGAGCACGTTGGAAAGATGGGAGGTTCAGCGCCGGTGGCAGATGTACGTAAGGGAACAGCATGCCCTTTAATACCTCAGTGTTAACCTTTTCCCTTCTGGGGCGACCGGGGATATGCGGACCTTTACCCCCTCCCCCCTTCACCCCAACCTCACCCGACCCTCACCCCCACCTTCCAGATCTGTTTAGATATTGTGGGGCTACGCTCGTGTTACCCAATGGCCTCCTCTTCTCACCTCTCTCTCTCTCCCTCTCTCTCTGCTGGGTTCCCCTCTCCGTTCACATCTCTGGAAGACAAATGGGGGCGGGGGGGATTGCAACGATAAAAATAAGAAAACACGCGATAAAAACGAAAGATACAGGTACGGCTATAAATGATGGAATAAAAAGCCCAACAAGGGCTCATAAATGTACAGCCCTGGAACACAAACACACACGCACACATTGAAACGGACACACACACAAACACACACAGATAGAATCACATACACTCACACGGGTCATGGACACTCTTAAACAGACTGTTGGTTTCACAGTGATGGCAGGCAAGCATGGTGCCCGTCTACTCGGGTCTAGTGAGCCACAATCACTGAAGACATGTAGATAGACCTCCAGAGTTCCAGACATGCCATTTACACACTCAAGACGTGCGCTCCGATTGGAAGGCCCCACGTACTCTGCATCTCAGAGTGTAACGAGCATACACTCTGTCAAAGTCGTGTGTAACTCACTGCGGACGACACACTTGTCAGCCTAAGTGCGGCAGGAATAGGGGGAAGATTGAATGATAGGGGGTGTAATTCTTTTAAATACGCACCAGAGAGCTCCCGGTCCAAGCTGTCGATGAAGCTCTGAAGATCCACCGTGTCTCCCAGCCGCGCTGCGGAGGACAAAGAATGCAGACGGAAGGGATTATGAATAAAAAAAAAAACTGCATACATTTTTGGAACAACATAGATGGAACTTTTTTTTATTCCTTTGTGGTGGAAAAGCACAGCTCAGTTCAGTGGCATTTCCTGTAAAACCCAAACGGAAAAGTCGGAATTACATTCGTTTTGCTTTAAGAGCAATAAAACGACGATTCAAAGCCGTTGGTTTCACGTTTTAAGGAGAACGCTGATCTCTTGTCTTCCCAAGAGCTGCACAGCACATTGGCTAGCATGTCCCCGGGTCTATTCTTCAACTAAATGCGTCCTCCTTATTTAAATGCAAGGGCCACTGCCACAGCCGGGCATCGTTATGCAAAAAGGGAAAACAATAATGTTAATGTACGTGCGGGCCACGCTTGGCGGTGCTGTTTATCGTAAATGTGCTGGAGGTAGTCAGGCAGTGTGTGTGCAGGCGAGGGCTCATCAAGGTGAGTGGCTGAGGATAGGAAGACGCACATGTAGATGTAGGGGTCCCTCACGTACCTTTAGGTGTCAGCGAGATGCCCGCTGGGCGGAGCTCCTCTTGGCTGGTGTTCAAACTGTTACCCAGAGAAGCTTCGCTGCCTTTGGGGGGGGGGGAACATGGAGTGACAGGACAGACAGAGATACAAAATAAAGGGGAGCGGAGATAGAATACAAGAATTTTAAAAAACAACACCAGTATACAGAGGCCAGGCCATGGGGATGAGTCATAACAACAACTAAGAAGATGAAGAAAAGAGTCCTGCAGCTGCTCATTATAATAATGAGCGGTACAAATCTTCTCTCGCTGGTTGACATCCCAAGTGAGAGCTCTAACAAAAGCGGGGCTTTGCCTGATGAAATGTTGATAGGCCGGCCAGGGTACTTAATAATGACTACGCACAGGGAAAAGTACAACACAATTGCTGCTTTTATCTCATCGTGAATGCAGAACAAACACAAAGCAGCAACAATATAATTCAGGCCAATCAACAATTGTAGGTTATAGACCCTGAGATAATTGTCATTCATTCAAGCGCAATTGCTTTAGTTTCTGTCAAACAACCCTATTCTCCCTCTATCTGCCCAGGGAGTCTGCGCGTGTGCGCGTGTGCGTGTGTTAATGAATAAGAGTTGATTTCAAGCGACTGGCAGGAACCAGCCCGTGGAGACTAGGTTGCAATGTGACAAACACGCAAATTAGGCATTTATTAAGGCAAACGGCGTACATGTTTTCGGTGTGATGATTAGCCCTACTTACAGTAATCCGAGTCCTCGACGCCACTATCGCCACTAATGCTGTAATAGTCGCTCGACGCGCCGCGTATCCCCTCTTCAAGGAGATGTTGGGTCGCGCCAGAGCTGCTTCTGCAAGGCGCTTTGAGTTCCTCCACCACGTCGTCAAACTCACGAAGCACATCTTCCAGGTCCGTCCCCGGGTCTAAAGAGCAGGCATGGTTCAGTTCGGAATAAGTCATCAATATGACAAGTTGTCAGTTTTGTTATTTCAAAAAAGTAGTGGGGCTTGGTGAATAATTACACGTGGGGCCCCTTACACGTGCAGCTTTTAATGAGACAACTCTGGGTTTTGCGTTGGCTTTTTAAATTGCGAGACGAAATCGAAGTATTGTAATAGCGGCGGACTGGACTGACCTGTGGTGATTGTCGTGGCCATGCTCCACAATGTGAAGTGAATAACAACGGAGCGGCTCTTCAGAGTTCAAGTGGAGGTGGCTGACTTTCCTCTGCTCTCTGATGGTTGGAGTGAGGGGTCGCTCGCAGGGAGAAGCAGTGATCATATGCAGAAATATGATCATATGCGGAAAATTCCGTATGCGAGGTGAAAGTAGTCTACTGTAGGAGGCCCCATGTGAAAACGTAATGGAATCAGAGGCTGATGCACAACGAAGTGGAACCATCACCACCAGACGGTGACCGCACATTTTCCCCGCCAACAGAATTTGGCATCAGTTTCGAAAACGTTTATGTCGTCATTTGTATGTTCCTAAAAAAAAAAACATAAAAACCGCTAATTATAGCCTAAGCTCTCCTGTAGCCTATAAACTATTTAATGCCAAGTTTGATGGAAGCGTCATGTCATGGAACCCCTTCAATGTGACGACAGAGGGCGCTAGAACGCAATTAGTTCGCAGTTGACTCATCAGATGACATGAAACGTATCTGAAACAGAAAAAACAATGCATTATTATGTAGCAATATAGGCGACTAGGTTTAGACAGACATACAGGAAATGAAAAAAAACACACATGGGGGCAGGCATCTTGTCTGCTGTGAAGGTTGTACACGTTTCCACAGCCTATACAAACGACTTTAGTTCCACAGTATTAGAATAACAAAAACACGTTAATTAGAATCAAACAGTGAATGGATTCCAAAGGCATATTTTATGGATCGGGGAGGGGTTTGGGCCCTCAGCGTAGGATTAAACCCCTAATATTAAAATGTGGAGGACCACCCCAACCATTTTCAAATGAAAATTACACCCTTGACTAATTCTGCCAGAGCTGAGTGTGGATATATAACTTGGTTTGGTCTTGGCTGGCCTTCCTATTGGGTGTAAGTTGCTGTAAGTATTTTGGCAGTCCGACCAAATCATCCTTTCCTTGTGACCAGGGGAACATGTAAAATGAAACCCAGACACCGCAAAGTGACCAGTTATAATCTGGAATCCCTTGATGTGATTTCATGCCCGTATGAAACAGAATCCTGTGCAAACATACTGCACTTCAAGATCACCATTAAAGACCAGATTTTCTTCCAGTTAAATTGAGTCATCACGTATATAAACAATTCAGAAAGTATGCATGAATGACCATGGATAATTTCCCATAGATTTAAGAGAAAAGGGAGGGGAAAAAACAGTATCACACACCACAAAGTAGATTAATAAAGCACGGCTGTGTCTTCCATAATTCATGAAGACATCCTTCACCTAAGGCTACTGTAGCTTTAAAGCTGTGAAGCTGGCCACCACACACTGGGCTGGGCTAAGACTCTGGTTTAGCAAGCTGTGGCTAAACGTCTATGCAGATCGTTTTGTAAAATGTTTTTGCCCATGCAGATCGATTAGAAAGGCTTGTGCATTAAAATAACCACAGCGAACACCATGGTCCCCGGCAAAAAAAATAACACAATTCCTTTGTTGTATACCCATGTCAGAAGTAGTGTTATTACACACAGTTCCCCAATAGATAAGTTCACACTTGCACAAAGGACTAAAACAAGATTAAGCCTATCACGGCTGAGTATTAAGTAACTATGGAAACTTGCTTCATAACAAAGAAAAGCAGGTGATCCTGTTGTACTGATAGACCTTGGACTGTGCCCAATGCTTCGAGAGAGGCTGCTGTTGTATTGTAGGCGGGGCCTGTGATGAATTCTTTGTACAGGTATAAGTTACCGGAACTGGCCCAAGCATTTACTCTCTGGCAGGTAACTCAGGTAACATGTGTGAGGGCTATGGGCCATGGGACTCTAGATAATATGAACTGGGCTGGACTTCTACAGGTCAGTACAACACAACATTAAAAATACATATCCCGGAAAAAACCTATGCGTTTTGTTTTTTTTACCACCAAAAAAGATTTGCTCTTAAGAGCATTATATATTCTATTTTGTGTTAAAAATGAAATATAGTATGACATTGGATTATTAATAGATGAATTCTTTAAAGTTCAGGCTTGTAAAGGATAACAGACAGTCAAATGTGACTTTGTTTCCGACATTAAATATTTACCCAGATGTTACATTTCAAATGCATGGCGGTGAATAGGTCTTTGTCAAACACCAAAGACCTTTTGTCATTTGTTCAATGTTCTGAATTGCTGTAGAATCCAGTAATTGGCATGTCAGCGAGTGGATTCATATTACTGACCTTTACGGTCATCACTTTTACAAGTCCTTAGTAATGCATGAAGGTAAAAATGAATACCACTTTGAGTTAGGGCAAGTAAAATTGTTCCGACAGTGTTTTGACAATTCAGTTGACAGCAACATGGTTTTCTGTGCTAACCTAAGCTGAATGCTTTTTTTCCCCCAACCCCCTCTCAGCATGTGCTGGTTATGGTCCATCTTCGGCAGATGGTGTGCGGTACCTCCAGATTTTACATCGCAGAAGAACAAGAGGCTGGCGTCCGTGTGGGGACCCTTCGCCGAGACTTCCCCCCTCCGTTTAAACTGCTAAACCTTAACTACCTGTGGGTGGATAAGAGCACAGGGGACCTCTACACCGCTGAGCACAAGATGGATCGAGAGACGCTGTGCCCCGAGGAGACAATGGCTGGGGAATGCATTATTCCACATAATGCCATCGTGGGGCCCTCGGGAGACCTTGTACAGTTCCATGTAGTCGTAGAGGACATCAATGACAACGCGCCGCGCTTTGAAAACATTGAGATCCGCCTGAGTCTGCTTGAGGATATAGAGGTGGGCAGCAGTGTTCCTCTGGACGACGGGGCCACGGACAGGGATAGCGGAGCCAATGGGGAATTGCAGTATGACCTTCAAGACTCTGACAGGGTCTTTTGTTTATCAGTGGAGAAGGGTGCTGTTGTTTCACTGGTTGTACAAAGCGCTCTGGACAGGGAGCTCCAGGATACGTATCGCATGTCTCTGGTGGCCACCGATGGCGGATCCGAGCCTTTGAGTGCTACGGCGACTCTGATCATTGACGTGATGGACGTCAACGACAACTGTCCAAGGTTTGTCTCTGACAGTCCCCAAAGTGTCACCGTGCATGGCGACGCTGCCAGGGGAACGCTGGTGACTCAGGTCAGGGCCACCGATCCAGATCTAGGCCCGAACGCTGCCATCCTCTACTCCCTCAGTCCCAAGGTATCCGAGCGGGCCAAAAACCTGTTAAGCCTGGATGGCCTCACAGGGCACGTCAGGTTAACTCTCAATCTCCAGACTGACAGCGCCGAGGAGCTGGTGTTGCATGTGTTGGCCAGCAGCCCTCACTGCCCTCCAGCAGACACTCAGGTAACGGTATCCGTGCTCCGCTCCACAAGGCATACACCGGAGATAAAGATTGGGTTCATAGCGGAGCATGAAAACCAGACTATCCTGTTACCGGAGAACCTGCCCCCTACTGTCTTAGCGCTGCTGGAGGTGAGAGGGAACAGTGGCTTAGGCGACTTGCGTCTTATCATTAAAGACGAGGTGCCTTTCACGTTAAGCCTGCAGAACGGCAAATATCTCCTTTCGACCTCCAGACCCTTAGACCACGAGATGAAAGGGGAGTATTTTATTTCTGTGGGGTTTTATGGGGCCTCGACAGGAGGCCACACCGTGGACACAGGCTCTGGGCTAGAGATCAGGGTGCTTGTCCTGGACGTCAATGACAACATTCCTCAGTTCCTCCGGCCACATTACCATCTGGAGGTTGAGGAAAACAAGCCGCCAACGGGGCCTCTGCTGACCGTCAGGGCTACAGATGCAGACAGCGGCCCCAACGGCCAGGTCACCTATAGGCTGGGCAAATACACAGCTGCCATCTTCAGGATGGAGAGCCAGACCGGTCAGCTGTCTGTGACCGTCCCGTTGGACAGGGAACAGCAGGATGTGCACACAATCAGCGTGTTGGCACGAGACAATGGCTCTCCTCCATTAGAATCGCTAACAACCGTTTCCATCCGTGTGCGCGACCAGAATGACAATGCGCCAGCGTTTGTTATACCACACTTCATATTTTTCATCCCCGAAAACCTGCCACCACTCGCCCACGTGGGCAGGATAGGAGTGACGGACGCAGACGAAGGGGAGAACGGCGACGTGGAGGTATATGTTGTGAACTCCACCGCCCCCTTCGTCATGGACAACGCCCAGGGGATGTTGAGGTGCACCACCAACGTTGACCGGGAGACAGTCGACCGGTACGAGCTTCACCTGCTCGCCACCGACCACGGCCACCCTTTCCCTCTGACCTCCGTCGCCAAGGTCATCATCTTCCTCGAGGACATCAACGACAACCAGCCAAGAGTGATTCTCCCCGACAGCAACCTGTCCTGCCTGACCGTGTCGCCGGCCACCGCCGCGGGAACCATGGTAACGAAGATCTACGCCACGGATGAGGACTCCGGGCTGAACTCGGAAATCACATACACTGTCGCGGCCCAGGAGCCGGCCCCCCACAGCAGCCCCTTCCGGCTGGATCCAAGGTCGGGGAACATCACCCTGACCCAGCGGCTGCTGGGGACAGACCTGGGGATGCATCACCTGTTCATCGTGGTGAGTGACGGTGGGAAGCCGGCCCCCCTCCACACCAGCGTTTGGGTCAATCTACTAGTCAACGAGACCTTGGAGCCCTGCCACCTGGACAGCCTGCCCAGGTCTCTGCCTTACAGGCTGGCACAGACACCCTCCGAAGCATCCGTCTGCGACGCCAAGTATGCTCATCTGATGCTGTTAGCGGGTCTTGGTACGATGCTCGCATCCATCTGTCTGCTTTGCGTGACAGCTGTTTTATACCTGAAACAGAAGAGAGGGCTGCGGGGAAATGGGAGGGGAAAGGAGGACGAGAATTCGATTCCACTCAGCCATACAAAGAGGCATTATGATGAGTAGCACACTAAAGCAAACAGTTAGCTTTAGCTCTATGTCAACAATGCAATGAATATGTTGAATTTGCAACTGCTGAATGCACACAAATGCATTCGTAGTATTGAAATTTGATGTCCATTGGTTTTCCAAATGCCCTCGCCTCATTGTGTATAATCCAGGCGGTTCTTTTTCCATTGTTTTTGTTCATAAAGTGTATAGGTTTTAATTTCCTGCATGACAAGCCAGCGCTAAATCCCAGATATCAGGTGATTCATATTCATGATAAGCAAGCCACATCACAGACGAAATAAGGTTAACTTGATAAATATGCGATTGAATATATAAAAATACCCCCAGCGTGAAGGGAAGAGACCTAGGAGAAGAACAGTAAGTGTCGAATACAGCGTACACAGCATTAGTCACTGCAAGGAGCACATATTCCCCCTCGAGCAATAAATAGCCGTGAGACCAGTAACTTCCCCATCTCTGAGGACTTCTCTCCCTGGAGGGAACAGAACACCATTCTGTCTGGCTAAAAAGACGGAGCTAATGATCCTGCTAAGTTGATTAGCTCTCTCTCCTGTTTCCCTCTTTGAGTGATGGAGAGTATTAGGTATTTAGTGGCACAAAGGGGTTTAATGTTCCTTTGGCGGAGGAGGCGGTGATGAAAGTCCCGCAAGGAGATGCTTAGAGGAGGCCTCCGGGCTGCAGGCAGGGGGAGACGCCAGGGACCGCTTTGGACAGGTGAGCGGGAGGACCTGGAGAAGATGACACACACACACACACACACACACACACACACACACACACACACACACACACACACACACACACACACACACACACACACACACACACACACCTCAAGTCGCAGGCCTCTCTCCTGTTATCCGATCGGGCCTCTACTTAGCCGCATTGTGCTGGGTGTCACCCTAAGGCCCTGATCCAACGGCACTGCCACAACGTTGGAACATAATGTACTCGGCAGAATAGCCTCTAGTCCCCTTTCAGCATGTTTACATCAAAACCTGCAATTTCGATCGAGGATTGTTACATAAATTCCAAGAATGGATCATCTTTCCATTCATACCCCGTTAACAAAGCTTCCGTTGCTATGCTTTGTCGTGATGTATTGTCCTGCTATCTATTGTGCTACCAGAGGTTATCTTTATGCAATCATAAATGTGTTTACCGCTCCCTGTTGAATTACGAATATTCACAACGACGGTTAATAAAAAGCACACGCTTGATATTTGATTGTATGAGAGCTTTGATATTTGACTGAGAGCAAGAAGCAGTTTACATTGTTAATCGAACAACTGTTTATGTATTTAATGTTCAGAGTCTGGCTGAGCACATACACGGTGCAGTTTTCAATTTGGACGGCCTTTGAGCCAGATTCAGCTTTCAAGGGGAGTGCTTAAACACACCTAGGACACATCGAACTGGTTTATTTAACATGCATACATTAAGGAAATCCAATAAAGGGGCGGCAGAAGCGATAATGGTCTTGATGCCCTGGTTTATTGTAATGCCAGTGTATTAAAATAAGCTGTGACATTGCAGCCCCAGTTACAGTCTGGGACTGCTGGCATCAGTAGGCCTATTTGCTGGTCAATTTATTGGTGCTATTATATCTAAAGCCTATTTAGTGTATGAATCAACCACTATCCCGTGGTAAATATCAACAGGAGCCTTTAACTACTGCCTAGTTAATTATATGAGATTAAGTAGTCTAATTCTACAACACTAAATATGTTCCAATGGCTTATCAAACAATTAATTTAGCAATGTATGGTCTGCACTTAAGGTACTTATGTTAACAACGTACAAAACAAGACAGCGTTGGATTATTTTAATTACTGATATTGTCAAGTTCAATTTAATATCAATCTTAAGAGCCTTTACCAATATAAACACTGACTGTGTAAACAGTGCTTTAAAATATCTGTCCCTACAATTACATCGCAATAGTTAACCAGACTTCTGGTCCCAATCTCATGAGCCCAACGCACAATTAAAACTGAGTGGCGAGCTAATGCTTCACATTAAGAGTACTGTGCTGCCACAATAGTGTAAGTGTTCTTAAACCTACAGGCTTTTAATTTGAAGTGGCACTTATTTATGTTCAGACATATCTATACATATATGTGTATATATATGTTTAAACAGCCTATGGTAACTGTACATAAAGTAGGTAGTGCTTTTTTGCATTCAAATGATTTTTTTTCCCATAACGCATGTTTTAATTATGTAACACCTAGATTGCAAAGCTTTTTGGTCTATTGCCTTAAAGAAATTAAGAAACCGATTTTAAGATTACAATAAATTATTAAGTGAAATCTCACACATACTACTGTTGAATAATACTGTTGAATGTTGTGAAAGGTGTATTTGGGTTGAATATGAAATGATATAGGCCAGAATTAATCTTATATTATAGGACGTGCAATATAAATGCATGAGCTTCTAAAATAAAATTAAAATAATTCAATAAAAGGAAAATTAAAATCAAGTTGAGATATTACAATGGCTGGGGTGCACAATTTAACATGTTTTAGGGCAGGACAGGTTTTAAATGCCATTTCAAAAGTAATGCCTCTATTAAAGAAATATCTGTCTTCAAAATTAACCGTTGTACAATGTAATCAAGGGATATTTATCATTTGAAATGCTTACAGGTAGAGTTCATAATCAAACTGCAATAACTTATAGGCTTTCGCCTGCCACCTACAGGACACACATAGAAATTAGGCTATCTCATCGTTTCTCTGGTATTTAAATGGACAGGATAGGGGGCAGTTACCGTCTTTTAAAAAGGTTATTTTAATTTTCGCTCAACAGAAAATGCATCTTGATGCTCTGGTTCCGGTGGAGGTTGATCATCGGTCTATGAATCTAATTGGAAATATTAATAATGGAGTCCATTGGCTAAGGGAATTCACTTAATTAGATAGACTCTACCCTACATCATCCCACAACGTATTTCCTTATTAAATTGCAGCACGTACAAAAGAGTAAGAACTGCTTCTATTTGACACGTTATTAGCCTCCACCGATCGATTCAATGCAAGACTATTTAGTCCATACCTTCTTCACCTAGCCTACCTACTACACACGTGGGTGAAATTACATGGTCAGTTCATTTCCATCTCATCCAAACAGGCCCGTTTATCTCCACCATCGTTAGAATACGTCATATACCCTATTTGTAGCCCTACTTTTAAAGGCCAAGTCGTATATAGATTGGCGATAGCTCGCTTGATCGATTGGGTGCCTCGGGAAGACCTTTAAATTAGACGTCCTCAGCAAACCAAACATACAGAGCAGCCGAGCAAGCCAACCAATTAAAAAGTATTCTAGTTTGCGTCCAACCGCATTGAAATTCTACGACGTCCGAACAATGAACTAAGTACATTTCTGCAAGTGCAACTAACCTTGACCTCCTCATTATTCCCCGCCTTGAGTTCCTCGCCCTGCGGTTGAATGAAAAGCGTCATTGTTTCTTTAAGATTGGACGTGCAGTCATCGGCGGGTCTGTCCATTGTTGGGGGAACAGAGAGCGAGTTGAAATTGATAAACGGTAGGGAAACTACAAGTTGGCTACATTATCAGCCGAGCAGCTGCAGCGAGAGCGCCACTAGCCAACAAGTGTTGATTACATCCTTCCAGACATGGGTAAGTACATCTAGCCAATGGCACACTCCTAACATAGTTTTTCTTCTAAACAATTACGTATTCTTTGATTGCACATTAATTGAAATATGACTGAAATCACAAGTGGTTTTCCCTTTTTTTTTCTTATTGCAATTGTGATTATTTCGATTTTAACAGTGGCATAGTCTCCGAAAAGATACTCTAATTTGCTTTCATTGGCATTTGTTTGTTCTAATTATCCTCCGCATAACTTGGCAGGATATTAGCATTCTAGTCTTATAAATGAGTGTATGGAAGGATGGTTTCTTTTAACTTAACTTATTATCTTTGTTTTGTTTCCGTCACCATGCATCTGTTACTACTATAGACGCTGTCATACTGAATGCTCATACCTACATTAATGTTTATATCCAAAATGTTTTCACAATGTAGTGTTTATATCAATATGGAATGAGGCTAATTAAGTGCATTCGCCAAATTGGATTTCCATGATTATGCTCTATGCATGACCCATTAGTCTCCCTCACTCTGAATCCAATTGAACTCCCCATCATAGACACACACACACACACACACACACAGACACACACACACACACACACACACACACACTGCCAGCAAGTACATGCGTACAATTAAAGAACGATCTGCCTGCCACTCCTGCCATCTGTGGCTACTGTAATAGTACCAACAGTAACTGCCTGTCTGTCTGCCTGCCTGTCTGTCTGTCTGTCTGCCACTGTGGTCCACTGTACATTTACAGTGCACGTGTGCTCATACGAAGGCAAAAACATAATGATATTGTTTTCAATCATTGACATATTTACCTCAGACTTTCCTGGTGCCATTTGGGAAAGTATGTGTGTTTGTACTGACATACATCTCTCTCTCTCTCTCTCTATATATCTATATCTCTATATATATATATATATATATATATATATATATGTGTATATGTGTGGCTTTGTGCTGGGGATACATAGAGGTTCCTCTTGCCTTTGTTTGTTTGACATTGGTGGCCCTTGTATCCCCACGATGCTCCGTGACAAAGACTGTTGTTTCTGCAGTCACAAAAGCAGTCTCTCTCTCTTTCGCTCTCGCTCTGTGTCGATCTGTCTCTCTCTCTCTCTCTCTCCTCCCCCCCTTTTCTCACACTATCTCCGCTGGGGGGGGGGGTTGAGGTCTGGGGTCAGAGCAGCCACTCCTCCCCGTGAGCTTTTGGGCCCAGGCATTCATTCAAGGGCCACATGACGACATTCTGCCGGTTCCAAGTGACCAGGCACGGCATTGCCCGTAGCGATGCAGGGACCAGAGAGTGAAGCCCTGCAGCTGTATGCTAAATTGCATCCGGCCCACTCTGACTCTCTTAGCTTTAATTCTGTGGATCCTTGAACGTTCACACATCAGTGGCCCAATTAAGCCAAATAATACCATGTGCATCTGGAGATAAGTCTGTTTATAGTTTTTCTTGATGAGCCCTGCAAACTGCAAAGCCACACAAGAAGATATGATACGGCATAATTTACAAACAAATGCCCAACATGTATATTGATGCAGTATTGTGTGTGTGTGTGTGTGTGTGTGTGTGTGTGTGTGTGTGTGTGTGTGTGTGTGTGTGTGTGTGTGTGTGTGTGTGTGTGTGTGTGCGTGCGTGCGTGCGTGCGTGCGTGCGTGCGTGCGTGCGTGCGTGCGTGCGTGCGTGCGTGCGTGCGTGCGTGCGTGCGTGCGTGCGTGCGTGCGTGCGTGCGTGCGTGCGTGCGTGCGTGCGTGCGTGCGTGCGTGCGTGCGTGCGTGCGTGCGTGCGTGCGTGCGTGCGTGCGTGCGTGCGTGCGTGCGTGCGTGCGTGCGAGTAACGTAAAGCCTGTTCATATGCACGCGTGTGTGTACGTTTGCGTCCATGCGTGTGTGTGTGAGAGAATTCTAAAGTATGTTAACCAGTCTCCCGACGGCCCCTGGGGTCAACAGGTTGTTACGACTGCTGCCTGCGCTGTCTCAGCGGGGTGCCGTACTGCTCGCTGGTGGCCACGCTGCTCTGCTTCTCCGGCATCGCTCTGTTCTGTGGCTGCGGGCACCAGGCGCTGACCGAGACCGAGAGGCTCATCGAGACCTACTTCGCCCGCAACCTGCAGGACTACATTACCCTGGCCTACATGTACGTCCGCCGCGCTGCAGTTAGGATGAATATTAAGTGGTCCCTGGTGGCTGGATGGAGTTTTTGTTTAAAGGGGATGCCCTGTGACTTCGCATCGCAGTTATGATAAATAGGATATGATCCCTCTGTTTAACTGAAAACAGATCATTTCTTGACCTTTGTTGAAACTTTTTCCATTGTGCTATGGGTCTTCATAAATGGGCTCAAAAGTCCAGTGTTATGCTCAGATTTTTGAGACACCTTTATCCAAAGCAAGCTTTTGAGATGCATGTAATGAATGAGCCAGGGTAGGGAGTTCGATATTTTGCTCAAGGGTACGAATCCGGAAGCTTTTGTCTGGTTGACAGACACCTTGACCATTAGACACCATTCGGCCCTACACGTATCATCAACATATCACTGTTAAAAGTATAGCTCATTCTGAATTCTCTCTCTCTCTCTCTCTCTCTCTCTCGCTCTCGCTCTCGCTCTCTCTCTCTCTGCATAAAGCATTCAATACTTCCAGTATGTTATCTACGGCCTGGCGTCCTTCTTCGTGTTCTACTGCATCGTGCTGCTGGCCGAGGGCTTCTACACCACCAGCGCCACCAGGCAAAGCTTCGGCGAGTTCAGGAGCACCATGTGCGGTCGCTGCCTGAGCTCTTCGGTGAGTTGAAGGAACATAATTGAAGTCCTGGCTGGATTTTGTTTTGGGGCTAAAAAATAAAAATAAAAAGTCATACCCATTTGTCATGCCGGGGCTTAGCTTTAAATCACATTATTCATAGATTTTTCTCTCGGTTTTTCTTTGGGCCGTAAAGGTAAATTTGACACAAGGGAAGGTGTTCAGAGAAAATGAGTTGAGGGTGGGGGGTGGGGGGAGGTGAAATGACAAGGAGAGGGCAATAACATTGTAGAGGATTAAATGCAGTTGTCGGTGGACACCACAGAATAAGAAATGTCTGCACTCAAATAGCTATCATGCAAACCAAGACTTAAGTGCTGCCTCTGTCTGGTCCATCTGCTTTGGTTCTTAAGGGACCAGTTGTACAGATCCCACACCAATATCAGGATTAAGTAACTTCCTGTAACTTCAACATTAACTTTCACCTACTTTGAAAAGTGTCTATTCTTCTGTCCCTTTCCCCATAGTTTATCGTGGTGACGTACGGACTAGCCGTTGTGTGGCTGCTAGTCTTTGCCTTCTCCGCCCTGCCGGTGTACTTCTTCTACAACATGGACGCCACCTGCCACACCATTGAAGTCCTGACCGAGACCCCTGCCAGTATCAACCAGTTGTGTGTGGACGCCAGACAATACGGTAAGAAAGAAGATCTCTAAATAGTCTCAATCCTCAAATGCCATCTCTGACGTCTGGGAAAGAGAAAAAACATAATTAAACCGCTCATCCCCATCTAATTGCTTAATCTTACCTTGCTTGAAACTGTAGACATTTTGATATGAAATAAAACCCCTTTAACAGGCCTCCTACCGTGGAATGCAGTGCCGGGGAAAGTGTGTGGCACGACACTGTCCAATATTTGCAAGACCAGAGAGGTGAGCACCAAGACCAGGCCAAACCCTGCTGTTATTGTTGTTGTTGTTTTTTAGATGGTGTCCTGTAAACCTCACCAATATTATTCTTTATTACAGTACCTCATGACATACGAGTTGTACGTCGCTGCCTTTGCTGGCGCGGGCATCACTTTGCTGGCACTGGTGAGTATCTGTGTTTTGTTGTGTTCTGTTCTTGGCTCGGACCCTGTTTTGGTGTCTGAGCCCACACTGGGGTACAAAACTGTTTGCTACGCATGTGACCTCATGACGCTGAGAGAGTAGGCGGCGAGGCATTTCCGAGCTCCATGACTGATGGCTTCTGCACTGTCGCTCTCTTGTGTTCTCCTTCGCCCCATCTCACACAGAACGTCATCATAATAATAATGCCGTAATGTCTGCCTTTTCCCCTAACGGACAAATGGCAGAGTCATTATTCTTTCTGCATTGCTCCATTACCAAAAATACACAAAATGTGTTGTGGAAACACTCTAATCTGCTTTTAGAGTATAATTGTTACTTTAATTTCCTCTTTCGGTTGGTTTCATTATGTTTCACGAGTACAATAGTAATACTTTTCAATATTGTCTGATTCACTCACTCTCTCTCCCTTTCTCTGTCTCTTTGCTCCCCTAGCTGACCTATATCGTGTCCACCACTTACAACTTTGCGGTGCTGCGATACCTGGGGAGGAAGGGTATAGGGCCACGGTGTTAGGAGCAGCCCGGCTGCCTGCTCTCTGCACTGCCCATCAAACACTGGGACCTGAGGAGACTATACATACTTATTCTGCAGCACCTGTGGTGTCATTTCCTTGGGTTACGGATCTTTCCGGATTTTTGACTTTTGCTCCCCCCCCCCCCATTATATTTTGCTTGCCACATTACCTTTTTGTCATTGATTCATTTTTTGGGGGGACTCAATACTAGATCCTGTTTTCTCTGTGCTCTTCTCCTTTTTGCCTCCAACCCAAATGTTTGTAAATCTTGTTTCTCCTATGTACATTTCAAGGTCCACGCGGATGCTGTATTGTATTCAAATAACACAAGCTTTGATAAGAAAATAGGATTAGGCCCAAAAAAAAGTCACACATATTGTTCCACACAGATGGTTGGATTTTTGTCCCCATGGCAACCGTCCTTCACATCTGGTTGCCATGGTGACAGACAACCGTGTATTTTTGGAGTCCCAAGTTGACCTCGGGACTTTTTCTCACGGGCAAGCAAAAAGGGCCATTACAATGGAGTCAGGCGCGCATTAAACAGCAGGCCATCAGCCCCCCCCGCCCCACACACACACACACACACACACACACACACACACACACACACACACACACACACACACACACACACACACACACACACACACACACACACACACCCGCACACCTAGGGCTTGGGTTCTCTGCCAAGGGTCATATTCCATGTCAAGGGAGAGCGAGAGTGCTCAGGGCAAAGACAAGGACAAAAGACCTCTGACAAGAAAACATCTAAACACAAGCCCATACACTGACCAGCCCCGACTCCCCCGCACACCCACAGATGTATGGCACCCCAATAATTGAAGCAATTCAAAGGGTCCTCTGCCAACAGAGGGGGAGAGAAGTTAAAGGGGAGACAAAGTTTATATAATTCTAAAGTTTTTTTCAGGGTAAAAAATAAGTAATTGTAAAGCTGTTCGGGGAGTGCAAAGGTACTTTTGCATTATTATCTAGCATGCCCATATTATTAGACATACATTAATACTACCTACTCCTCCCTTGCTATTACTGCATGGAGGAACTTTTTGTAGGGTTGTACTCAATTTACGTGCCTAATGCTTATTTCTCATGATGCAGAAGAAAAGGTTGAAATGTTTACATGCTAGATTCAAATTTTGGTTTAGCTTTTAAGATTGAATGATTGGTTTATTTTGTATTGGGTAAAGACATACATCATGGTCAACATTTTCTCTTTTAATTCTTTAGGATTTTCCTTAGTTATTGTATAACAGGCATATCTGTAGATAAAACTAATTAAGTAATTTAAACTTTGAATACTAACTATTGTAACCAACTTGGTTCGTTATTAATTTGTAAAGTTTTACCTTAGAAATGTTTAAACCGGCTGTATGCAAGGTTTTGTTTTGGGTGTTTTATAATAAAATCAATTTATGTGCATTCTTGTGGGGTCAAAGCACAAGCTTATGTTTGCTTCTGGTGACCAGGCAGTGTCAGAGGATCTAGTGTCCTCCACTGGTGTACTGGAGCGCATCCTCTCTTCCCTCGCAGGTGCACAGTTCCCTGCAGATTGCAGTGCGCGAGATGTTCGCCAGGGAGCTAAGACACAGGAAGCAGAGAAAGGGAATGCCCCATGACCCTTACAGAAGCACGCAAAAGGACAGCGGGGAAGTCTTGTGCTCTCCATATCCTGTGGCCTGACAGCCAGTGGCCAATCCCACATCCATGATCACAAATAAAGATGTGGGGCTGGTGATCAGAATAGTCTAGAAGTGTACCAATGTATTGGCGATTCCCATAAGCTTCCATTTTTATGACTATTGTTGAATTGTAATGGAATTAAGATGTATTATTGTTATACGTTGGAAAAAATCCCAATTTTGTTTATGTAGTTAGTCAATAATGATGCCAAAGGGGCTTTTCTTGATTATTTTCTGACAGAACTAGCGAAAATAGTTTCTGCAGTATGTGTGCTAGCATATATTCAGTTATTCACCGCTCATCTTTTCTATCAATGGCAGACAGGGTAAGACTTTTTGTATTGCTGGTTATTCTTTTCTTATCAGAGCCTGTTGTCTCAAATAAAGATGGAGTGCTTGCTTGAAATCGTCCCTAAAAGACCAGAAATATTCATCAAATGTTATGAAGGCATAGAAAAATACTCCCAAGTCAAATGTTTTTTCACGGTTTTCATTTTAATCGTACAGTATTGGATTTGATTCTTGACATCCTTTGTGTTTAAACATTATTGTCCATAGTACAAGGAAAAATAAATAGGGACGGTTTGAGAACGCCAAATACAACCCAGAAGTTCCATTTACCCTCAGAGAGACGAGCGAACTGAGAAGAACCAGAGTGAATACTGTGATCAGTGTCGGCTCATACAATAGTGTTGATTTAAAGCTGTTATTTCAAAAGATGAGAAAAGAAGCCCAACTAATGGATTCATACATTCCTTACAATTTCAAAGCTGAGATAAAAAATGACAGATTTGGGTTCAGCAATAAATGGCAGCGCAATGTTTACTTTTTTTTATCTGAAACACAAGTAGCTTATAAGGGATTCATTAACTTCAACTTGAGCTACATGTCGTGTTGGTATGCATCATTGCGGAAGAGATGCAAACAATGGCAAACAATAAATTAAACGCTTCTTCCCTCTCTAATTAATGTAAACCAACAGCGATACTATTTCAGGAATGCTGTACTCTGTTCAGAGTAAGTAAATCTCTTCCAATACATCCCCAGTACCTAGCCTCAATACAACACAGTATATCCTTTGTATCCTTTGAGGACAAGCTGTTCTGGAGTAGCCAGACACAGAAGGCCTCTTAAGTAAAGTCGGCTACAGTACCGGTTACGTTTATTAAAGTAGACCTTTTGTGACAACGCGTGTCCTTCCCTTTCATCTGAAAGGAGAACCTCAGACAGAGGTCAATACACTGCAAAAAGAGCAGATGAAAAGCTGTGAACGCAAGCAACTTAGAGAAAAGGATGGCTTGTATATGCATTAGGCATGTGCAAATCGAAATTTATCCTCATGATGCAACACTGAAATATATGTAGACAACAAAACACTATTGTACCAATAAAATAAAAACGTCAGCCGTTATTGACAACTGTCGTAAAAAACCCAACAGACAAAACGTTTGTGGTGGAAAGCAAGCTTACATTGAACGTGATAAAAAGTGCCATTAACAATACAGCATACAGTTAGGCAGCAGAGGGTATTTCTTGAGAATACTCATTAGTAACACAGAGGAGACGCACACGAGCACACACACAATCCACACAGTAACATTGGTTGCTTTGTGCTCAGGCTATTTCACATTCTTCAGCTGACACTTAAAATGCGCAAATTGACGATACAAGGCAGACATTATAGTAATGCAGTGGTAATGCAGGGAATCAGATTTTAGAAATTGCTAAAGGGGCTAAATGGTGCCCGAAGTACCAGTCGATATTATCTGAGGGAATAAAAGGATAAAGTAGGTAACATGTCTCACTGTAAACCAAAAAATATATATTTTCTACATAAAACACAAGAGTATAACTAGACAAACCCATAACATATGCTCAAAGTAAATGACTTAATTAGCATTTTTTTTATATCCCATGGCCATAACAAAACTTGACCAAAAATAAAATCGGGTGATTTGAGGAACGTAAACATGATCATCAATGGTGGTCTTGAAGTGTCTAAATCAAGGCCAAAAATGTCCAAAATGCATGCACTGGGAGCTAGGAGGGCCTCTATCAAATGTGGCAGATATTAATGACAATTGACAAGACTTTCTGCCTTACGAATTTAATTAATTTCAATTTGAATGTTCTTAAGACTAGCCGCCTAAGAAGCCTATTCTGTTTTCTATAACCAATTGATTGATTAGTGCTTGAACATGGCAATGAGTGCTCTCATCTTGAGAGCATATAGGAGCATTTGATGTTAGTTATTATGTTAGTCTTGTTTTTATGGTCAGTGTACGGTAATTTATCGTGAAATTATTTGTCATTATGGTAGACATTGCTGTGTTGGAAACTGCCGCAGCGCTTCTCACAGGAGACATGGCAAAACAACGTTTTCATTAGACTTTATTAGACGGTATATTTATGTTGACTTAGAATTACACTCAAATGAGGCCTCCGACTATGGCCGTGTGTTGCTTGCCCAATCCCATGATGCATTCCAATGAACAAGCCCTATTGGTACTCAGCATTGAACTTGTTCCTGGTATTGGCAGTGGAAATAAATTAATGATGCATCAATATCTAAAACTGAAGCTATGTGCCAACAATTCCCAGTAATACAGTTTGGGTAGCCGTTACAGGCATACTGGCAATAAAATCATGAGTGCTTATGTAGAGTGTGCTTCAATCTCACATTTCACTTCCCTTTGAAGACAAATTGCCTACTTCCCTTTTTTTTGTTTGGGAGCTGCACTCTGGCATCCCTAAGATATGTATGAACACCTTAACGGGTGTCATCAGTCCTCATGCAACAGCAGGGTGATTGGGGAGAAGCGTGTTTCACAAAGCTCTTTGTCCTCGCTGGCTAAATGCCACTAGCTATCAGACGACCACAGAGGCAGGTCTGACAGTGAGATGGACTGGTGCAGTATACAGAAGGACCATAAGAGGTACCACCTTACTAAACACAGAGATTACCATTAGCTGCACAGTTGCAAGTACCAGGGAAATTAGGGTGTGCTGTGCCTCAAAGCAGACTGTGCTTATGTGGAAGATAGGATGCAGAGAATATGCTCTCATGTCGAGTAGATGAACACACAGAGATTAAGATGAATCACTATTAAGAGGGGCCGTTTGATCAAAAACGCCCGTGCAGGCAGGCGAAAGGTTAATCCGCCTCAAGAGTAAACGCTTCTTGTGCAACACTGCTGGAAGCAGAGAATCGAAGATGTGATGACAAGTGTGCCATTAACAACGTACCGCAGCGGGGTTCAACCGAGTTAGCCGTCTGAATGCCAGCTACATCTGTGGGGCGGTAACCGCTACATTAAGCTGCAAGTCACCACGTAACCTTTAAGTAACGCACCCGCGTCGCTCGTACCTTCATGTAACACACGGCGAGGAACGCCTGATCAGGGGCTCCTGAACACTGCCCTACCTTCACCAACCTCGACCAGAGGCCCGCAAAAGCATTTCAGGAGGAGGAGGAGGAGGAGGAGGAGGAGGAGGAGGAGGGGGGGCGAGGGGTGGGAGTGACCGATCCAGTGATCCACGCTCGGCCGATCAGCAGCAAGACGAGCGCGTGGACTTGCGGTTGCCGTGCAGGTCGATGGTGCTGCCCAGCAGCGCGTGGTCGATCTGGTCCTCGGCGGCCAGCACCTCGCGGACCGCCGCCTCGAAGGCCGCCGCCACGTTGGTGTCGTCCTTGGCGCTGGTCTCAAAGTAGGGGCAGCAGCTGTTCTCCTCGCACCAGGCCCGCGCCTCCTCCAGGCCCACCAGCCGCTGCTCTTCCTTGTCCACCTTGTTGCCCAGCACCACGAAGGGGAAGCGGGCGGGGTCCTTGACGTCCGAGTAGTACATGAACTCCTTCTTCCAGCAGCCCAGGTTCTGGAAGCTCTGCACGTCGTCCACGGCGAAGGTGAGCAGGCAGCAGTCGGCGCCGCGGTAGAAGGGCGTGCGCAGGGACTTGAAGCGCTCCTGGCCCGCCGTGTCCCAGATCTGCAGGGTGACCAGTCGCCCGTCCACCTCCAGGTCCCGGTTCAGGAACTCCACGCCGATGGTGTGGAAGGACTGCGAGTCGAAGCGGTCCGTCACGTAGCGGTTCATCAGGGACGACTTGCCCACGCCGCCGTCGCCCAGCAGAATCACCTTCAGCAGCAGGCTCTTCCCGCTCATCACGCCCGCCCTGCGATACCCCCCCCTGCCCTGCCGCCCGCCCCTCACAGCCCCCCCAGCTAGCTGGGCCTTCCCTCCCTGGGCTGGTGTCCGGGGCCAAGACCAGGCTTCCACTGCCGGTGGCCAAATCACCCTGAAGGGACAGAAGACCAGACTTAGTTCCTCTGGGAGCAGACGCGTCCCCGCCTCCGCTCACATAAGCCGGTTCAGTCAGTTGCGTCACCAGACAAAAACGACCGGTATCAATTGCGTAAGCACGAGCAACTCAAGGACTCCGCTCCACTGGCAATACAGCAACGATTCGGAGCTAGAACTCTCTTCTGCAATAAACAAACCTTGAGCTTTTTATCTAACTGATAGAATATCTCGTTCCAGGGAGAGACACACTGGGGTGAATGGCATTGAGGTCTGTCCTGGATGTCAGTTCAACTGCTCATTGTTAGCCAAGTTATGATGACTCAGGGAAATAGCAGTTGTGAGGTTATTTCCCTTTTCTACAACCCCATTCATTCATTAGATGATAACAGCCCATCGCCTTGTAGGATTTGGATATATAAGAACAGGCTCTGGACCACTTCATCACTGCCAGTGCCAGAATGCCTAAACAAATACTGTGTACACTAAAGCCTCACAGATATGAGAGATGTGCATAAGCGCTTTGGATAAGAGAGCAGTTTAAAAGCACCCAGGCCCTTGTGGATGAGTCAGGACCACGGGATCGCTGTAAATGGACAGTGACTGCGCATGCGCGTGCTGACCACAAACAACAAGCAGCAGCTTATTAGAAAACCTAGCTGCCCATCTCAAGTGACCACAATGTTAACTTCTTAGGACACATTCTCCCAAAACAACTGTCCCATGCTATTTAGAAATCTGCAAAAACGTACTGCTATTTTAACTACTGTCTTATATATTTAAAAAACGCACAGAGCACTGCAAGTACCAAGTAATAGTCGTCTAATGAAAAAGAGTGTCTTCTTGTTGACATCTATGGGCGAGCAGGCTATCAGTTTAGCCTCAGCGACCACTACTAGTCACTGTCAGTGCGGCTCTGCTAAAACGATGAAGCAATCAGACACAATAATCCAAACACACCAAGTAGTATCATCGGTATGGCAGTGTAACGCAGTAGGCTACAGCTGTAGATGTACTTTACCAATTATTGATGTAGCGATGCTTGCCCAGCTTCCCAGCAGCACCTTGACTGACATGCGCTCATACACACAGATCCGTGACGCAAACCCCTCCCATAATAAGAGTCCCCCCGGGTCTTAGAGTTCACCTAGTTCCTACTCACTCATACATACGACCAGGTGCTATTTATTGTGTCATTCAAACATAGAATTGTATACCGTTTTTTACTAATGCCTTTAAGAATAAAGGGACATAATATGGAGTAATAATCTAAACAGAAACGTGTATGTTATGCCTGCTGAGAGCAATTCCACTCCAATCCAATAGAGGGAGTAAAATATTGAGATATTCAGAAGTGCAGCTCTCACACACAGCTGGGTTTTATTTTCCTCTCTGCAGTTTCATGATGTGGACAGCATCTGCGACAGAAAAGGGATACCGTTGTTTGGATGTGCTTCCTAACTGTCACAGTGGATAAGTTGCAGCCCTGACAATGGTTGGGAATGTGTTTCTTTGTGTCTATGTTTGTTTGTCTTTCCGAGGCTATTTGTTGGATATGGATGCATGCCATGTACGAAGTTATCAAGCTGTAACATTAGTGAGCAAATAACTTGTTTACCACCTTACTATTCGCTCGTCTCAAACTTAATCGTCCAGGGTAACTCGTCAGCAAGTGCTACATACTTAATTTGTATGTTATTTTAAAATGAGGGACAAGACTTGGGCTAGACGCCAGTGTTGATAAGGATCTCTTCAGTGTCTGAGTATGGATGCATCTTTCAGACCGTCGTGTTGTTCTTCCCTCAGATGGCGGTGAGGAGGAGACTGCTCCCCTGCGCGTGTCTGGGGCTGCTGGGTCTCCTGTGCTGGGTCTTGGTCTCCGGTGCCTTTTCCCCTGAGACGGAGCACCAAATGGAGTTCATGGACGCCAGCGAGCTGGGAGCCTTTCAGCCGCAGAGTGCCCTGTCAGACATGGAGTTCTCAGCCATCAGCTCATACCGTGGCCCTGGCAACAAGGACCAGCGTAGCAACAAGGAGCTGCCCATTCTGCTGTGGTGGAGCGCGGGACTCTTCCCCCACTTTCCCGGGGACACGGAGCGCATCGACTGTGCCACTTCTTCGTGCATGGCCACGAGTAATCGCAAGGTAAGGGAAAGCATTAAACACGGGAATGCAGCTTGAATATAACTGATAATGGCGACAGGATAGACCTGTGTTTGGGATGTTTGACTCCCCCAGATGATAGGTTTCGTGTTCAAAGCCCAATATCCACAGTCTACCTGTAGGCATCGTTTGAGCAAGATATCCAAACCACAACCTGATGAGTGTCTACTAAATGACTAAGTAGTAAATAATAACACTTGTGTCATAGCTTCTATGCGTCAAATCTGAACTTGAACTTTCCAAGGTCCAGCACGACAAGAGGACGGCCTCCATCATCTTCTACGGGACGGACTTCCGGGCGTACGAGGCGCCGCTCCCCCGGCCGCTCCACCAGACCTGGGCGCTGTTCCACGAGGAGTCGCCCATGAACAACTACCTGCTCTCCCACGCGCCGGGCATCCGCCTGTTCAACCACACGGCCACCTTCAGCCGGGGCTCGGACTACCCGCTGACGCTGCAGTGGCTGCCCACCCTCAGCTACCTGCTGCAGCCCGCCGCCGTGCCACTGCGGGAGAAGAACCTGTGGAGGGCCAAGGGCCTGGCCCCCGTGCTCTACATGCAGTCCCACTGCGACGTGCCCTCGGACCGGGACCGCTACGTCCGGGAGCTCATGAAGTACATCGAGGTACACGCTCGTAATGGTGGCTTTTATTCGTGTTATATGTATTCAACAAACATAATATAACAAGTATTTTGTTACGTTTTGCTCCTATAAAAAAAATTAGAATAATAGTCAAAATACATATAATATACATATACATTATTACATAGTTAATACCAGGGTGAAGGTGTTAAAGGATTGCGATCTCAACGTTCTATCTATCTTTTGTTCTTTCCTTCGACGTGTACTTTCTTTCAAACTTTTTTTTTACTGTCTGTCGTTCTGTCTGTCTGTCCGTCCATAGGTGCACTCCTACGGGAAGTGCCTGAACAACATGTACTTTTATTTCGTAACTCTGTCTGTCTGTCTGTCTGTCCGTCCGTCCGCCCGCAGGTGGACTCCTACGGGAAGTGCCTGAACAACAAGGCGCTGCCGGCGGAGCTGGAGGACACGGCCAGCGCCACCGGCGAGGAGCCGCGCTTCATGAGCTTCGTGGCGCGCTACAAGTTCCACCTGGCGTTCGAGAACGGCCTGTGCTCCGACTACATGACGGAGAAGCTGTGGCGCCCGCTGCACCAGGGCTGCGTGCCCGTCTACCGGGGCTCGCCGTCGGTGGCCGACTGGATGCCCAACGGCCGCGCCGTGGTGCTGGTCGACGACTTCTCCTCCCCCGAGGAGCTGGCCGCCCTCCTGCGGCGCCTGGACCAGGACGACGAGGCCTACGCCCGCTACCTGGAGTACAAGGACCCAGACGGCGGCGTCACCAACGCCCGCCTGCTGCAGGGCCTGGAGGCCCGGGAATGGGGCGTGAACGACATGAGCAAGCCCAACTACCTCAACGGGTTCGAGTGCTACGTGTGCGACCGGGAGAACGCCCGCCTGGCCGCCGAGCGGGCCCATCAGCGGGCGCCGCAGCAGGCCCCGCCTCCGCCGCCGCCCAAAATGGCCAACAACTCCCACATGGGCTGTCCGCTGCCCAGGCCGGGGTACGGAGACGTCGGAGACGTCGCGCCAGATGATGGGTATGTGTGTGTTTGATTGTTCATCCCGGCAAACAAAAACCAGAGTGAATTGCTTTTGCGGTTTACACGTGGAGCGTCTCCCTCCCGAGGATATCATTTCTTTAGCCACTTTGCATTGTTCTAATTAATCGCGTTTCTCCTTTTAAAACAGCCCCTGTAAAAAAAACAAACAGTTAAAAGCACGTTTGTTTTGTGTGTATCTTTTGCGCAGATGGTTGCAAATATGGCCCCTGGATTACTGGCAAAGCCTGGACCAGGCAGAAGGTCTAGAGTCTCTGATTAGACATAATGAGTCGGACCCTTCGCTGCTGTGGCAGCACATCCAGAACATCGCTGTGAGGAGAGCCAGAGGGAAGCATTGACACTTTGACGGACAGAAGATGGGTCACAGCAGGATTCACCCATGGTGCCCTGTGGCGCCTGTTAGGAGGTCATGTTCTCCCTCTATTACAATGACCGAATAATACATCAATCGTTTTTTTAACAGAAGCCACCATTAGGGGAGGGTTCTTAAGAGTTATATTTTAATATTTAGAGTATTAGCATATTTTTTTCACAATTCCTGAATATTTTAATTGTAATGAGTGAGCGCTAATTCCCCGACACAATCATTCCTTCATTACTGAAACCTATTATATATACATACCTATGACAGTATTGAATATATCAGTATTACATTTTTACATCTAAAACCCTTTATTCGGGTTCATTGGATCTCTTTATCGATTCTTGACTATAAAGCGTACAGAATACTAAAAGGGCTGCTTACTGGCATTCCTGCCTCTCACGACATGGGCACAGCACCCCAGTCAGAGGTGTAGGGGTGTGTGTGTGTGTGTGTGTGTGTGTGTGTGAGAGAGAGTGTGAGAGAGAGAGGCCCTTCACAGGGTACCTTTAGCCCTCCACCTTCAGGGCATCTGTGCTATTTGGAGCTCCTCAATTGCCCGTATTGTGTGCGAATGACTCTGTAACGGCCTGGGATCCCATCCAGAGGAGCTGTTGACCTTTGCAGTCTATTGTCCAGACCTTTCAGGCTTGGTCCGCACAGTCATTCAGGAAAAAAAAAAGATGAAGGGACGGACAATACTTCAACACTATGGCATACAAATGTAAAATGACCTGGGGGGGGGGGGGGGGTGGGGGGGGTTCGTTCTAGGCCTATACCTGTGTTATGACTATCATCAAGACTACCTTTTGCAAAAAGCTGAATATGCTCTTTTGTTATGCACAGCAGGGAGTTGCATAATCTTAAACTGCATTAACATATTGTCTGACTAATTAAGGATGTAGAGATATGCAATGAAAATGGTGTCTGACTGAGGGATATTAAGAAAACAGGCAAATGTAATATTTACAAAAGTTAAGTTCAGAATTCCTAGAGGAAGTTAATCCATGTGCAATAGCTTCAAGGGACATCTCACTGGCACTGTAATGTATAAAATCGCCTGCAACTATTGAGAAATTGCAGATGTTCCACTAGCCTAACCTTAGTTCACCATCTGTGCAATATGTTAATTTTCAAATTGGGAATTGCCTCCCTTTAAAATATGCAGCCTGTAGACTTAATAATCATGTACATGGGGCCGTCGTTACCAGCCAGATAAACACACATTTATACGGGGATTCTGTAAATCACTTTATTTTATAAGCAAAGGATCACAGAAAGTGAACATATTTTGTACATCAAGCAATAAAAAGTTAACTTTTTATAAAAATGATCTTTTATGTATATTCATCCCATTTACTACCATATGGTGTATTGTACCCAAAAACCAGCTTTAGTCTATTCACAGTTTCATTGTGTGTGAGACAAATCCTTCATAGTGTACTGGAACAGACACCAAATTCACCATCGGAGAGAAAGAAAAACAAACAAACTGAAAAGGATTGCAGTGTTGAAATCCAAACGTTCAAACTAACGGCATCAACAGTAGTTTTAGCCTCATATAACAAAGAGCAATGCTATAGGATAATGCAAAAGAACCTATGACTTAGCCTTTTTAATTTCACATGCGCTTCGAGAGGAAGGGTAGGAAGAGTGGGATGGGAGTGGGGCGGGTTCTTGGAGGGCGCGTATGTTCAGTCCAGGGTGGAGTAGCAGCTCTCGCAGTGGACCACGCCAACATGGAGGAACATGCTGTAGATGAGATCCCCCATAGGCCTGCTGCATACACCGCACTGCAGAGAAACAAGGGGGACAACAAGCTCTAAAAGTTGTAAAGTATGCCAGTGCTTCAACAATGCTGTACATCACACTGATGTATTTCTGCAGGATAATTAGGAGCCTCTAGTATAGAATTTAGACCTGACGATCCTTACGACTGAACACTAACAATGCCATCGAAATGTCATTAGTGAGCATCTCGTGCCAAGGTGCCCTCGGGCAGACGTGGAGACATAGGGGTTTCCCCGAGAGTCAAACCTCCTACCCCTACTAGACTACCCCTGAGGCTACACCGTGTTGTACATTTTGTGTTGGTTGGGGGACATGTTGGTTTAGGGTCCGCTACCTTGAAGCAGTTGGGGTGGCAGTTGATATTGAGATGTTCGATGGTGATCTTGGCCTCGTTTCCCACAAGATCTCCGCAGTAGTTACAGGTGGATGACGATGCGGCCCTGCAGAAAGGCAGAGAGGGAGAGAGACGCAGAGGTGAGTCTAACAGGGTGTGTGGACACGCTTCTGCAGCGTGACGGAAGCACCGAGGCGGGGTGGGGGGACGGACCATTTTTCAAAAGTAGTAGAATAAGTGGAAATTACCTGGCGTAGGAAGTGGGCGAGCTGTAGGAATAACCGGCGGAGCTTGATGTCTGGATGTCAGAGCCACTGTGGAGGGGAAAGCAGGGATTCGTCATGAAAGCAACACTGATCCAATCCGAAAAAACTGCAGAGGAAACCATTTGAATACACAAACAACGACGCATATCGGGTCCTACCTTCCAGCGCCGTCCAAGGCGTTGTGCAGAGACGTCTCCGTCGCATTAACGTACTCCTTCACGTACACAAACGGCCTGATGGGAAGGAGTTCACAGTTGGGGAGTGAGGCGAAAGGAGAAGCATTAGTGGGAAAACGACATTAATCAAAATAAAACGTCACATGCAACGCCAAGATAATTCATTTTTTAATACAGTCTGCGGTCTGAAATTGGCTTACTTTTTGGGCTCAGGTGTTTCTTCTTGCTGGCTCTCCTCTGTCGTCAGGCTCCTGGAGTACGTTTGGAAACAGCGGGGTGACAGTGCCGCGCGTTAGTGTTGGTTGCGGTAGTGTTTGGAGGCGGCTGTCTTAACGACTGACGAGAGTGTTGAGGGGTAGCCCTGGCCATGAGGACGTTTACATCTGGCTCATGAAGATTAGCAGATAATCACGTTTTCTTTTCCGCATCACCTTAATAGCGTGCTCCCTCCCAACAGCCCGCGGGCTTGACATGAGGACCACTCTTAACACACACCATTAATTTAACATCTGGGGAGAGCGGGCTGGGTGATCAGAGAGGAAGGAGGAGGAAACTGGGTCTAAGTAAACATGGGAAGTTTATTCTCAGAGTCCATGATGTGACCTCGCGTAGAACACTTGCGGGTCACCTTAGATCCACACCACTAGTGTACTTAAGTGGCTGCAGCGGCCTTCACAAAAGGGCTTTGTCCCAAATCCCTTTCCTAGTGCTTTGCCCTCAGACGGCTTTATCACAACTCCCGAGGAGGATAGCAGACTCGCATGTGAAAAAGGGATACAAGATGTATTTATATGTATAGATAAATATAGATTTACATATCCATATATCAATATATATCTATATATAGACATTACACACATCACACTTTGAGTGAACTAATGATGCACCTCATAAAATAATCTTCAACATCCATTAAACCCATGTTGCGGCAATAAAGACAACACTTATCTACGCATCACCGCGTAGCAATGCACTCCTCTAACGTACTTTTAATGTAATGGCATGTAAATGACGAAACATGCATCTCTGCCTTAAGAAACAGTTGCGGCTTAACACCCGTAAAGTGCATGGCCCGACCTAACCAAAGCACGGAGTGAACAGGCCCTGGAAGAGCCTTTCCGTGGCTGTGGGTTTCACTTGGTTTTATAGATCAGAGGAAGCAAAAAGAAAAATAACTCACCGATCCATAGCTGGCTCTGGCTCACTGTATGTTTCCCTAGAAGGTACAAAAGATATATTTATCTTCTGCAGTGCAGGAAGGAGGCGATCGGATCACGCTTTCTACACTGTTTCACACAAATTGTGGTCTGCTCCCATTGTCAGCAAGCATTACCCACCACCCCCACAGTCCATCTGTCTTAATCTTTGTCTTCTTTCGGCTGAACTTGTACTTGTCCAGAAGTTGTCCTCAAAGGAGTGCCATTAAACAATAAAAGTAACATTTCTTCATCTAATTATCTTATTAATTAATTATCTTCTCACTCGCACACACACACACACACACACGTCACCATGTTACTGTACGGCCCCTTTCCCTGTAGGAATGCAGTCCCTTTCTTAACACACTTGTCAGGTGTAGAGAGCGTCTCACCTGAGGTTTGTGACGGTGTGTGTTTCCGTCCCCCCGGGGCTACAAAACAAAGGAACATCTCTGGGTTTGTATCACATCTGGCAGTAGTGCTGAGCAGGACGCTTGGTAGGACGACGTTTCTCCTTCGCCTTACTGTACATCTTACAGTACAAGTGGAGCGGGGGACGGTGACAGCTCTGAGACGCTGCGATACGTTTGCTTTTAAATATCTGTTTGTTTGTGGTTTGTGTTTTCAGTTTGACGTTGGGGACATTTTGTGGTAGCCGTTGACAGCTCAGCGGGTTGACGGCCGTTTGACGTGCGCGGTGAAACCCGGCTAGACGGGGCGACCATGTGACGGTCGTTATCCGGTTGAGAGGTTATCACCCTGGTTATCGTGTTGACATAGATTCTAAGGCCACGTCAAGGCTAGTCCGCGTTCAACACCTCGCTCGCCGGTCCAAGCAAAGAAAAGCTCTGGGCTTACTTTCCACTATTTCACTGTTCTTCCTCCCTAGTATTTTCTGCAACTAAGCAGCAATCCGCAGAGTAGATCCGCAAGCCAAGTGTACACGGACGGCCACGTGCTGTGACCACCATGGGTTTCCCGGCATGAAGTACGGATGGAGATGATTTCTAAAACGGTGCTAAATGTTTTTTGGGATTTTTTTAATGTATAAGTTTGGATGTAGCCTACGGCAACAGTCTCGCTCGATGTGTGCAAAATCCCGGTGGTTGTGGCTTTGGTATAAAGCTTGTACATATTGACCATATCACAATACCTTTCTTCTTCCTGTTCCTCCTCCTCTATGGGGGAGGCGACTGTAACGACACTGGGTGATGTCCATCTGTCCCATGGGGAGTCATTCTCCAGGGACCTTAAGCACAAACACATCGTACAGTAAATGTGTTATTGAGCCATGACATCAAAATGTACTCTCAACGCACAATGTAACTGGCCAGCCTAAAGGAGTAATGCACATATACTATATATGCACAAAGTGTGTGTGTGTGTGTGTGTGTGTGTGTGTGTGTGTGTGTGTGTGTGTGTGTGTGTGTTGACCTATTTTCAAGAACACTAGACTGACAAGAGCGCACAATCTCTTCTGGCCCAGTGAGCTGAGTGGTCAAATTGCAAAAAAGCCTTATTCCTTCAATGTAGTCAGGAAAAAGGAAACGGGCTGGAGGGCAAGTGGGGATGGTGGTGGTGGTGGTGGTGAATGGTGTGGTTATGATGGTGGTGGTGGTCGGGGGAGATCATGAATAAATGGAGAAGATACTGTACTCGGGCGAGGGCTTTTAACAACGAGACGACTTACTTCCTCTCAAACGTGACCAGTGTCTGTTGATCTTCTCCGCAGCTTGCAGGCACATCCTCTTGTCTAGAAGGAACACGAAGAGAGAGATAGAGAGTGAGAGGGAGACCATCATAGACAAGGATGGATGGCTCTGGATGAATCAAGCGTGGCACACTGGGATGGAAGGAGGAAGTGGAATGGGTGGCTGTGTGTTAGTGTCCGTGTGTGTGCGTTTGGGACATTCGTGTGAGCTAGACATCATCACCTCTCGTCAGTGGATGTGTCGGTCTCCCATGTGCGTGCCCAGGAATGCCGGAAACTCAGGCTGAGCCGTCAACATGACACAGACACAGAGAGAGACATGGAGACTCAGAGAGAGAAGGCTGGTGAAGTTATGACAGAACACAGGACGTCGCTTCTCGTTGAGGGGTGAGGGAAAAACATTCTGTCTAACTCATCCGTTTTTTCTTCCCCCTTTTTTTTTTTTCCTGCCTAAGTCGCACGCAGCCGAGGCAATTTGGCAAACAGTAATTCCATTACCTTTTGGTGTCCGTGTCGATCGGGGTGACGTCGTCTGCCAGGGGCTCCAAGGCATGAGTGCTCTCACTGTCAGACACACACACACAGACATGCGCACACACACACACACGCACATAGACACACACAACACACACGCATGCACATAGAAAGACACACACACACACACACAGACACATGCTCACACACACAGAAATACATACACACAAACACACACGAAAACTCATCAGTTCTTTGTAACTCTTCCAAAATACATACATCACCAACAGGCAAAATCTATATTGAACACTTAATCTCAATCAATTTGAAATTAAACTTAAGACTGAACTGAACATTTTCTCAGACATTTATCAGAGTTTGATCAAAGTCGTATCCTGGAAATTGGAGATCCTCTCTGCTAAACCATACCTGAATCCTGAGTTCAGCTCTTCTTCAGGTGAAGTGTTTGACATTAGAGTTACAGAGCTGCAGCACAAGAAGGGGGGGGGGGGGGGGGGGGGGGGGGATACACAACCTCAACATTAGCATAACAACAACTGCACAAGGCGTCATTGTGGGTACGCTATGTGTGTGTCGCCATCGAGCCGGGCCGATAATAGTTCATTACAGCGCAGGTACAAGGTGAAGCATTTGCACCATCATATTAGATTGCAACCTATGGGCGGTACAAGTGCCACGTATCCAATATGGAGCGGACCCGCATTTGCATTCTCATTCTCCCCCGTACCTCTTGATGGAATGGGCAGAGAGAGGCGGCATCGGGTCAGAAGAGCTGTGATAAAGAAAAGTGGCTCATAATCAGAAACTGCTGCATTATGCATAGCGAGATGCCATCTGGCTGGCTGGGAAAGAACAGTCACAGCTCCAAACCAATATGATTACCTGTTAGGAGATGTGGTCCCTATCGGATATGGATCAAACGGATCAGTCGAGCTGAAAAACAATTTCACACTGATTTCACTCCCAATTGTCAGCGCGTCGCGCCGTCGCAGGAATTTTGATCACATTGACGCACGATGGAAAGATTTAATGCACGTTGAATGGTAAATAGGAAGACAGAGGGATTTGGGGCGAAAATTAATCACAATCAGAGTCTGTGTGTCTTTGACAAATGCCAAAACAATTCCTTTGCTTTGTGCTGAGGCCCGTTGATTTCCTTCACCCCTTGGGATTTCTTGTCTAAGTCAATGATCACCAATATGTGAACTTTGCAAGACATCAATATTTAGCAATCTGTTTCCCATCCACATTAAAGCGTTTCAAGGTTACCCTGATGAAACAAAAGGAGAATAAACCGAAAGTGATGCGGGTTTGACCATTTTGTGGGGGAGCTGCGGCAGGAACATCCACAGTTGTTTAGCATTGTGTCATGGTTATTTCATGTTCCCCGGGATGAAAAGTGTTTCGGTAATTACAGTCTTCTGTGTTTAAGTGTGAACAAAAGCCATGCCATGCGCCGCTCATACCGCCAAACCGACCTCACACAGGAGGAACAAAACGCAACCCTCAACACAGTGCAAATTACCTTGATGTGGAGCATTCGGTGGTTGTCCCCTGTGAGCCCCAGGAGGCTGGGTAGGTTTCGGTTCTGCTGGTTGATCATGAGACAAAAACAGAATGACGGGTGGAGAAGAGGGGGCGGCCACAGATTTTCGGCATGACGGGAGCAGAAAAAGGGGGAGCGAACACGGGTCAGGACAGCGTTCCTCATGCACTATTTACTATTCCATTACATTAGGAGGGCTTGTGACCCACTAAGCTACGGGTGTGTGTGTGTGTGTGTGCGTGTGTGTGTGTGTGTGTGTGTGTGTGTGTGTGTGTGTGTGTGTGTGTATGTGCGTGCGTGCGGGTCTCGGTGTGTTTGTGTGTGGGTTGGTTGGTTGTGTGCCTGTGTGTGCGCGCGCGTGCGTGTGTGTGTACCTTATATCAGTAGTAGTCGTGCCGAATGTCTCTGTTGGGCTGTCAAGCAAAGTGGCAGAACGATTATTATACAGTTGTGAAAGTTAGGAAATGCAATCTGAAAAATCCAGTATATAAAACATTCTTACAATTCAGAGACATAAGCAGAGACAAGGAATACAATTAGCATATTTACATTTGATTATCCATCAACTTTTTTTGAATACAATTCCTTTCTTGTACCTCTGTGTGTCTGTAAACTTCTGTTCCCATTGTTGTGTCTTCTCCTTCACGTCGGTGCTCAGGCTGAGAGACAACAAATACACATTTCTTAGTCAAATAAAGGGTTATAGGGACTATAGTAAGCCTAGAGTTAGAGAGTGAGAGTATGAACGGCTTTCATTTCGCCAAGAAACGCTGGGAATGTGTTAATACCGTTAAAGTGTTTAATTTGGAATGTGTGTAGCTTGTTTAGTGTGTGTAGTTGCGCATGTGTGTATGTGTGTGTGTGCGTGAACGTGTGTGTGTGTGCGCGTGTGTGTGTGTGTGTGTGTACGTGCAAATTGGTTATAGTTTAAGTCTGTAGACCTTGCATCTGGCGGCAAGGCTCATTGTCCCACTCCAGCCCGGTGTGAAAAACATAATGATTACAAAAGGGAGGTAAAGAGAAGTAGGAGGAGGAGGAATGGAGGAGGTTTGGCCTTCAGATCGACCCTCTGCTTCCCTTACCTGTGCTCCTCTGTGTTAATGGGGATGACATCTTGGGCGAGGAGGTCCAGGCTGTTGCCCACCGGGCCTGAGAGGCTGAAACGTCACGTAGGAATGGTTGAACACAAAAGACATCACGTTGGTTTCCCTGGTTTCACTGTGCGATATCGAAGTTAGGCATCGGATAAGGAAATACTTCTCACAGAAGCATGTCAACAAGCCTACCATGGCCAACAATTTGTTAATAATAGCTTTGTTCCACGTGTACCTCTCTGTTCCGCCAAGCAGATCCTGACTCCAGAGACCCGGGCTAGATGGAACCAGTTTGACCGACTCCTCAGGCCTACAAAGGATTACCAAGATTGAAGGACATTTTCCAGATGAAGGGAAGACAGGCTTTCATTATTGGTTCAACAGTGCCACCTTGTGACCATTTTATGAATGGCATTTATGTTTTAAATTGTTTTTAAAAAAGAATATTGCAACTAACCCTTCGGTGAGAGCTAGAAGGTCATCGGTCATTACTATGCAGTTGCTGATCTCTGGGACTGGTTCCTCCACAACACTGTAGAAGAGAATCACATTCCGTTTCATTCTCCCAAACACTCTCACACAGATACTTGTAATAAGCTTACACAAACACACAAACCGACAGTAACAAGACAGTGAATTGATATAAAAAAGGTGAAGTCAACAAAAAAGAATTTTGTCAGTTACAATTAGTTCCCACTGTGGTGGGGAATGAGGAAGTTGTTGGTGTTTTACCATTCTTTGGCTACTGGGCTTGTAACAGGAATTGTTGATACCAAAGATGACTCATCCACTGGCAAACTGGAATAGAAGTTAACTTGTGTTTGTATGGCGTTTTCTTTTGACACATTTACCATAATTAACATACTTGGTTATGGTGATTATGTTAAATATGTGGTTGCAAAGAACTTTAATATAAATTCCATCCTGATGGGTACATATTTTGCCTACCTTTTTGAAACCGGACTTGTAGGTTCAGGCCCGACAGCTTCAATCGGACTGTCCAACAAACTGCCAATGAAATAAAATGATTACATAAAACAAAAGAGAAAATGTGTTTAACGATAAGCAGGTGTTCATGCCTGTGTTGACTCAAAGCCGGCCGTATATATCCAGCACTTACCTCGTTGAGCGTTTGTCGAAGAAAACGAGAGTGTCGGACAATTCAGTAAGCGTGTCACCGCCGGAACTGTTGGAGAAAGAGGGAGAAGGTGAAATCCCATGAACCTCAGACAAACCCTGAAGTAAACATTCCACCTCACGCATTCAAAGAATGAAGAGAAACATTCCCAGGATGCCGTTGATAGGGTGACCATCCGAAAGCTAAGGCATGTTTACACACTTCACCTCGTCGAATGTTCTGAAATTCAAACCGGTATAAAAGAAGAAAATAATCCTTGAGTCAATATTTCTACTGTTGTTCCGGTCCGATGACCCAGTGGGCTGTGAGAGTGGAATCGTTTTTTAGGGCGTGAGGGAGAGTCTGACCTGGCCTTGTTCGGGGATAGCGGCTCCCAAACAGTGGATTCTTCCTGGACCAGGGTTTGGGCGACGGGGCCGGGCACAGACCGCAATGGTCCTGAGTCCTTGATCTCACACAGCTCCCGTTCCCAGGACGAGGGCCCCACCTGGGGCTCCAGTATCAGCGTGGGGAGCGGGGTGTCCACCTTGGTGCACCCAGGTTTCGTGTCCTTGAACGGGTCGTCGTCCTCTACCGTCGCCGAGGTGACCACCACTGGCGTGTCCTTCTGGGGGAGCACCACCCAGGAGGTCGCTTCCTCCACGGGCTCGGGGGCCACGGGCTCAGGGGCCACGGGTTTGGGGGCCACGGGCTCGGGAGCCACGGGCTCGGGGGCCACAACCACCGGCTCGGGAGCCTTCACATCTTCATCCGCCGCCACTGTTTCCACACTCGTTTGCACTCTGTAGATCCATCACACACACACACACACACACACACACACACACACACACACACACAAAGAAGAGGAAGTGAATGAGTGGAACCATAATACTTCAGTTAGATTTCTTCGAAATGGACAAAAGACTGCAAACTAAATAAAAAGGTGTATTCCTGAAAATGTAGTGTCGTCGACTCATGGCAAGAAGGGGGGCTGACTCACAGTGCCTGCGGTGTGGGACGGGCTGGCAGCTTGGGTGGGACACGGTATGGGAGAGGAGAAGAGCGGCGGGGTGGGAGAGGAGCGGGGGCAGAGGCCGGGAGAGGAGCAGGGCTAGAGACCGGGAGAGGGGCAGGGGTAAGAACAGGGCTAGAGACCGGGAGAGGGGCAGGTGTAAGAACAGGGGTAGAGACCGGGAGAGGGGCAGGGGTAAGAGCAGGGGTAGAGACCGGGAGAGGGGCAGGGGTAAGAACAGGGGTAGAGACCGGGAGAGGGGCAGGGGTAAGAACAGGGCTAGAGACCGGGAGAGGGGCAGGGGTAAGAACAGGGGTAGAGACCGGGAGAGGGGCAGGGGTAAGAACAGGGGTAGAGACCGGGAGAGGGGCAGGGGTAAGAACAGGGCTAGAGACCGGGAGAGGGGCAGGTGTAAGAACAGGGCTAGAGACCGGGAGAGGGGCAGGGGTAAAAGCAGGGGTAGAGACCGGGAGAGGGGCAGGGGTAAGAACAGGGCTAGAGACCGGGAGAGGGGCAGGTGTAAGAACAGGGGTAGAGACCGGGAGAGGGGCAGGGGTAAGAGCAGGGGTAGAGACCGGGAGAGGGGCAGGGGTAAGAACAGGGGTAGAGACCGGGAGAGGGGCAGGGGTAAGAGCAGGGGTAGAGACCGGGAGAGGGGCAGGGGTAAGAACAGGGGTAGAGACCGGGAGAGGGGCAGGGGTAAGAGCAGGGGTAGAGACCGGGAGAGGGGCAGAGGCAGGTGTAGAGACCGGGAGAGGAGCAGTGGGAGAGGGAGGGGGGGGGGAGATGGACGGGATCGTTTGGGGTTCAGTGGCTGCAGGTGCTTCAGTCTCATCGTCATCTGTTATCTCCACCCTGTTGGGAACCATTTGAACATGCGCACATAAATATACTGGGCAGCTTTGAAGGAGGACACACACACACACACGCGCGCTCACAAATGCATGTGTGGCGCATGTGCACACATAAAAACACACTGCACATTTATTGGAATAATGGCTGAGGTTTTCTGCTGTTTACCCTCACAGTGTTGTAGATTGGAAGGACAGTTTTTACCTTTTGGCAACAAAAGATGGACTGCTGTTGACTGAGGTGTCTGGCTCTTTTTCTGTAGGCCTTCAATGGGAAGTTGTTGTGAGGAGTTGTAGGAGGACACACACGCACACGCGCACACACAAACAAAATAAAGGCATCCATTAGATCTAGCTAATCAAACACCACCTTCTATCTACCTAAGGTTTTTTTAAATGACATTGGCCATTGGTTTTGTTATGGCATCATCTGTCTTTCATGAGTGTTTCAAAGGCAAATAAAACCAGTTTTTATGTTAGGGTTCGCCGTTAACTATAGACGACGTGGTAAGAGCAGAAAAACACTTACTCAAATTTCTTGGCAGCAGAAAAAACATAGGACCGCTGTCTGACCGAGGATTCCTTCAAAACGTTGCTGGCTGCCTCAGTGCTGTGTAAGGGAACGATGACTCGTTATAATGCTCATTGATCAGAATCTGAGTTCTCTCAACTTTATTCCAAAGCGTGGCTTCTTCCATTTAGCCGCCACCTGTCAGGGGCCATGCCGGGAGTCCGTCTTACCGCTTGTCATGCTCCTCCAAGCTGAGCTGGCCCTCGGTCGGAGCCGGCGGGCTGGATTTGGGGGCCAGCGGGGCCGGGCGCACAACGGACGGGGAGGTTCTGCAACGGAAACACAATCTCGTTTAACATCATAGTTTAATGTGATTCACTCTTGAGTTACGACGATGAGCAGTTCATCTGGGCTCAAAGTGTAGTTCTAACCGGGCCTGGTTGTTTCACAGTGTGGGGTGTGGCTGTGGAATTTCATTTTTGTTGTGTAATGGTTTGAGTCCTTCACATCATTATGAGCGCATGTATCAAAGGGTTTTTACCTGAAGCCATTTGTCTTTGAGGAGGGAGCGGGCTTGTTTTCCATTTTTGTAAAAACACCCCTTAAAAAAAAAACATTAATACAGTTAATGTCATTCAAGTAATATCAATTCAAAGGAAGTGTGTGTGTGTGTGTGTGTGTGTGTGTGTGTGTGTGTGTGTGTGTGTGTGTGTGTGTGTGTGTGTGTGTGTGTGTGTGTGCGTGCATCTATTCCAATTGTGTATATGTGTGTGTGCGTGTATGGAATGTTTCTACTTGCCTGATCAAATAACCTGGCGTGGGTGTCCTAAATAGAAAATAAAAAATACATCAAAAATATCAATAACTATAGGTTTGGTGAAACAATTCAAGACGACTCTACTCGGAATTAAACTTATATAGTAAATTTAAGATTACATATAGTCCCTATTTTACTTTTCTAATGTGGGCTTGTCGACGGGCGCCGTGGCAGGGGTTGGGGAGGCCGCTGGGCTGGTCTCCTGCGCTGCGTCCAGACGACTGGCTCGGACCTCAGCCATCCTGCCGGGACAGTGAGACCGTACGCTTCATGAATACACACGGCAAAGGAAATCCATGTGCATTATCCCATCCGATAGAACCCCTTTCCACAGAGGTGTCATCGCAGGACCAACAGAGGTTTCGCTCATAACATTCGTTATGGTTCTGCTACTTTTATTCAGGACACACCAGTGCATTAGGACACCTCAGTGCACAGGGAGATTTCACTCGTTTTTAATCGCCCGTGCATGAAAGTCTCAGACCGATGTTAAGTGATACAAGCGACGCCTGTGTGTACACCTAGAAAAAAGGCTATGTTGTGCACAGGAGAAACAATGTGAATACCGTCGCATCTCTTCTTACCATGGCTTCTCATCCTCGCCGGTTTCAGCCTGGCTGCCACGCTGCATCCAGCTGTTGTCTCCCTTGAACTTTGTGCGCACCTTGGTGGTACGAAATACAGATGCTCGGTCCCCCTCTGGTACACAGAGCACACAGGGACGTTAGACAAGTTACACTTGTTGATTAGCTGAGTGCTGCAAGCAGCGCTCAGCTATCGTTAGTCTTTACTCCTGTATACATTCTGCTGTGACACCCTAATGTCCCGTCTGGAATTGCTCAAGTACAACTTCATCATCTCATACACGCACACATGCACGCACGCACGCAGACACACACACACACACACACACACACACACACACACACACACACACACACACAAACAGTATTTCGTCAAAGAAAATGTCTTACATCCATCATAGATTGGATCGATTCTGATTTGCAATGAGTCACTGATTGATAACTTTTTCGAAAACGGTGACAACATGATTGTGACAGGTGTGTCAGTGACATCAATGGAATCCACCTGGAATGAAGCAACCTATTTTTTACGGCTAAAGACACATTTTCCCACACATTCACCAGATCTTGTCTGCTCACCTTTAGACATGACGGTTCTTCAGGTATGTTCCTCTCTTTTCCCCCCTTTAATTGGTGTATAAATTACCTAAAACCAAACACAAAATAAATAGTCAGAATCAATGTAAATGGAGGAAAATCTGTATGACAGTCAATGACCCCATAGCAATTCATTAGTCCAAATAGGTAAAAAGATTATCCTTGTTCCTGAAGATGCTAATGAAGGATATTTACTTTGTTAGCTATCATTCAGGCTTGTCCTTTAGACATGCAGAGTATCCTGTCCTGCCACTTTCAAACCAGCTGCAGTGGCCCAAATATGGATGGATTGATTTATGGGTGAGTGTATGTGTGTTGGTTTTTGTGTGGTATTGTGTGTGTGTGTGTGTGTGTGTGTGTGTGTGTGTGTGTGTGTGTGTGTGTGTGTGTGTGTTTGTGTTTCCGTGCTTGTGCATATTTGTCTGATCGGAGAGCTGATAAACAATGGGAACACTTTTCATAATTTCAAGAGCTCAAACCTCCACGCAGGAGCCTTCATTGTGTGTTGTTTCATTGTCCCAACGCCTCTTAACTCATGAATTATACAGTCACAGACTACTCCCACAAGGACAGAACTCCCCTGGAAATTTGTGAATCCAAATAATAGTAAAACCAACTGCAACTCTACTGAATTCTTTATCTGAAAGTATACACACCAAGCAAGGTTTAGACAAAAGAGCTGGAAAGCTGCCAAAATAAAAATGCAAAAACAATTTGTTGCAACTCCTTTGGCTGCAGATGTACTTCTGTAAAAAAAATTAAACACTTCACTAAAATGTCACTAAGGGTAATTGTGAGAGGCAGCTTATGCCAGAACAAACATGGTGAATGGTTAGCTCTGTTCTCGAGTCAATATGATAAAAGAACAATTACCCATGTTTCAAATGAGGAACAGGAAAGATTGGTTTACTTCCAATCTGACCTCAGATGGAACAAACCAGAATAAACCATTCCATAACAAAATGTACGATTTGGTTAACTCTCGACACACACTGACAACAGTCCGTATATGTTGAAATCTCTTCCAGACACTTGGACATTAGACTTCGGTATCTAGTGAAAAACAGGATCCCGTCAAATAAATGAGATGGTAACATTACAATTTAATGACCTTTAAGTGAAGAATAAACGTCATGAATAGCCACAAACTGGGCACCTACCTATTTGTATTCAGGTTGTCCCAACGTTCTCAGAAGAAGAGGCCAATGTTCACTTAGCTGTCTATAAACGCTGGTTAAGTCCTGTGTCAAGTCAGAATGAGTCTGTGTATTTGTGTGTGTGTGTGTGTGTGTGTGCGTCTGTGTTCGCAGAGAGAAAGTGCTCTCTGTATGACAGGTGTCTGCCCGGCTAAGCCAACAGGTACGGGTGTGAGCACGAACAAGCCCGGTCAGTCGAGAAAGGTAGGCGTGGGGACGTGCTCTGAAGGTGTGTTTGTCTTATGCGTGTGTGTATGTTTGTCCTTATGTGTGTGTGGCTATTTGCGCATTGGTGGTTGCTAAGAGCTGATTTTCTCTTTGTATTGTTTACTACATCTGTACTCAGGCCGGGTTCAGGTAGCATAGCTGACACATGCCAGTGACTCAATATATGGAATACGGAATATGAAGAAGACAAAAGGGTAGGGTGTTGTAGATGCAGGGCTGTGTAACTCCTATGGGACCACATCCCCCGATGCTCAACGGGCCCATTAAAATATGCACCCATCGTCATGAGGAGACAGAATGAAAAACACAGTCACACACAATGCTTGCGCCAACACAACACACGCACATCTGAACCTGAATATAAATAAGGGTATATAGATTATTTGTACATAGACATGTCTGAATCTGTTTTGTTATTGTAGGCTTTATGAATTGAATATCTTAAACCACTATTCCAATTCTGATTAAAACCTTAATTCAGATGTAATCACACAAATTCTTAAATCTTTATTTGGATCAACATAGAAGAAACAACATTGCCAGAGCTTCAAAATAAGACAACACATTGGTGTTGCTTATTGAACTCCTTATTTTTGTACCAGTTTATATGTGTGTGATAGAGAAGGGTCTTTGTTACATTTGGTATAATTTCCATATGTATATACCAACTTTGTGAATGCCAACTGAATTATTTAAATCTATTCCATTTTCCGTCTGGCAGAGCTAAACTAAGCCTCTCTAAATAACAGTTAGGCTGTGATAAATGACACGTCTAAATACGCTTAGCAAGAGGGGTAGGTTGAGGATGAGGGGGGTGAAGAGGAAACTATAACACTGAAAGGAAACCCAACAGTTTCACTCTAGCAATGGCAAGGGCTGGGATGGACAGATACGTAGTTCTGCCCCCCCCCCGCTCTCTCTCTCTCTCAAGGAACCAGTTGGACCGCCCTGCTTTGCAATTCCTGACTGAAAGAGTGATTCATTTAGGGTGCAACTGGCTAACTTTTGAAGCGGGTATGCGAGTTACGTGACACCACACCAAAAACACATTGACAGAATGACAAACCAGCCTGCATTCTTTGCCAAACCACTGTGGCATGCGAGTCTACGTCGTGGAGTTACTGGAATACACTGGAATTGAAACACATATAAAAGGTGCACTGTGTGTTGTGTTAAGAGATGGAATGTGGAAAGGTAAGGTCTGATAGTCGCATTTTTATTGGCCCAACCCCTCATTTTATTCCATGACGATCTGACAACATTCGTTGGAACTCATACCATTCAATCATCAGAGGTGATCAGCATTTTACATACATCTTTTACATAATACGTTTACAACAGCACTATCAAATTAAATGATACATGCTATATTATTCAATCCAATGTCACATAAGTGGATGGATGGATTCAATATGTGAATTGTTAAAACGCAGGCAATAGTGGCATGAATCCATTGTGCTGAGCTTCACACCAAAATACTGTCTGGGGCTGTTTGCTGCCATCTGCTGGTCACACAACCACAAGACAGTGGCGCTCAGTGCTATGAGGTCATTCATGATATAGACACAAAAAGAGAACAAACTAAACAATTAAACAATTGAAATCTCAAACTATCAATCAAATAACGGAACTCTCCAGCTCAACACATATTTGGAAAATTTACACTTTTTACAGCATTGTTAACCCATGTGGGCGTTGATGCCCACAACATCACATTTAAATCAGATCGCAACCCAAACCGAGTTTCGTAAGAACCACCACTAGGGGGCGCTGTGTCTGAGGTGAGGGTAGCTCTCCACCGTTCGGCTGATGCCCTCCGTCAGGCTGACCAGCGGCTTGTAGCCCATGTCTCGCTTGGCGCCCTCACAGCTGTAGTAGTGGTGGGTGCCTGCCAGGGCCACCCTCATGGGCGTGAAGGTGGGCTTGAAAGCCACCAGAGGGCGCAGGAGCAAGGCCAGCAGCCAGAGCAGCATGGCCAAGCCATACACAAGCATGTAGGGGAGGTGGTAGCGTGGCGCGGCGTAGCCCAGCCCTACCAGCACCTTGGACATGAAGTCCCAGAACCGGATGGGCTCGTCGTTTGTAATGTGGTAAGGCTATAACAAGGAGACAAAATAATAAAGAATTGTGTCAACTACTCCTATACTCAAAAATGTTTTATATACGATAGCTGCACTGTATTAAAACACACAGATCTAATTCATCTGCCTGTGACTGAGAAATATAAAGAGACAATTCACAACTTAAAAGGACGAATGTACCTCCACCCTCATGTGTCGATGCCAGACGGGTGTGGCTGTGCTGAGAAGGTCACTCACCTTCCCACACAAGGGCGACTCTGGTCTCAGGTGCTCCGCTGCCAGGATGTGGCCGTGAACTACATTCTCCACAAAGGTAAAATCTACCATATTGGTCCCATCACTAGGGGAGCGAGACAGAGACAAAAAAGCGAGAGGAAAAATGTGAGAAGGAGACCGACAGACACATACAGAGAAGGAGACGGAGTGAAAAGGAGATGGACAGATAATGTAATTGAGTCAGAGAGACAGAGAGACAGAGAAAGAGACAGACAGACAGAGAAATAGACAGAGAGCAAGAGAGAACGAATGAATGCAACCAAGTCAATGTGATTAACAAAAGAAGAACATGGCCTGAGGAACGAAATTGTGTTTATGGCCTCATCCACGAAAACCTCGCCTCCTCTTACCCAATGATGAACTTCATCTTCCCCCTGCGAGCAGTGTCCACCAGGATGGGCACCAGCTGAGGGTCGCGGGGCCCAAAGATGCCGTGAGGCCGGATAGCGACAGTAAGTAGGCCCCCTTCTTTGTCACATGCCTGTAGGACCAACTACAACAACAAATACGCAACCATATTTGTTGTTGGTGTGTATTTGTGTTTATTTCATAAACACAAATACACACCATTGATTTAGTGTTTTCCACAAAGCAGCATTCATGGTTTGTATTGATGGCCTCTGACCTTCTCCTGCTCAATCTTAGTCTCTGTGTAGTAGTCCATAGGCTTCGCGGCGTACGGAATGTCTTCTTTCCCATTCTTTATGTCTGCGCCCTCATATACAACACTGGCACTGCTGGTCAAAACCAGTTTCTGGGAAAATAAACATAGAAAGTACATAAATGGTTCATAAAAACCAGCCCCAGCACCCAGAATTATTTCACTTCTGGGCTTAATAAAATACCATCTTATGTGATCTGACCTTCTACATTCTTTTGAACTCACAGGTGAAAAGTTTCTTTGCCAATGCGTTGCAACATATATATTTTTGTGGTGTGGGCGACATATGTTCTCACCTGGACTCCCAACTCCGTGCAGGCCTGGATCACAGTACGCGTTCCCTGGACGTTGACCCGCTGAAACAGAGCCCGGTCGTCACTGGCAGGAGCCGGGGAGGCGCAGTGGAATACAAGGGGCACGTCTTTCAGAGCGGGCCGGAGGGCCTGGGACACAGAACAACAGGGCACAGCAGAGGGGGGTAGGGGGGATATATACACTGTGAATAATCTTTCCTTCATTAATTGACGCCAGTCACCTTCGCCCCTGTAGAATTCAGTGGCAAACATGTCATACGACACATGATCCAAGCATCACACAATAGGGGGAGAACTTAAAACCTGCCTCTTTGTCACAGAGGTCTCCCTGGTAGAAGGTGACACCAGGAAGTTCGTAACTCTGGCGGATATCGAAAACAGCCACGGAGTAGCCCCGCTCCAGAAGCTTCTCCACCAGGTGTCGGCCGAGGAACCCGGAGCCCCCTATGACCGCACAGCGCTTACTGCTCTGCGAAGTACACACATGCACACGATGAACAGGGTGAAACAGAGTAGGACCAAGTACATGAATTGCAGTATTGGAGTGGGATATTGTTGTAACATACCGGTCGAACGCGTGTTGTCATTATGAGATGTCAAAGTGAGCAGAACTGGAGAAGGTACACTATCCGGACTTTTCATGTGCACCTGCACAATATAAAGGTTCTTACATTTCCCTTTTGACATATAGGCAGACATGAACCACCTGCATAATTATATCATTTTAGCAAACTACATCCGGTATAACGTAATAGTTTGATCTACTTACCTAAAGTCGATGCCTGAACTTGATGCTGTATCCGCGAACAAACGAAGACCGCTCGGCACCATAGGTAACATTTTATCCTAAACCAATAGGGTTGACATACGTCAAAGAACGCCATTTGTTCGACCAATGGATAGCCTCGATTGCAGGTCTCTCGTCAGCTGTCCAAGAGGGTCCTGGCGCTTGAGCTGTGATTGGGCGAATTGGTCTTGACGCTAGTCGAAGGGCGGAACGAGCGGCTCGAAGGACCAATGGCTGGCGGAAACCACGAATCACAATGCAAACGCTGTGGCGAGGTGAACCGGTAAAAGCCACGCATTTGGTCAGACCAGGGTCACACCATACAGTCCATGGAATAGTATTTAAATTTGTATTTATTAAAGTATTTAAAATAATTATATTGCGATAAACAGTATACACAGGACAACGAATCAAACAAAAACAAGTTTGTATGATCAATATAAATTAGATCAAAAGAGGAAGAAGTATATAGGTGAAATAAATGTACACAAATAAAAAAGTAAAAAAATAAGAAAAATGAAAAAGAACAATTCTTACAACTTTAACTTTATGAGTTCAGAGTAGTGGATATATTCAGTTCAAATTACTTTATGAAAGCAACAGCATATTGGTATTTTTTCCTGAACTTGCAGTTATGATTGTGTAATTCAGCAACAATGTACATAACGTTGATAAGAATGAATCTAGTCCTGTTCATTGCAACCAAGAAGGCTATAACATTTTTGTAATTAATTGCAAAATCTGAAATGACAAATAACAAATAACAAACGAAACAGGTCTCAAGATGTTGCTCATGTTCAATTTGTTTGGTTGCAGAAAGTGATAATAAGACAATAAAGTAAATTTAAATAAATACTATGCATTTATTTAGATTACACTTCTTAGACTTAATTTGTGAGAGCCTTCTGTGATATACCAAACCATTTAACAATGAATATTTCCAGCAAATTGTCCCAATAAAATATTGCTGAGGGCACGGAAACAATAACCCTTTGAATCAAATCCCTAATTCGTTTTCTCGTTACAATGACAGACTTTAACGACCGGAAGTTTAACGGAGGGCTGGATGGATGGATACCAAGAGCGTGAGGGTCATATATTTCGGTGATGGCGCATACCAGCCTCAGAGAGTGATTGCATATGGTGCACAGGCATATACATTGTATCAAATTGCACAACGAGTGTGATCACGATTGTTGACAAACGCTGGGTCACGTGATCTTAACCCACCAATCACATTGTCGCCCTATGGTAGGTTTGATTTGTTTCACCTTGTGTGCCTACGTCTATCTACCAGACTCCCGTATAGATGAAACGCAACGTATCCGCTCTCCGGTGCGACGAAGATACACTTTACATAAAAATCGATTTGTTTCACATAGGGGCAGATGCTGTACTGCCAAATCCGTATTGATAGGTCCTCCCAGAAGACAACGGATTTTTTCTTAATAATAGTCGGGAAATTCTATTTAAGGCGTATTGTTACGATCAGGCAATAAAGTAAAGGCGTTTTATAATCATCACCTCCCTAAATAATACCAGAGAGAGGCTGCCGTTACAAAAACATACAGGTTGAAACAGGTAACCGCGTCTTACCTTCTTCATCTTCAGCAAAAAGCCACAGTATGGTGAGTAAATATGTGCTTATGTTCAATTACTTTTTCATTCCTAAATGTATTCGCTAAGCATCCTGGAAATGATACAGGCGCAACGATAAACCAACAGCATCATCGGCAAATCGCCGTTCCTTTGACTATGCCACACCAGGCGACCAGTGCAAAGAGACCGTCCCTGCAGGGCCCGGTGCCCCCTCCTCGGAAGAAGACCAGCCCCAAACCCGAGCTCACCGAGGAGCTGAAGCAGGAGATCCGGGAGGCGTTCGAGCTCTTTGACACCGACGGCTCCGGTCACATCGATGTCAAGGAGCTCAAGGTGTGATGATACAGTTCTCTGTGTGTGTGTGTGTGTGTGTGTGTGTGTGTGTGTGTGTGTGTGTGTGTGTGTGTGTGTGTGTGTGTGTGTGTGTGTGTGTGTGTGTGTGTGTGTGTGCGTGCGTGCGTGCGCGCGCGTGCTTGTGTGTCATAGGTCTGTCTTTTTTTTTTTGATTTCATGTGTATGGTATTTTTTGGACGGCAGGTTGCCATGAGAGCACTAGGGTTCGAGCCAAAGAAGGAAGAAATCAAGAAGATGACAAGTGACGTGGATAAGGAAGGCACGGGCAAGATTTCTTTCAGCGACTTCCTCTCTGTCATGACGCAGAAGATGGTAAGAGCCAATTGTAGGGGCCACTACATGTATCAGAAATCACATATAAATGATATGTAGTTTGTGACATAATGCTGGCCTTTTGTTTCATTGGAGCCCTACAGTGGTGTAATAAAGTAGTAAACTATGTTTCTCCAAGGCCATTTGTCCAGTATTCTGTTGTATTTTGTTTTTGCAAGTCGTTAAGCATAAATCAGTCACTACAAAGCAAACAAACAGCTTTTCCGTTTTGTGGCTATTTGAATTCATCTTATTTTGTTCTTTGTCTTTGGTCTTCTCCCAAGGCGGAAAAGGACTCCAAAGAGGAGATTTTGAAAGCGTTCCGTCTGTTCGATGATGACGAGACTGGGAAGATCTCCTTCAGGAATCTCAAGAGGGTGGCAAAGGAGCTGGGAGAGAATCTCACAGATGAAGAGCTCCAGGTAGACTCATTCACACCAAAGAGTCATGTAGTGGCTTCATATAGAGACGGCCATGTTTAGCGACATTTGAATTCACAACGGCTCTGTGACACGGCCGTCTCACACACGTCACGACACAATGCTCCTAGACCTCTTTGTTTTTGTAAGTGTTGGGACTGTTGTCAATTTTTTTCCTGGCTGCCCACGCCAACTGGAGCAAGTTTGCCATAGAGTTTCATCCATAACATACCTGTTTAGTTTCTGACAAGCACAGTACGAATCAACCACATATATGAAAGCCTGATGTTACGATTCTAATGTAGATTCCAGAGTTAAATGAAAGCTAAATAAACTGCTCCAGCTCCATCACTATTGGTGACCCTGTTATTGTTGTGGTTTCTTGTGCTTCCTGTTGTCTTCTCCACTGCAGGAGATGATCGACGAAGCGGACCGGGACGGAGATGGGGAAGTGAACCAGCAGGAATTCCTGCGCATCATGAAGAAGACAAGCCTTTACTGAATGAAGTGGATGTCATGTATGAGACACACAGATACACACACACACACCAAGGTTATTGTAGTTAAGCATTTTTCATTATTTTTCATTTAATTTTTTATTTTTTTATTTCCAATTTTAGTTTAGAATCTATTTGTTTTTTGTGCTACTTTAGTTTAGTTTAACAATAAATAAATGCTTAGTTACAGTTTACTTTTTTATTGCTTTCAGTATACGTTTTATTATTTTTTGTAATATGGGGTATTTGTCAGGGGAAAGATTACAACTTTTCAGAAAACCTATTGTGTAATAAAAACTCCACCATAGCATTGAAAATGTATTCACCTAGGACAGATGAACAACCATCCACCAAAGACTAATTGACAGAAACAAAATCAATTTTTTTTTCTCTATAAAATATTTTGTCTAGTTTTGTAAACACACAATAGAGTTTAATTTAATTATGTTTTTTTGTACAGCCTTTTCTTTATATTTATTTTGGTAAACTGAAGTCTTTTTCACACCTAGTGCTCTTTATTACGATGATAACCTTGACCCCCCACCAACACACACAGACACAGGGTTAGTGCTGTGGATAGGCGCACTAGAGGAACGCAGCAGGGGTGGTTGTTTTCTTTTGATCTTTGTTATTTAATGTAGTTCTGTCTCAAATCCCCCCCCCCCCATTTTTCTCTGTCACGCCATAGCCTTTAGGCTACCTTTTTTAAAGGTGCATTGAAGTTTACAAATTTAACAGTATATTATGCTAGACAGAGGTCTATTATTTTGAATTACAGTGGAAGTTTGTGGTCTAACGCCAGCCACATTATTGCACATTTTCTGGAAAGACCATTTGCCAATATTTCTACACAAGGCAATGCAAGACAAATGTGGTTTTGGCATACCTCCCTAGCGTATAATAAATCATGCCTTATTATAAATAATAAGCAACAGTAGTTATATTTTTATCATTTCATTTTGAAGTGGATGCTCACAGTGCCTGATATCGGTAACCCGACATCTCTGCTTTCAAGCAGACTCACACCAGGCTTCCTTTCTTTAAACCAGTCGCTTGATCGATTAATTTATTTATCAATTTGTGGTTTTTACTAGTAATCATGTCATATTTAAACCTGCTTAGTGGGATGTGTTCTCAATGTGTGTGTTGCATTGTGAACGCTTTGTTTCAGGATGATCTATATTCGCCATCTCTCGGATGTGCTTCTAGGGCGCTCTGCTTCATGCCGTATTGCTACCTTTTTGTAATTGTGTCCGAGCCTCTTCTGGGGTCTCCTCCTCCTGACAAAATCAGGGAAGTCATCCAAGTCTCTCCCTCCGAGCCAGTGTCTCTCTTCCCAAAACTCATCACTGAATTGAGGATGTTCTCATTCGATATTTGCCATTCCTTTTTTATATAATTTGTCTTTGTATCCTTGAATGTTTTGTAAAATGTATAGCAACTGCAGCGGCAGATATACAAATTGATATCTATATAATATATATAAATGTACGTATAAATAAATATCTTTAAGCAGTTTTCATGCCTGTTTGCATATAATCGGTCAGATACTAAAAATCGTTAATCACTTAGCCCATGTGACTCTAGGCTTCATTCTCTTATTCCCACTCCTGGCAGTTTGCATGTGAACTGTTGATAAATCGCAGTGTTTGCCTACTCTAGGTATTAGCTTAGCTATGCAAACATTTACACATACATCACACGATAGTAATGATGTGTCTACTTTAGATGGACTACGATTTTCTTTGGGACAATGTTTTTAAATATTCGTCGTTGAAGGCTGACAGACCAGACGAATGGCTGAAGAGAGGACGCGCTCTCAATTAACAATCTCAGTCACTCTTACTCAAACTATGACCTATAATTTCTTTAATCTATCAAGGTACCTCCTCTCCAGAAACTTGGCTAGACTATCCAGTTGTTTGCAATCTGCAACCTCATGGATAGATGCAACTAAATCCTTCAAACTACTTTCAAATGGAACACATTAAAGAAAATTTAAAAAAAGTATCTTTATTCAAACGTAAGTCACGAATTAACAACTTCATCAAGAATTCCTCACAATCATTGACATACAATGAACAAAGTACCAAAAGAAAAAAACGCCAAAGGGAAATGCCAATTATTTGCAGTATTGAGTAGAAAAGCAAATATTTAGAAAAATAATTCCTGTTTCAAGTAATGGCAATTGAAATCAAACATACGATATATAAAAACTCACTTTTAAACAAGGCTTCAGTGTAGGAAAACCTATCACGACCTATCACGAGCACAGCTCAACTTATCGATCAAAATAAATTAGGTCATTCATTTAAGGAATGGTTGCCAGTGGTCCCGAACGGCATACAACCCGCCTTAAAATTCGAGCAAGCAAACCTGAGTAAGTCCCTCCCAAACCGGATGAGGCCGTTGCTCGTCAGCTTTGATCGACTTTAGCTTTAGTGGCAAAGTCTGCGCTCAGCTTTCTCATCACGTCTGCGTGGCTTTTCCCCTCCAGCTCTTGGCGTGCGTTGCCATAGTTCTCCTTGACAAAAGCGGCAAACGGAGCGGGGGCGCGCGGGTTGCTCGGGGTGAGCAGCACCAGGGGGCCGGTGCACAGGGCGCACATGAACCTCTGGGTGTCCAGGGACTTGGAGTGACGACCGATTCTGTGGTGGATGAGCAAAACGGTAAATCAAAGTTAGGGACACGGTTATTCAAACGATTGTTTTTGAGATTGAAAACATGATGCATTTATTCAGCATTTCTCCAAAAAAAACCTTTGTAATTGAGAACTTGGAAATTGAACCTAACAAAATGACTCGTTAGTTTGGAGATCGTTTGACGCAAAAATCGAAATCGCAATCAAAATTTGAATAATTGCACATGTATGCATCGGCTGAGTATACATGTAAACATGCTTGTTGGCACGTACGTGTTCTTGCAGCGGGTGCACTGGTACTGGAACTTGTACTTGATTTCGTAGCTGTGGCACCGCGTGACCATGGGTAACTCGGGGTGAGCCAGTGTGGCCTTGCGGGCGTACAGCTTCCAGAAGCTTCCGTGGCCGTCCCTCACGCCGTTGATCATCCACGTGGCTGCGTGGCACATCTCGTGGACCAGCGTGTCCCTCAGACGATCTAGGTGGGAGAAGAAGGAGGCTGAATTTACCGTCCTCGGAAAATAGACCCAGTGAAACTCATAGGAATGGCGTTTGCACCAGTCAACACAATGTTAGAAGATGCCATGGTTATAGCAGGAAACAAAAGGGCCGATTATGGTTCGAAGTCAACCCAACGCAAGGACCACGCAGACGCTTTGACGTAGTCATGAACTTGTTTTGGTTCTGAGTCGGGTTTCAGTGAGCGGACCATTCACAGCCCTTGCTGCTGCGCCGCCTCGGACCCAAGGTTCACATTTTGGGGAGGCACACATCAGGCCCCTTGCGGTGGACGCAAGGAGGGTCCGCAAGAACGTAATGGGTCCGTAAACCCCCTTGCGTTAGGTAGACGATAACACCCAAAAAAATCATTATAAAAAGAATGATGAACCATGCAGGTCCATGCAGTTACCTGCAGAGTCGCAGACTTTGTCCGAGAGCTCGATGCGCGTGTAACGCTTCCCTCCCGCCCTCTCCTGACCAGAGATGCAGTAGCCAGCAGTCTTCCTCAACTTTTTATTCCAGGTCACGGACATATCAGTGGGGAGCTGCAAGGTAAAATGCTCATCATACAGGCCGATGCTGCTTCGGAAAACTAGAATAACAAAGTACGGTAAGCCAAACACCATCACGTCTCCTTTGGTTTGGACCCATTGTTCACCTTGCTATCAAACACACTGGTGTTGTACAGCGCGTAGAGCTTGCTGGTGAGGCTTTCCTTCGTCTGTTTGAAGTTGCGCTCGTAACTGGACTCGGGGTTTGACAGCGACTGCAGGAAGCAGCCCGGGGTTCTACATGTTGGCACTCTGAGGGAGTCAGATCAAAGATGTGATGCAATATTAAGAACAATAATCAGTGCAGACGGATTAACTAGGTTAGCGAGCATGCTGCGTGTTCTTTCTGAGAATTGGATATGCGTTGATTCAAAAATATATAAAAACAGATCGCTATCTTTAAAAACCTTTTAGCCCTATGGTGATATACCTGCTTTGTGGACCCGGTCTGGGCTCCGTCTGACTGACGGTGGGTTTTGGTATCGTAGGCCTTCCTGGAGTCTTGAAAACAACAGGTTTGCGCTCTACTGACTTAGGCACTAGTGCTCTCGGAGCCTTCACCGTCGCTATGGCCACAGGGGGCTTCCACGGGTTATCTTAATTCACAAATATAGAACCACAAGTTTTACAAACAAAAACAAAGCAATTCAGCTTGATGGAGCCTTCGGATAAAGCTACGTAGTCTGGCTACCTGTGTCGGGGATTGGTGCTGGTGAGTTGACGCTAAGAACTTTCTTCCTTTTCAGCCTCTCCAGGAGGGAGGCAAACTCTTCTTCCGAGCTGCTGGAGTCATCAAACTTGGAAGGGGCCGACTGGATTCTGGCAGGACGGGTGGGGGGTACGGGGAGCTGCGTGGCAGTCCGATGTGTGGGCACTTTGAGATCAGGTATGCGAGGGGGAGGCAGATGAAGGGGAGACTGAAACACCAGGGGGGAACCCTTGTCTTCATCAAAAGTCACCACATCTGAGGGCTTGGGAGTCTTTGTGGGCACCTGTGGCTTCTTGTGACGTGTCCTCCAGGTGCTATTAACAACGATGCCCATGTCGTCGTCATCGCTGTCACTGTGGAAGACCGGGGAGTCACACTTCACGAGTGGTGTCCTCAGAGAAGCTAGGGAGACCGGAGTCCGACTGCCCTTTGGCCCTGAAATAACAAGATATAATTGGAGAGCCGCTTCAATCGTTTGTCTTGTCACTAGATTAATGTTGTGTGTGCCCCAGCTTCAAGTATAACAACAGTTACCTGTTGAAGGTTTTTTCTGGATGAATTCATCGTCAGATGAGAAGTCAAGCACAATAAAGTTTTTTAAGCTAAATGAAAAGAAAACATACAGAGTGATATAAGAGCAAACAGAAAATGACCCGCTTGAGCAACATTATACAGTTGATTACTCACCTGTCATCGCTATTGACCGATGGCGTCTTCTGAGGTTTGGGTGTTTTCATACGGTCTAGAACTTTGGTAGGCAATAACAGAACATTAAAATCACGACTTTCCACTACATAACTAATTTAATAAAACCCAGCACTCACTACTCACAGTTTTCAAAGCCATCATCACTGTCTGAGCTCACCACCACCGCATGTGAACTGAAAAGATGCACACCAATTTGTAAACAGTTGTACGATAGCTGAGCTGCAACAAAAATGTAATAATAGTCATGACCCTGGGAAGATGAATAAAAATCTGAAGGAACTTAAAATGACATGCATGACATTTGCATACCTATTCTTCTTTGCAGTATATTGTTTCTGCAGTGGGGCTTTTCCTTTTGGCGTAGCCCACTCGAGATCTGCAAATAGAAAGGAAAAGCAGGCATGGCGTGTTATGTACATCTATGAGGGTGCTCTTCTTATCAGTTAGGAATAGTTTACCTAGCCTTAATAACTTACACTGGTCAAAGTCGTCATCATCACTGGGCTCAGACTGGGTTCTGTGTCTGTAGCCGCTGAACACGGGGTCGTGGTTCTCCTTCTGCGGGTCAGCATCGGCCTCTGAACAGTGACGCCGGTTGAAGTCCGCGCCTCTGAACGAGTTGTGTGTCTCGGAAGTCATTGTCGCTCCTCTGGTTATGAACAGAATGAGAAAGAATAAGCTTTCTGTTTAATTATGGCCATTGTGATCTAAATATGCACCTCTACTTGTGAGAAGTAAAGAAAACAACGTGTGGACACATTGATACTTAAAGCCCAAGTTAGAACACCGCGGAGTTACTACTTCAAATTATAATTTAGATATATAGCTTAAGTGTTTGATTTACCTCTGGTGATTTTAACGCTATGCCAGTCTTATCAGTAACGAACACTTATCAATTAAATGTACTGAGCAACGAATAGTCGAATGACGATTCAAAAACCGTTTCAGTTAAAACGGATGTTGTCAGCGCAGTCAGTCGATTCCTTTTCCGGTGGACCAGAGCACCAGTGCCGCGGCTGCAGCCCCCTTTTTGAACGGCTCTGGTTCCGGAAGTATGTTACAATTACAACTATGAGCCTGCTATGTTTTTACAGCTAGTTACTATTTTGGGTGTGTATCAAAATATGACAAAAATTTCGTGAGGTCAGGTGAATGAAAATGTATGTATATCAGTTCCTACAAAGTTGTTAACACTGAACCCACACTCGTTCCCAAGGTCCCGTGTTTACCACGATGGCCCGGCGGGACATCCCCACATCAACAAGTGTTCCGGTGGTGATTGTATGCCTAGGTGCTCTGCTGTTTGGCAATGTGTTGATCTACCTGTACCTGGACTCTTTGCATCAAAGCGATGAACACCCGATGTCACCTCATATGGGCTGTCCGCCCAGACACTTCAGAATGGCTTCTATGAAAACCTGCTACCCCTGGTTGCAGTGTCCGCAGGTGAAGGCTGAGGTACGCAAGCTGAAGCTCATCGGACAGGGAGCAGTCAAGCAGGTAGGCTAACACCGTCATCAAATGTATTTAGTGTTTGCATCGGGAAAATATTCATATCCATTTTAGTATTTATTATGGAGTGATTAGATAGTTGATATATTTTCATATTTTTTTGCGTTCACTAGAAATTCTACAATTTCTACGCATTAAGAAAGTTACAATGAGTTTTATAGAACTCCCTCTTTTTGTCCCTGTACTGTAACACACCCGTCATGTGAACTGTCATATGAAAAGTACTTATTGTAAGTTGCTTTGGATAAAAGTGTCTGCTAAATTCCCTGAATGTAAATGTAACTACTTAAACCATTGAAGCTATGTTTTGTACTAGACTAAGTGTATTAAATTAACTTTGACTTCAATCCCAATATCATGATGTTTCTCTCCAGGTTTACCTGTCTGAGTGGCGTGGTCAGAAGGTGGCCCTGTCTACTCTAACCTCACCTGAGTACCTTGAGGACTTCCTCCACGGTGTGACCATGCTGCAGACCCTGCAGGGGCCCCATGTGGTGCAGCTTGTGGGCTGGTGCCCGGAGGAGGTCCTCCTGGTCACAGAGTACCACCCGCTGGGCTCGCTCCTCAGCCTGGACGCCACGCTGGCCCAGGAGCGCCACCGCAGCCGCGACACCTGGCAGACCCGGCTGCGCCTGGCCCTGGACTACGTATCAGCGTTGAGCTATCTCCACGCCAGCCCGGCGGGCTGCCGCGTGATGTGCGACTCCAACAGCCTGGAGAAGACCCTGTCCCAGTTCCTGCTGACCGCCGACTTCCGCCTGGTGGTCAACGACCTGGACGCCCTCCCCGAGGTGGACCCGTCCAGGGGGCTTCTCGCCAAATGCGGTCACCGGGAGCTCACGGGGGACTTTGTGGCCCCAGAGCAACTGTGGCCCTTCGGCGGCGAGGAGGAGGAGGAGGACGGCGGCGGCCAGCCGTTTTCAGACGAGCTGATGCCCGGCTACGATCACCTCAGCGACGTGTGGAAGATTCCCGATGTGACGCGGCATCTGATGGGGAGGGTGCCCGGCGGGGATGTGGCACACTTCCACCTCTTCCAGATCCACGAGGAGTGCAAGAGAAGGGACCCCAGGCTCCGGCCCTCTGCCCTGGACGTGTTGGCTGTGTACAGGTCGGTCTACGCCAACATGGGGCGAGATGCTGCTGGCTCCAGAGACATGCTTTAGGGACCCTGGAGCACATAGAAGACGAGTAATGTACTACTCTTGAAAAACAAGTATTTCAATGAAAGCTAAGAACTGTTCTCCTGGCATTATCTTGTTGGAATACAATGAAATTGTGGGATTTAGCAGTTTTGTTGATGGTTTGTTTCAGCTCTCATTAAATGTACACACATCTTGAAAGTGTGTGTACATCTGCCCATTTTACATTTGCTTTGTTATGTTTTCTTATTTAAATTAAAGTAGGCAAAGCTTATGAAAAATGCATGTTGCTATGCACCACATGGAGAATGCTGTCCAATAACAATAGGGCATATCTCATCTCAGTTCAGTCTAGCCTAAGAGTTATCTATACAAGAAACCCAAGCCTGGTAGGTCCTCATCTTTATCGATGGAAGCACTTAAAGGCACAAAATGTACGTTTTTTATAATCAATCGGTCAAAGGCATTTCCCAGCTTAATTTAATCACAGCAATGTGGTTAATGTTAAAATTGACAAAATCATAGTGTAAAGTAGTAAAAAGATTATTGGAGATGGCTTTCTCACAGCATATTATCATAGTATTTGATTGTTAATTACAGACACACAATGATGAGACATTTCAACTAGACTGTTACTGTTAATACTGCGGAAATGCTCTACAAGCTCTCATAAATGTAAAAATGCCAGTTAAATCCAATATTTACACAGGCTAAGCGCAAAGTCTAGAAAAAATCCTGTTTGCTATGAAAAAATAAAAAAGGACTGCATTTTCCATCCCAACAATAAAATTAGCAACGTGTTCCCAGTAACCTGCCTCAGCCATTAGGATTAGTTTCTTCATGTCTAATTGCTGTGTCACTCACAAAATGTAATTTTTGCCATTAGTCTATAAATTCATGTTAATAGTGTGATCAATATTTATGCAAACAATATGCATAATAAAGTGCTAATGCTTAAAGGTTTCACAAAAGGCGGTAAAATAAGTTTCAAAGATCGATGCTCACATCTTGGAACATGATGATTGTATCATTTTGGGTAAACAGATTTTTTTCCACGTAAGAGGATTGAGGCACTTAGAACAGGTCTTCCTCCAGAGTGCCATCAGACTCATTTTGTTGGATGTACTTGAGGATGTCGATCTGGCCCTTGAGCTGATCTACAGCCAGCGGTCCCGCCTCAGTAGAAGGCTTCTCCAACAATGTGGGTTTCGGCTTCAAGTTGGGCTTTGGGGCTGAAGACGGTTTGTTTTTATTCCTTTTCGTCACCTGCAGCAGCTTGTCAAAGTCGTCCTGTATCCTGCAGGGAAACACAAGGTCCAAATGTTATATTTTGTGTTTAAAACGATGGCAGCTAACCTCACTTTTTCTTCAGAGAACTCGGTTACATATAATTTCTCTATTGGAGACTCATCCCTCGGATGTAGATGAAAGCTATATGTGTGCTGGGGAGTAAAATGCATTTACACTGACGTTGGATGTGGTCAGAATGCGTCCCAGACCCCCTCCTAATGTGGTCTGTTCCGGCTTTTCATGCATTTTGACGCATCCGATTCATAGCCCATTCCCCAAAATGCCTGTTAAGCCCAGGTGTTAAGCGGGCGTAGGTGAAAGCCAATCAAAGGATTGGGTTGCATGATCTGTACCTAAATAGTGTGTCCGTTTCTTCATCCAAAAACAGCCCGGCAGAGGGCTCTGACTGCTGTCCGTGTGCAGTTGGAAGCAACAGGGAATCCCCCAGGTTCACTGTCCCACCAAGGACTGGATCTTCAAACAACTTAAAATGGCCTGTAGAGAGAGGGAGCGATAGATTCTCCATAAGTACAGTGCAGAGCCTGACATAAGAGACATGTAGCAGTTGCATAGATGTTAGATGACAAGGGTTCACCTTGATGTAGTCTGTTTTGCCTTGTGCATTTGGGTTCTGTGATTTCTGGCATCTTATGCCATTAAATTAAATCACCAAAGAAAACAGAATTACCGTATCCTACAATGATCAATACAGTATATCAATACAGTTTTAACCTTATTAATCTTATTAAACGTCAGAGGGATTACCCATGCCATCCATATCCAATTTGCTCAGTAAAGCTCTAACCCTTAAGTTTTCCCCATTTAAACATGCCCAGTTACCACAAGCCTGTGTCCTATATGTGTCACATATGAAATGCCAGTGAACCCAGAATCTGTTTTTTTGTTTGGTTGTAAACACCTCAGTCTATGATAGTGAACATAATTATCTATGCCATTTAGTTTTATTTTGTAGAAACAGGGCTCTCTTCCACTTTGAATAAATGTCTCCATTTTGTGGACACCACGTGAGAACATGACAGGCATCATGTCAGGCATGACACACCGGCCACTCAGAACAAATAAAGCAGAAGTTATATATTTTCTATAATAACAAGTGGTTTGGATTTTTTCTTAACGTACAAATGCGGGTAACAGTATTACAGGCAAAGATTAATAATCCTGTCATCATTTTAACACAAATGGCTAATAATTTGTTATTTTTTAATACATTTTGGTTTTGAATAAGACTGATGATTTTTCTTTCAGCATTCCAGGATATAAGCGCAGATTAATGTTGCACCAAGAGGTGTTTTTATGGTGGTTAATTAAGATATTTCTATGCGTGTTGCTTGCACCTTTATTAGAATAATGAAGGAAGTTGGTATCCACAGGCTCGTCATCTCCAAACAGAGGTGCATTCATAGGTTTAGGCTTCACTGGTGGCTTGGCCTTCTTAGGGATTGACCTGCGAAAGGGAAAAGAAAGAGTTTATCGTATAGCACAGATTTCTAAGTGTGGTTTGTTAGTTGTTCAATGAAGTGTGACCTGTGTTGGGCTTTCTGTTGAGTTTTGAAATGACCAACATGAAAAAGAAATGCTCACTTGGTGTTTCCTAAAGGATCAAGGTACAGCTCTTCACTCTTCGCCTCTTCCTCCTCATCATCACCGTTGGTTTTTTTCTCCTCTTTAATGGGACTGGGCTTCCTTGGCTGCACTGCTGGTCTTCTGGTGCTGGGAGCTAATGCCTCGTCGCCTAGGAAGAAATTGTCCTCCTCCTCTGCTGGCTCTTCACCAAGTAACACATTTCTACTTTTCACGTCCACATCACAGGACTTAGCGCCTGCAGAAGGAGGCACAGTGAGTTTTGTTTGTATACATACAGAATTTCATATACATTTTATTGTGAAAAACACTGACAGGAAGTTGTGGGAAACCGATGTAATAGAGACTATCTATGTAAACCATTTACAGAGGTAGAGTAGTTGACCCATATTTACTAGTTTAGTCTGTGACCCGGTGCTCTTAGTCCCAAATAAAAGGAGCAGACCAATACTTAGTGTTCTGAGCGACACCTCTGTGAAGGTGTATTACTATGGTCATAGTGAAAGCTGAGTTTTACCTAGGAACTCCATCAAGTCCGAACAGGTAGCGAGTGTGGGGTGCTTAGCTATGGCCTTCATGAGCTCATCAAAGGCCCCCCTGCGCTCACGAATGTCACTCTCTCCCACAAATAAGGTCTTGCGTGGCATAGCAGGTAGGGGAAAGTTGGGATAGCGGGCGACGAGTCTGTAATAAAACTCGTCCATTTCGCTGTACTTTTTGGATACCTTTTTGGATAGAAAAAGAAATAGTTGTATCGAAATGTATTTTTTCCATGTTATAGTCTCCAATAGTCTGAATGAACGAATTAGTATTGCAATGTTTATCGTGAAGTGATAATATTGTTATAAAGTATATTTGATCATTGATTATTTTATTATTTTACAGAATGAGCAATGCTTTAATCTAGAATCTAGAGTCTAGACTGTGTCTAATTCAAGGGTTGTTTCTGCTTTGAAAAACCTTACCACCAGTTGCACTACATCCCCTGGCTTATGCCTCGGAGATTTGAAGGCAACCATCCTTGTAATGACAATAATGTGGTACTCAACGTGGCCCGTCATCATGGCCCCGTGCACCTCTTGGAAAAGAGGTACCATCAGGTCGATGCCCGTGGCCTCGTTCTGCAGACTCCTGGTAGCACAAGAGAATTGCTGTAAGAGGTTTTACCATTAGGTCTCTATGCCTATAGTACCTGTCGACGAACGTCTTGAAACTATGCATTGAAGTCATGCCTTTATTCACGCGAGCCTGTTAACCTTTAGACTTGGCAATAAAAATAATACAATATTTAAAGTTGCGCTTAAGTTGTACGATTTAAACCGTGTTAACCTGCTGCTTTATTCAGAACATTTACATCTCATTTGAATGCGATTGAATGTCGAGTGCGAAAACTGTTGGGTTGTTGCAACATGAATAACAAGGCGACGCAAAAAGAACAATCTGTTAGTGTCTCCTCCTACCTGCTTGTTACTAGTCCGTCGGGCATGACGGCGGTGTACACTGCTACAACTTTTAATCTGACTTCACGTCGATTCAACCGATTTCTTTCTCACGACAGTGGTGCTGTATTGACGGGGTAACAGCCACTTAAAAGCGATCATTGGTGTGTTTGTGTGCGTGTGTGTGTGTGTGTGTGTTTCCCTGTGTCGAGACGCGTACGTAGCGCGTGATCACCAACCATCCCACCCACACGTTCTCCCCACCCAGCGTGTAATTGGACTCCGGGATAATACATTCATATTTAATAGTTTATTCCGTTTTATTTACAGTACTATTCCCACTTCATACGCAGTAAGACATTCTTTCTAATAGTTTGCTTATCCCTAATTATTTTTGTATTCCATCTTTTTAACCGGCGATCATTAATTAGGCTTACTTAAAACATATTTTGCTGCTCTTTTATTTATTATATTAAGCAATATTCTAAGTGTAAATGGAAATATAGATTAGTATTGGGGCAGTAACACTTTGAGCTATGTAAACTACACATCTTCCGAGTTTCTATTCATCATAAGCACGATCTTGGTACACTAGCCAGAAGTCCTAAAATTTTAATCCGGGGTTCAGGGGTTTAGTTTATGTAGGTAATATTAGCAAGCAATCAATGTTATTCACTACTGAACGCTCAGCGCAAAACCCATTTAAAACAAACTGATCCAAAAACCGATTCTCACTTTACCGTAGTGTTGGACTGACAGGGCTCAGTCCTTTGAAGTGTTTACTCAACCCTTGTAGAAAGAGTTATAAAAAAAAAACATTCTGGTTAAGGCAGCCATATTAACTCAAGCAACGGCCAGTGTTGTTTTAGTCAAGATTATTCTTGTGTTATAGAGCAAACAAAAAAGTCAGTTTAACATTTCATTTATTTTCTTTAAATCAGAGCCAAGTAGTTTCACTGAGAGCATACCATACCATACAAAACAAAACTCGAAAATACTTACCTAGGTTGTTCCCATTTCAATTGAAAGAAAATCTGGTGAATATAGAAATACCGGCCCATTTTAATGAATACCAACGGAAAAAAAACTCCCTTTCCCCAACTTTGTCCAATTGTCTTTGTAAGCACAGTGACATCAATGCAGAAAACCGATACGGATGAGACAGAAAAAACAACTTAAAATTGGCATTTGTTGATGGGGAAGACCATTCTCAAAACTTTCACATTGACTTTGCATTTAAAGGTGGCTTAAAACAATTAAAAAGCAGTTGAAAACCATGAACATTTTCAGGGCTTTCTCGTAAAGCTGATTCAACTTTAGTCAAAGTTTACATTTTTTATTGTGCAGCATTGTCCCATCAACCACCAAAACAATTAAAAGTGGGTCAACATCACGATACCGGGGCCGGTTGTTTGCCCCATCAGGCTAGCAGTTCAGTCCACTTACATACTAACAGGATAAAAGAAAATCCGCAAATAGATTCCAAGCTCTGGGAAGGGTGGGGAGTGCCGGCATTCCATTGTTAACACACACACACACACACACACACACACACACACACACACACACACACGACGATTCTGTGATTATATTTTAGGACAAGAGTCTCAGAAGAGTTTGCAGGCTCAGGATCTCCATCTGGCTCAGGAACGGCTGTGTGAGGCGATGACACACAATGACACGTGCGGTTCCTCAACGAGTAAAATTCATTTTAACAGGCATCGGGGGGGGGGAACCACAAACATTCAGGGGTATGCGATGGAGTGAACCCATGATGAGTAGGAGATGAGGTGGGGTGTGTTTGGGGGGGTGAAACCACAAACATTCAGGGGTATGCGATGGAGTGAACCCATGATGAGTAGGAGATGAGGTGGGGTGTGTTTGGGGGAGGGGGGATATGGGGTTTAAAGTTCAAGCACTCTGGCTGCTCTCTATTTGGGGGAAGTTGATGAGGTGATCCGGCTTCTTCCCACACGAATGGTGCTCCCACATCTGCAGGTAGAGCTTCTCAAGGTCTGTGGTGTACTGCTTGGTGTTGAACAGCGGGCTGCAGATTCGCTGCTTCCACACACAAGCCCGGATCATCTTGAGGCTGCAGGGAACGCATGGGACAGGGGACAATGGAGTTGAATGCAAATGCTTGGCCACCCCTCATTGTCTTTGCATCGTTTTTCAACTGCTAGTTGGCAACCATTTCGGAACCAAAAACACATACAAATAGTCATCTTAAATTTAACAACCCTATAGTAGTTATTGTAGCCAAAATGTCTATCATCACCGAAAACATAATGTGACCAAGCTAAGCTCTTACTATTCCATGTCTGATCCAAGTTTCACGGCGACATCCTCATACTCCTGGCGGCTGGGAGCGATGAGCTCGGGACAGCCGAGACACTTGAGCTGGGAGGCAGCGACACGCGACGCCAGGGTCTCTCCTAAACCAAGAACATGAAAACAACTCATTAGCTGGTCATAAAAGTTTGGTAGCCCATGTCCTTAAAAAGGTGCTGTAAGATTTAAGAGATAGCATTGTGTGCATTGAGTGTTTTGGATACACAAGTCTCATCTCTTTAAGAATTGACTAAACGTTTGCCATTATTTAGTGAAATCCGCTGTGATGTTTTGAGTTGACTGCTCCTGCCTCTGTACTAGCCAATTCAGATTTTAGACGGCTCCCGGCTAATTTCTGACACAGGAAACGATTCCTCTTACGGGTTTGGGGAAACTATCTTGCCTGTCAATCACAAGTGAGTGAATGCAAAACTTTACAATGGCAGATACATATAGGCAGGGAGGTCAAATAGTTTTTTGCTGGTTGGGTTTCAAAATCTTGCTCTGTCCTGCTCCCTTGCTTAACTGCTTGAAATATATAAGTTCCATACCTCGTCAGTTCTCATGCTTTTAATTGCCGGTGAGTGACCCGGTGCTCTTACCCGGCATGGTAACCATGGGAGTCCCAGCCCAGAGGACGTCCATGCCCGTCGTGTGTCCGTTGCACAGGGGGGTGTCCAGGCACACGTCCGCCAGTTGCCCCCTCCTGACGTGTTCCTCCTTGGGGGCCACCGGGGAGAAGATGATGCGGGAGGCGGGCAGGCCCATGTTCAGGGCGTACTGCTGGATGTTGGGCTCGCCCACGGCTGGGAAACGGAGCAGCCACAGCACACTGTTGGGCACCCGCTTCAAGATCTAAAACAACCAATAGAGAAGGACAGAAAAACACAATTGAGTAAGAAGGGAGGGTTAAGGGCAACGACATCCAGGCTGCCCTAAAGCGAGGGTATTAACCGTGCCCGTCCCATTGGGAGGTGGGACAAGCGCGTCGCAGTCCTTACATTGGCCCACATCTGCAGGGTCGGCGGGTCGATTTTGTAGAGCTGGTTGAAGTTGCAGTAGACGATGGAGTCCTCAGGAAGGCCGTACTGGGAGCGGGTGGTCACCACAATGGTGCGGGGTACCTCCTCTCCAGTGGCGGCTTTGTTGTTGATCTGAACAGGACACACCACATGGCGCTTTAGAGGCATGCTACGCTTTCACAGCCATGGACTGCGGGCAACTGGTGTTTTCTAGGGGTGTAACGGTGAGGTCAGAGTTTGGTTTGTTTTTTGTTCACAGCCGCGATCCGTTCACGTGTGCGCAACGAACCGTGCGGGAGATCCTGTATGGTTTTGACGGGAACCGTTGCACCCCTAGGATTTTCAGGTACCAGTTGCTTTGAGAGTGCCCTTTGATTTTGACCAGGAAAGTATGAATCCAGTAACCACCAAACCACACCACCAATTATCCCACCAGATTTAGAGTTCTGGTTATGTCTGATCAACACCTCATACCTGGTTGGCCAAAGTTCCAGACTTTACAAGGCGGTTGGCTGAAATTATCTGGAAAAGCAGTATAGTTCATTCAAGGGCTGCTCTTGGCCATGTCGATGGATTACTGGCAGTTTTAGAGCCTTTTTCTTTCTTCTAGTTTGATCAAATTGAAGTAAACTGGGTTACATTTAAAAAAACGTCTAACTCTGATTGGGCCCTACACGGAAAGTCAATGCCTTGCATTTCTCTGGAGGTTTTGCTCACCTGTGTGGTGGCCAGGCCATTGCTGACGGTATAGCCATTGATGGTGACCTGGATCTGGCCCTGGTTGATCATGTTGATGATGGCCTCAGCGGCTGTGTTCATGGGGATGACTGGCATGGACAGAGCTCCGTTGGCGTCAGGAACCGTCTCCTGGTTGATGTCACACTTCATCTGGCAAAAAGTAAATTGGGAAGAACACAAAATTGAATTATTACCAAGAATAATAAGAAAATAAGTCATTTCAATAACCATATAGGTGTGTGTTCTTACAGTCAACGTAAAGTGGTAAGATCAAGCATATGGCCCATTGAACTGCACTCACCTTCACAACCTTTACATCTGGCAGACTGTCCAAGAAGGCCTTCAGATCAATGCCGTTCAGCACAATGCGATTGTCAAAGATGTGCCCATTGGACTTGAAGTCAATCACTGCCTTTTTCTGTTGGGACAAGACCAAAACGTTGGAACCATGTATGAATGTTTAAAACTGCCTTTGTCGCTTTTAAAGGCCATAATTCCAACTGAAAAAACAAAACGGTAGAACCAACGAACCTTAAGGTGAGGGAACATGTTGGCATGGTCTCCAATGAAGAAAGTGTGGGGCATGTAGGCCAGCTTCTCCGAGTACTGCTCGGCTACTTCCGCAGGGGACGTCTCCTTGTCTGTGATGATGTAATCCATGAAGGGAGCCCCACTGGTTCCGGGGTACCCTAGCCACATGGTCTGATGGGGGAAGATGGGGGCATTTAAAAAAAAAAAAAAACTCCACAACATCCACATTCATTTGGCTGACCCACAGCTATTTACAGCCACAATACACCAGCAGTGGGTTAATTGTGTTCCTTGGTTTCCTACATATGACTGAATCCACAGTCGTACAGCATGTCAGAAACTCGAGGCCTTGAACCAACCTGGATTGGAGCGGGCCGCAGGGCGAAGAGCTCGTTGCGGGCTCCCTTTGTGTATCCGTTCATGTTGACCAGGATGTGGATTCCGTCTTGGTGGATTCGGTCTGCTGCCTTACCATTGCAGGGGATCTGTTTGAGGGAAAGAACAATGAGCTTAAGATGGCTTAACCCACGGTATGAATCAAGATGACAAGAATCCCAGGATGATCATTAAAATGGGGGGACGCGTACCTGTGAGAGGTCTGTGAAGTGGTTGGCTTCAGCTATTACTTTCACACGGAAGTTGGTGCTATCATCTGGACTGAGGGCATAGCAGAACACCTTGAGAATCCAAGTTAAATAAAGAAAGTTTAGTCACGCCCATCAATCACAGTGCAAAGACATTAATAGACAATCATAGTCTTAATAGTCTAAAGTAGACCGGAATTCATTCTGAAAAGGCCTTCACCTCAAACTTGTCGGAAATATGCATGCCAGGAATGGACTGCATCAGGTGGGATGTGGGGTGGTTGCCAAAGTCGGAGCTGACATAGCCAATACGCAGGCGACCTGAACTGGCCTTCAGGTCCTTGGGATGCTCAAAGGCAGGCTTGTGAAGAGCATTAATCTGTTGAAGGAAACGTTGGTATGAGCATACAGTTGCAGCAGAAGAGCCGTTCCTAAGCAGCGGGAGCAGTAGTATCCTGACTGGCATCTGTTACAGCAATACAATAAATGGTGGATAAAAGTCTTCACAAATCCATGTCCACAATTGCCAGAACGTACACCCCATAACCCTGGACACACCCGTTTCCCAATCTGCTTTTAAGGTGTCATCATCTTTTCCCAGGTAAAACACAGCATACCAATCTTAACAGGCACTACGCTACTCTTACCTAGCACATGACCCCTGCAGACAGCCCCAGCCATTACCAGTAACCTTGCAAGCCAACGGAGTAGGATATAAAATGTACTTGCTTTTATCAGGGCGTGTACCTTGTCCAAACAAAGGTTGCCATGGCGCTCGGCTATGGCCTTGCGGAAGCCGTGGGAGAGCGGGTACAGCATGCTGTGGTGCGGGTGCACCGAGGGCAGCCGGTTCTTGTCCAGCTGGTCGGCCACGATGCTCACCAGCTTTTTCATGCGCTCGTCGTAGTCTGTCCAGTCACAGACGATCTGGGAGGAGGAGGCCGCATTAGAGATACGCCGCACACAGTGGACGGACTGAGCCGGGCCCAAGAAGCGGGGGCGAGGAGTACCTGGAGGCAATGGGCCAGGTTGCAGTAGGCGTCGGGGAAGTCTGGCTTGAGTTTCAAAGCTGTGCGGTAGGAAGCAATGGCCTCTGGAATGTTGCCCGAGTCCTAAAAAAGGAGATTGCCTTGTGATTTACTATACAATTACTATTTTACCGTTCTATGTTAAGATGGAACCGTTAGTTCCAGGTATTACACCTACCTTGTGAATGGAAGCCAGGTTACTGTGCGCATCGGCGAAAGCAGGGTTGATCTGAATGGCACGGGTGTAGCACTGCAGGGCTCCCTGGACGTCCTGCATCTCCTTCAGCGTGTTGCCCATGTTGGAGTAGGCATCAGCAAATGTGGGGCTGATCCTAAATGGGGAGACAAATACGTCATCTTAAACTAGACTTATCTTAACACAGCCCCAAGATCAGATTTCAGCGGGTTTCGGTTTGTTTGTTTGTCGGTCGGCCCCTCACCTGATGGCCTCCTTGTAGTGCATGAGGGCCTCCTGCAGCTTGCCTTGCTGCTGAAGGACGCTGGCCAGGTTGGAGTGAGCTGCAGCAAACTCAGGGAAGACCTGTTGGCACAAACAAAGCCAACGTGTGAACACATGGAATAACGTATTTTAGGGTTAGGTTTATGGGAGTCCTTGCGGCCCTCACCTCAAGGGCTTTTCTGTAGAGCTGGACGGCCTCTTCGATGTTGCCCTGCTCCCGCTTGATATTGGCCAGGTTGTTGAGAGAGTCAGCATGGGTGGGGCACAGACGCAACGCCGTGTTGTAGCAGTCTTCCGCCTCAGATACCTGGAGAAAACATAAAAGGTTCAAATCAGGGAAGGCAGGGATGCCCCGAAACCTGGGTCTGTAGGCGAGAAGGATTAAAAAGGTCTGAGATGTTGAGTAATGCGTCTTTTCTATATTTGGAGAAAGTCTTTTTTCAGACAGGCAATTACCCCAAAACTATATTTGGCTGGATTTCTTACATTGCCCTTCTCCTTCAAGGCATTGGCTAGGTTACAGTAGGCGTCAGGGAAGTGGGGCTGCAGTTCAATGGCCCTCCTGTAGGTGTCAATGGCCAGATCGATAAGGCCCTGCTCATAGTAGACGCAGGCCAGGTTTCCGTGGACCACAGCATGGTTAGGGCTTAGACTCAGGGCCCGCAAGTAGCCAGCGACCGCTCTGAAAATGGACAAAATGCAACCAATGATGAACAGGTCTTGTAGTTACAGCTCAAAGAATGAAATAAAGTCAGAAAAACTCTTAACCGTAGGAATCAAGATGAATCCTAAAAAAAAAAATGATTAAGGCAGAATGAATAACGCCATGGCAAAACATCCTAAACTACTAGTGTACGGGAAAATTACATCTAATAAGTACCCTTCATTCTGATCATAGTAACACATTTTCCCACAGTATTCTTGACAAGACCCTTGAAAAATAGAATCTAGAGTCTATCTTGGTTGAGAAAAACAGCTTTATATGTAGACGAGCCATGGGTTAATGAAGGCGTAGTCTGACGCCGGGACTGATGATCAAGGTGTGCAACATTGATGACGCATTTTTCGAAACACAAATGGGCGTGGCAAGGATGGTGTCACTGGTTAATGTAATTACAATGTCGTCTTACAGCTTTACATTCCGACTGTCACACCTACCTGTCGAAGATGCGAGCCTCTTTTAAAACGTTGCCTAGATTTATGTAAGCATCGAGGAAATTTGGATCCAGGGTCACAGCCTGCAGAGACACAGGTCCAATGTCATTAAAATCAAATGGATAGAGAATACATCAATGAAAGGGGACATATTATACCACCAGAGTGTGATTAGCCTTACAAGCAGTTTCGAAAATCTGCCCCATTTATGACATCACTAGTGGGCGTGTCCACCTAGATCTGTCTACCAGCCTACCCAGTGGACTGAAGTAAACATTGCTCATCTATCCAACACAGATCTAGGTGGACACGCCCACTAGGGATGTCATATGGGGCCGATTTTCGAAATGGCCTTTAAGGCTCATCACACTCACACCTGGTGGTATAATATGTCTCCTTTAATTAAAAAAATGGGGATGTTATAAATATGAACACTGACCTTTTCAAAGTGGTGTATGGCCAGCCAGATCTCGCCCTGGGCATTAAACACACAGCCCAGGTTGCTCCAAGCCACAGCGAAGTTGGGCTGAGTCTCAATAGCTTTCAGGTAACAAGCCTTGAGAGGGTTTACAATAGATGGAGAGGAACAGATATTGAGAGAGAGAGAGAGAGAGAGAGAGAGAGAGAGAGAGAGAGAGAGAGAGAGAGAGAGAGAGAGAGAGAGAGAGAGAGAGAGAGAGAGAGAGAGAGAGAGAGAGAGAGAGAGAGAGAGAGAGAGAGATGTGTCGGAGACGAGAGGTAAAGGGAGAAGAGGACGAAAAGAAAGGCCAGAAAGCAGAATTAGACACCACTCTCAGAATAAGCAAAAAGCGAGTCTGCAGCATGGGCTTGCGTGCGCTTGAGTCTGCCGCGCTAAGCTGCATTGCTTATTCCTACGCTGCGCTGATCCAACCACAACCCACCCACAGGTCCTCATCCAACAGTTATGTCCTCTGGCATGAATAGAGGTACATAATAGGCTCAAGAACGTAGCCAAATTGCAATTATTATGCATTTATTTTTCTTTAAAGAACTTTCTCACAACCTTGGATCAAGTACACTGCGGGCAGATGAAGGTCCCTGTAATGCATGCGCACAAATCCACGCAGGCGCGGAGGTGTGGCGTCCATCTCCCTCATTCTGCTAGTTGCGCGACCCCGCAGGGGTACTTTTCGCTCGCTGCGCTTGCTGTCTGGCCAGTAGAGACGGCTGCAGGCCCAGTGGCCCTGGCTGATCCCAACAGCACCGAGCTGGCACACACTTAGCACCCACCTCATGACAGTAGATGGGCAGGGAGAACACGGCTTCTGTGGCCTCCCCTTTTTGCACCATATTGGACGGGGCGAGTGTGATCACGGCGACAAGTCAAGTGTGATCTTGGTAACGAATCAATTTTGCGCAACAAACAGCTGCTGGGGCCACGGTGATTGGTTAGATGTTAAGTGAGAACCGGGTGAAAGCCAATTGTATCTCGTCTGAGGTGGGAAAATGCTGAGGTGCAAGCTGGCCGAGGGCTGGGCAAGGTCCGCAACAGACAGGCCGAGAAAAGTTTGCTGGGGGGAGGGGGGCATGGGTTCGCTTGCTTGCGCGTGGTTCCTTTTGGTTCGCTTGTGGGGAAGTAATCGCTGCGCTGCCCGTGCGCTACTGCAGACTCACAGCGCGTTACGTGTATGATCATCAGAACGCTGCAACCCCGAATAAAGGAAAAACAAATCAAAATAGGAAAAATAAACAGCATGTGTTAGAGGATTCTTACTTTCTTTTTTACAGGTCAATCAAGTGTCTGGTTTACTAGAGAGCTGAGAACAAATCTTGGAAAAAAGGATTTCGTAGCTTACTTTCAATTTGGTTACTTTTGTTTTTTTTGCTTGTCTTTTTGTGGAAGCCACAAGACAAGAGGATCATGGTAGTGAGAAGGTGGTTTTGTTTTTGTTCTTTTGTCTTTAGCTGGCAGTTACAAACCCGTTACCATATGTTTGGACTTTGTCAGAGTGGTGGCCGCAGCTGACTGGAGAGGAGGACTGATGCTGCCCTAGTGTTCCTTTCCGGCAGGCACCTACGCAGGAATAGAGTCACCCACCTGAAACCTTCTAAATAACAATATCAGTTGTGGAAGAAACCAAAAGAGACAAAGATCAGAACACAAGATCATTAGTATAAAGTTTGTATAAAAAAAAGATAAATTCTTTGTGTTCATGTCGAAACAAAAACGAATCAGTTGAACTTCGGAAAATGTACTTAAAACTTTCATCCATGCAATGAATGTTTTCACACAAAAGAATGCCCGAACAAAAAGGGTAAAAGGGAGGGAAGAAAGGCTTTGATGTCTTGTGATTATGAATTGTTTGGTATTTTTATACCAGTTAAACAAAGTTTAGAAAAGGCGGAAGGGTTGCTGGCTTGATCTTCCCCAAATGAACTGATCACATTTCCTTGGGTATCATATCATTGCATATTCAAAATGAAAAAATAGATTTTTCCTGTCCTGCTTTCTTGACTCCTGGCCAATGAGATTGTTGTGGGGGGGAAAGAAGCCTGTGGTTTAATCATTTGTATCTAGATGCCTCCACAGCTCTGAAATGAAGAGGTCATTGCTGTTGCTCGGCACGGTTTCATGGTCCACTCTCTAACGCAGCATCTGACGCAGGTGGTGGAATGCACATAGTGAGCTGTCTGCCTGGCGCAGTGCCGGCCACTCCCCAGCCTCTGGAACAAACTGCCCCTAAATAAAGTCAACCCACCCCAACATCCCTACCCACCGCCCCGGGGTGGTTGGTTACAGATACAGAGCAGGGGCCTGTGGGGATTACAACCCACCCGTGATTGAGGCTATAGTGAGGGCAGCGGGAGGGCCTCGACAGAGCCATGACGGGGCATCACTTAGGGCCAGGAAGACAGCTCATGAGCGCGCACACTCCACCGGACCTTAGCGTGCGCGCGGGGGGGCGGGGCGACAGAGCAGGGGGAGCTTGAGTCTCCCTGGAGCTTCTCCCTACTCCTGAACCCCCCTCTAGCACCAGATAAGATGGCCTTCAACCAGAGCGACGACTCCACATCGTATAGCTTGACCCAGACTAAGGATTGTGAGAAAGTACTAGACAAACAAAAAAAGAGTTAAGGCAAAGAGGTGCGTTTTGTGCCGAGACAGCCGGCGTTCTATTTGGGCTTAGGTGGCTGATAATGGAGTGCATCTTTGTGTTTAGAGACCATCTTATCTGTTGGATTGCATAGATGAACTAACTTCAGTTCATTTATTCCTTAAAGACCGAGCCAGCGATTTTCCTCCACGGTTTGCATTACTTAGCATCGAGAACTTTGATTCAAAAACGACATGACAGCTAAAACACTCATTGAATTTGAATTCGAGCCTTTCTTCCTGAAAGGGGTGGGACGGACCAAGTTAAAAAGGTCAGGGGAAAACAAAGGGATTTTGAAACTATGGCAGCCAGTGGTGGAGGCGGAGATAAAGGCAATGTGCCATTAGCTATACTATATATCGAAAGAAAAATGTAGGTCGTCTGAGAAGAACAGAGACAAAAAGGTATGACTTGTTGAGTGACTAGATTAAAAAAATATTTATCTCAATCCTTTAAGTCTCCTTAATGTTCCTATCGGCTATGTGTGGGAAGTTGAACCTGCTATGCAAGGAGAAAGCTACAGTTTGAGGTATTTAAGGTGGAGTTGGGAGGCCGTAGCTGAGCCTGGGTGAGGTCATGGAAGGGGCTTGGCATGGGACTTAGAGATGGGGGAAAAAATGAGGCTGCAATAAAGATAAATAAAAAAAAAATCTATATTGCCAAAAAATAAAATACAAAAAAAATAAAACGCCTTTGCGAGTATCACCCCGGATGACATACCTTGGCCTCTTCCAACCGCCCGAGGGCTTTGAGCAGGTTGCCCAAGTCACTACGGACACAATAAAGATCCTGCAGGAGGAAACAAAAATATGGAAATACATCACAGCTGAACATAATCTAATAATCAGCTGACGATCTACAGGAAGACAGACACTGTGTGTGTGTGTGTGTGTGTGTGTGTGTGTGTGTGTGTGTGTGTGTGTGTGTGTGTGTGTGTGTGTGTGTGTGTGTGTGTGTGTGTGTCCCTTACCGGGTTATACTGCAAGGCGGACACGTAAGCCTGCACCGCTCCCTCCATGTCCCCCGCCGCCACCAGCGCCGCCGCCAGATTGATGTATCCGTCGATGAAGTCCGGCTTCAGTCTCAGGGCGTGGCGATAGTGCTCGATGGCCTCCTGCAGTTGTCCACGCTCCTTGTAAACGTTGCCCAGGTTTGAGTAGGCCTCGGCCAGCATTGGGTTCTGCTTGATTGCCAAGGTACTGAAGTGAGCAGACCTGAGGGGAGGAAATTGATTGTCGGTTGGTCCTGACCTAAACCCATTGGTACACAATATATTGAAAGATAAATAGTTTCAATAGACTCTACCGTACATAATGACATACATACTGCTTTGATCAGGTCATCCCAATAGACTTGAACGAACAAAATGAATGAAAGCACCCATGAATCATTCATAACACCAATGCAAGCCCATGTACAAGAATAAATTGAAAGCACCAAGTGTAAGCTGAAACCTGTAAAGAATGTGGCTGAAGAACGTTTAGGAAAGTGAAAACCCGGGAAGACACTTCAAAAACACTTGACCAATATAGACAGAGGACTCGAAAAGCAAGCTCAGCAGCTGCGAGTGACACTCCAAAAGGACCAAGCTGCCTTGGAGTCAAAGTCACATCGGGCTAAGAGCCAGCACTGCTCCCGCCTCCCTTGGCTATGTGTAGGTTGAACCGATGCATCTCCCACCCCCGCCACCTCACCTGTCCAGTCTACGGCATTGGAAGTGGATGGAGGACAGGAGCAACAGCACGCCTGTGTTGTCAGGCTCCTGCCTCCAGAGTTGCATGCAGTGGCGCTCTGCAGCCTCAAAGTCCCCTGACTGATACTCGCGGTGCGCCAACTCTGCCAGCCCTTGGAAGGAAAGAATATGTTTCGTTGGTTCTGGAGTACCAACCCGACCCAAGGAGGGGGGAAAATCACATGTTAGAGATGGAAGTAAATGGTCTGGACAAATTAAAATAAAGAATGACAGACTGACAGATTTTCTAGTGAAATGAACAATTTAAATGATTAAAAAAAATGGCAGTAGAAGTAAAAATAAACATAATATATTGCTGGACTTTGTACAAGTAGGGCTGAAGTTAAGGTTGGCTTACATGTAAGCAGACTTTGTTTATTGCAATACACTAGAAAAAATATACTATTTTGGATTAAATCCATTTGCCAAGTGAGCAAATTAACGATAAATGGCTAACGGATAATTGAAATATGCCAATTAAGGATAAGAGGTGTCTGTCTGCAGCCTTTCCTGAAAGAGATGTCAAGCCGCTCTCGTTTGCCACCACTCCAAAATGAATATGCAATGCCATTTTCAAGAGTTTGAGATGTGAGTCATCCATTTCACTGATGCGTGATGGCTTCTCTTTGCTGTGTTTTTTCTTTAGCTTTTCACAATATTACATAACGTGCATTGTAGAGATTACCGGCGATGCAATAAAACGACAATGTATGTGTTTGTGTATGCGCGTGTGTGTATGCGCGTCTGCGTGTGTGTGTGTGTGTGTGTGTGTGTGTGTGTGTGTGTGTGTGTGAGTAGGCATACATGGTTTACAAGACCAATTTTCAGGTTTACTCACCAGCATTACGAGACCAATCGGGTTATGGAACCAATTTTGATGGTCTCGTAAACCTAAAACTTTATATTGTTATAATTATTGAATATTAATTGTTTCAGTCATTTTGAAGATATGTGTGATTACATAGTTTCTAGTGTTATGAGTTAATATAGTTGTTTTACTTTTATGGCCCACCCCCTGCCTTTCTGAGGTTCACACAAATTGGTCTCACAAGGCAGGACGTGTTTGTGAGACCAGGACGTGTGTGTCCGACAGCGCCACCTCAGGCTGCAAGTGACATTGCAAAGTACACACACTCCCGCGAAAACATACACAACTTCCCGCGAAAATATACACAACGCGGGAAATATACACAACGCGGGAAAATATACACAACGCAGGCTTGCAGTGTGGACCAGCCGGACAAGCGAGCGGGATGAACTTGAAAAAGTAAGTTTTTTGTACTTATTATTTATTGTTCTCTATTCTTCTTCTTATTGCTGCTCTTCTATCTTGCCTTATCTTATCTTATTGCCAGCATGAATTAATGTTCATGCTGGTTGCTAGCTAACAGGTTACTCAAAGACCTTAGGGAGTTATCTGATAACTACACACTCTAGGCCTACTCTGTAATCTGCGCTTTTATTCGAGGGGTAGGTTGTGTTGTTTGCATAAAATATTGGTGCTCTATAATCCCGAATTATCGTTTATGAGCTGCTTCATGAAGTTTGATATGAAGTTATGGTTATAGCTATGATTTCAGCTGTATTTTGGGCATATAAACGAGCTTTGTACCGGTTTTAGATCGGGATTGTATTCTGTTTTTATCGCTAAAAGCGACCGATTTCTAAAACAACAGACTGAGTCAGAGCAATAATTTGATTGAGGGTGGGTGCTGCCGGAGCATGGACACTGCCATTGAATCGGTCTGCTGCCGAGAGGTCCTGGTCAACCGTGACCATCTAATGGTGGGATTAGGTTGCATAACCATGCATAGGGTATTTCGGATGCTGTGCGGCGAGAGAGAGGTTTTGGAAGTGGCCATGTTCTCTCCAAGGGACGTCCGAGCGGAGACACTGGCGCGCCCCATAAATAGCAACCAAGTAACAAGGCTAAAACGATCATTCCCCCTCCGTTTTCCTTCGATGCGTTTCAGGAATTTCTCCGTAAAGACCGACTCATTGCGGAAACGCAGCGAGCTGTGCAAACGCTGTAGTACCTACATATTCAAGGCGCTGGTTCTCCACAAAAAACAGCGAGTCAAGCCTGCGCGCACCTGCGTGCTTTATAAAAACATTCAAGTCGAGGAGGAGATAGTAGTTGTTTAACCTTTTAGATTGAGTAGAAATACTTTTTAATGTACAACTAGTAATTCAATTGACCAAGGGGCTGTATTTAGAGCTACAAAAATAATACAAAAAAAACCCTGTAACTTTCAACGCAACTCTACCGTAGCTTCAGGCGTCCACATGAATCCTAACACGAAACCGCATAGGTCCCATAGCACCCTGGGACCATGGACCTATGAAATAACATGGTTTATTATCTGCCTAATAACATGGTTATTAAAGACATAGTTTCACAAAAAAATCGTCCCCGGGTGGACGGGACCCGAAAGACATGTTAGATGCACTTTGGGAGATACACTCGCGGATGAGCGTATATGCGAGGCGGATTCACGAGTGTCACGTTTACTTTAGGTGGATGTTGGAGGTTTACTTTCTGGTGGATGTTGATGGATATTGCCCTGATGGATATTGCACAGATAAATCTTACTATGAAACTACTTCTTAGAGTTTAACTCCCTGTGCATCAGCAATCGGCTAGTCAGTGAACAACAGGGTGAGTAGAAAGGGACATTTGTGGAACTTCTGTTTACTGACCCCCCCCCCCCCCGTGGTTTAATTAGCAGCTTGGAAACATAGATCTGTGATATCGTCTGAGTAATAGTTTATACACTTTATGGTTGGAGTGCTAGCTTGTGGAGATTGACATGACAGGGGCTGATTGACATCGGAGGGTTAGTCAGTTTTAACGCTGCCAGCCAAGGGCTGGTTTCCGATTCAAAGGTACCCTGTGGAAATGTATGATTACCCCAGCTCCCTTGGCCCTTTATAATTCATTAATGCAACCAGGGGGACTGCAATAAGATGATCCTCCTGTGAAACTGGTTGTTTGATTTTCCGTAGCCATTTCAGCGAGCCTCAGAGCCTGACTCATTACCTGCTATGGCTGCTAGAGCCACAGAGTAGGAGTAGGTTACCACGCCAGTGACGTAGCTGATTGTTGAAATCCAACATAATCAACACTTACACCCCTTTCACCGTACAATTTAATCCCTTTTAGCAAGTTCAGCACTTTTTAGTTATTGTACCATTGAGAAGGCAGACAATACATCTGTTATATCAACTAAACTAAACTAAACTCAAATTTCAGTTCAGTACATGTTTAAGCTGTGTCGGTGACTAACAATACTTTTTTAGGCCACAGCTAAAATGAGTTCTGATAATGCTATATATTTGTAAGGACTAACTTGAAACAATATTTTGCAGTGAGGCGAGGCAGAATAGACCCGATTTGTGCAGCACAACATCAAGTAAGGCAGAAGAAGGACAGCGCGTTGTGTGTCTCGAGATACATCAGCCCCATCAAAGGTAAGCTTTTGCTTTAAACCCTGTATGTATTGCGTACTGTAAGGGTTTGATTTGAGATTTGACCATGTCTGATGTCTTGTCTCTCAAAGCCCCCAAATCACAATAAGCTTTAATTTTATTAATTTCCTTTTTTTCAGTTTTTGGTCAGTTCTAGGGCATTTTAAGAGTCAGTTTCAGTAGTTTATGGTCAATTGTGGTCAGATTTTGTGTCTCCCACAATCTTGCTCAAAAAGGTTTGTCAATGAATACACTGTGTCAGAGTAGATTCAAACAAAGGAAGTGCTTTAAAATGGCCTGAAACAATGCAAAATACTGCTTCCGTATGTGACTAGGATTCAGTATGGCTTGTGTGTTTTTTGTGTTTGCATGATCATGGTGTTTGAGGCCAGTGTTTGGCATATGAGGACAACAGTGAAACAGTGTAACCAATTCTTTAGTACAAAGACTTGTGTGTGTGTTTGTGTGTGGCCCAGTGATGGTTTACAAGGACAGAGTTAGGCATACAAGGTCATACAGTAAAATACAGTATGTCACATCAGTTTTGTATGACTTTAAATATTGGCTTTTGACAAAAGCAGATTTAGGATCAAATTTCACAACGTTTTCATCAAGAAATGCCTTTTCTCATTGAGGAAAAACAGCAAATATTTGAATCTGTACAGTAATGATGAGATGATATTTGATGAGTGAGTTAGCAGATCTTATGAATATCACCTTCTTTCCTCATGATTGTCATTTTCTATCATAATATCTCATTTTCATCTAATAATTTTACTTTTTTTATTACGCTCGTTTTCATTACCTGTTATTTATTTATTTATTTATTGATAGGAAGAGTTGTGTTTGCATTGGAGCCAATTCGTAAAGGCTTCCAAATCACAATAAGCTTTAATCTTATGCATTTAATTTTTTTCAGTTTTAGGGCATTTTAAGAGTCAGTTTCAGTAGTTTATGGTCAATTGTGGTCAGATTTTGTGTCTCCCACAATCTTGCTCAAAAAGGTTTGTCAATGAATACACTGTGTCAGAGTAGATTCAAACAAAGGAAGTGCTTTAAAATGGCCTGAAACAATGCAAAATACTGCTTCCGTATGTGACTAGGATTCAGTATGGCTTGTGTGTTTTTTGTGTTTGCATGATCATGGTGTTTGAGGCCAGTGTTTGGCATATGAGGACAACAGTGAAACAGTGTAACCAATTCTTTAGTACAAAGACTTGTGTGTGTGTTTGTGTGTGGCCCAGTGATGGTTTATAAGGACAGAGTTAGGCATACAAGGTCATACAGTAAAATACAGTATGTCACATCAGTTTTGTATGACTTTAAATATTGGCTTTTGACAAAAGCAGATTTAGGATCAAATTTCACAACGTTTTCATCAAGAAATGCCTTTTCTCATTGAGGAAAAACAGCAAATATTTGAATCTGTACAGTAATGATGAGATGATATTTGATGAGTGAGTTAGCAGATCTTATGAATATCACCTTCTTTCCTCATGATTGTCATTTTCTATCATAATATCTCATTTTCATCTAATAATTTTACTTTTTTTATTACGCTTGTTTTCATTACCTGTTATTTATTTATTTATTTATTGATAGGAAGAGTTGTGTTTGCATTTTAGCCAATTCGTAAAGGCTTCCAAATCAAAATAAGCTTTAATCTTATTCATTTCCTTTTTTTCAGTTTTAGGGCATTTTAAGGGTCAGTTTCAGTAGTTTATGGTCAATTGTGGTCAGATTTTGTGTCTCCCACAATCTTGCTCAAAAAGGTTTGTCAATACACTGTGTCAGAGTAGATTCAAACAAAGATTGCGTTTGTAACTCAGTTACCCCATTGTAAAACGTGACGTTATTTTTTTGATCAGCTGATGTTGGAAGTTAGTGTTATTGAACTTGCTCTCTGGGCCAGGTTTCTTGTCCTCAATAATGTCGAACATATTTACAGTAAAAATAACCAACTGTAAATAATGTTCAATATATTGCATTACAAAATTGAACAACAGATACTATTTATTAAAATGCATCTACTATGCTCTCCTGTTGCATATTTTTCAGACATGGACACTCCTGAAGGTGACAGACTCCTTCCTGTACTTAAGGGTACGATCAAGTTGAATTTTAATACATATCAAGTTTATAATTTCCAGTGCGTAACCTTCGGCAGTTTCTAGGCCTATAGAGAAAGGTCATCATCAAATGTAGTCAGCCATACTAACAAACAATTATGTCATCTTGTTTGTTTTCAGTCCCTAAAGCCAATACACGAAGACCATGGACAAAAGCAGAAGAAAATGCTGTGATGAGACACTTCAAGTCTCATGTAATTAAAGGCCATTTGGCCTCCAAGAAAGAGTGTTCCCTCTGCAAAGAATGTGAGCCAGCACTAAAAAAAAGAACGATCCAAAATATTAGGGACTTTGTTAGAAACAAGGGGCTGACATTTAAGCGCCGCCGCCTTCCAAATTAAGTAACCATATCTACATAGCCAGCGTTGTTCAACTTGTTCAGTTCTTGATTGTTATCATATATTATTACGTTTAGTGTTTTTAATGTTTAATGTTTTTTTTATATATTAATATGTTCAATGTTGCACATTACCCCGATGGAATAAATTTTTTGAAATTGAAATCTCTTAAATGTGATAGTTAATGTTCTTAAGAATAGATACATCAATATGTAATGCTACACAAAAAATTGAAGGCTTTAAATAGACCTTGTGATTGGTATCGGATATCGGCCCAAAACATCCACCTCTAACGTCTACCACATTTTTATGGTTGAGTAAGGCTCCAACACCAACAACTGCTGCATTTGCACTCCATTTTTCGTGTTGTCTTTTTAGAATATATCTATGGTGTCATACAACAGATTGTGTTTGTTACTCTTCCTCAACATGCCAAACTTGAAAGTCCTAGAAAACAACAGATGACGCGCAGACAACTCAGTTCCTTTTCCTTTTCTTAATTGAATTTGTTAATTTAGAAGGAGGTTCAGTTTCAGGTTCATAACCTTAACAAATCATAAAGGAAAAATACGAATACTGCATCGCAGCGTCCATAAACAATAAGAAGAAATAAACAATCCATTCAAGAAGCACAATTACAATTACTTTTTTTACGTGCTGTTACCGAGATTTTAATCATGCAGCCCCATATGTCAGTGGAGAGAGTAGACGGGAGTCCAGGATGTCTTGCGTTGAAAAGGTATATTTACTTGATCAAGGAGACGTGAATGAATGATCAGTACACGTTATTTTCTGATGCTCCTTTCATTTCTGAAGTGTCTGTCCTCTGGGGAAACCACCACACAGATAATGTCAGAATTTAGTCTACTCAGGACCTTTGTCCTCCATCCAACATAATATCAAACCTCTGACTCCAGTTAACTTTACCCCGCTCAGGGAAAACAGTCAAACACATATCTGAGTGCGGCTGCTTTAGCAATGCTATCAGAATGACTCCTGTTTTCCCCAAAAGGAGCAGACTCACTGCTTAGCAATATCTCTGTGTCTACACCCAATGTTTGGTGTGGCCTTGCCATGACTGCAAAGCCGAGTTGGACCCAGTGCATCTTAATGATGGAATGATGATGGAATTCCCTAACAAGTGCTGCTTAGAGTAAACAAAAGGTCAAACAATAGATTGGCGTATAACGCAGCTATTCTCTGTCATAATCTTGAAATGAATAAATAATGCAAACAATCAGCGCATGATGAGCTGCACATGTACCGTCAGCGTCTGGTTTCTCCTCAAGTTGAGGAAGTAATGGTTGTCATTCATTCATTCATTTGTGATCCGATTATCAATCTAACTCAGATTTATTTGTATATTCTCTTAACCTGAAGAGTAAATTCTTTCATGCGATACTAAAAACTTGCAGTTTTGCATGTAATCTTTGTACTGACTAGAAGGCTCCCCTGTGAGGGGGACAGCAGCAGAGAGCATTGGATGCAGGGTACAGATTGCTTTGACTTGTAAAATATGCTAAACTTGCTACTAACTTTTTTTTTTTTTCCTCGGTTGAGATGTGGCGTGTGAGGGGGAGGGTGCAGAGCAGCAGCACCACCTCCGCCCACGACTCAGAGTCGCATTGCTAATGAGCAACTGGCCCTCTGCAGAAGGAGAGTCTTGGAAAATGGCACAGGTTTTATTATCTAGGCTTAAAACTTCATAACAACAATTTAAAGGCCATTGAGAGTGAAAATAGCTAAAAAGGAGGATTGGAGTGGATCTTAAAAAGGGTTTTTAAGAGATTAAATATAGTATTATATTCTTGTAGACCTTGTAATGTTGGTCAGTCCTCTTATACCATTACCTGGTTTGTTTTTGTGTGTTACATGTCAACAGGCCTTGTAATGTTGGTCAGTCCTCTTATACCATAACCTGGTTTGTGTTTGTGTGTTATATGTAAACAGGCCTCATAAACACTGTCGGTTTCACAAACCACAATTTGTCTGACCCCGTAAGCCTGTGAAATGTCACATATTTTTCTAAAAGAGAAATTATGATTTTGAAGTCAGATTTGTGTTCTGCAGATAAAATGAAAATTTTTGATATGTCTTTTAAGTTCGGCAGATGCTGCGTTAGGTGTGGTCTCATAAACCACCGCCACGCATGAATTTGCAAGATTGGTCTCGTAAACCACATATGCCTGTATGTGTGTGTGTGTGTGTGTGTGTGTGTGTGTGTGTGTGTGTGAATTTCCATCATCCTGTAGATATGAAACCAAAGTAGTCCTACAGTCATCAATACCTTAACATGCCAGTTGCCGCCATTATTGTTAAGAATGAGAACCCGCAAACGTCAAGCAATTTTAACATATGCCAAGTCCCAGTCATATTAGTAATAACGTTCATTCACCTTCTCAAAATAACCGGCTAATTAACCGTTTTATGTTGGGGTTGTTTGACATGCAATAATAGCATATACATAAATACTCGAAATTAACTGACGCATACAAGCAATGGTGGAGACACTGCGGCCTTCATGGCGACGACCAGCAGCCTCACCAGCTCGCAATGAGATAGGATACAGCTAAAAGGAGGGAGCAGGTACCTGTGCTGTCCGCCACGTTCCCCACGGAGCTCGTCATCGCCTCGGTCTTCGAGTCCTCCGCCGTGGTGGTCTGGGTGAATTGTTTGAAGAAGGGCTTCGGAGAACCCTCGACCGTCTCGGAGGAACCTAGAACCATGAGGTTACCGAGGGAGCGCGCTAACCTTTAGATCACCGTACCCTGGAGAGAGTGAACCGATCGGAGGACAACACGGCGATCTGCAGTGTCTCTGCCGCACTGTCGTAAATGTTGGTTAACCGGTGTATGGAGAGAACCATTACCTAAACAAGCTTTAAATTAATTCGGGTGTGTCTACTTTAGTCGTATACATCGACTTCAAACGCGGAGATGCGTTTGAAGGAATTCTCTGCTATCTTCTTCACAACAATGAGGCTGCGTGAGATGTAAAATGGCGGAGTGGGTCGGGACTCGTTTTTCATATAGATCCACACACTGTTGGGAAACGTTTGACACTATCGACACAGACAACATACAGTTCACCATTTATCGTTATCAGAAGATAGAATAGTTGTTTTTAATTATATTTACTTACCATAAACATAAGACAATAGGATACCTTGGATACCGTTGGGCGCATTGATATATTGGTGCAGTGACGAATACATTGCGGCAAATCACTTTGACCGCCCTGCCCTGACCGCCGAGCGTTCTCGAGGTTTCGACACAATTATATTCATAGTTTAATTCTGCAGCATTTATTTAACTATTATTTCCTCCCCAAAGTTTCGTAGTAAAAAAACTATTCCTATTTTTAGTCGTGAAATAATAGTAGTTTTTATTCATGCCTCGCCACATTTCATCATGTCCAACAGGTGGCAGTCTCAGCAAACGTGTTTAAAGTAACAGGGGAGCCTTTTCGACCTTAGACGTCCATGGATGAGGCTGAACTTAGCGACTTGGAATTTAAAATATGTTATTACTGTCAAAAAATAAGTCATTACATTTGTTTGTTATTTTTAGTTGTTGAATTCTCAGTTTCACTCTTCTGAGAGGGCAGTTTAACTAGATGTCCTTATTTAGGCGTAGCCTAGCACACCCTCAAATAAATTGACAGATATAAAAGTGAACCGTTTAGTATGGTATGGCAATGCAATGCTGTTCAATGCTAATATGACACAATAGAGCTTGACTTTGGGTGACTCTATGGCCGTTTCAAGGGTGTGCTTTGATAATGTGAAACTCATAATCTTCCTATCTTGTTTAAAGATGGTGAAAAGGGGGGCCTCAGCCTCATGTCCCCGTTTATTCTCACAGTTTCTCTCGGGCAAATTTGTTGACATCATTGCCCTTGTTGGGTTTAGACGATCGCTGGCAGCATGCAAAGGGCCCGGGTTTGTGTACACTTCCACAAATCCAACTCATTTGCTTTCACTCTCAGCCTGTTGCTTGTGAGGGCAGGGAATGATGTCATGGGCACTGTGTCCATGGCGATCACATCTGACATGCTTTATCTTTGTGCAAGCAACAATAACTGCGTCCCACCAGTCGGCATAGAAGGACACACGCTATTTTAGGCAACACGAGTGAGAGAAAAAGAGGGTATGACACTCACTGGGTCAATTCAGGCTGTGTGTACAAGAGGATATCATTGGACAGTTATTTCATTTTCTTTTTAATTAAAGGGAAGAAGACGAAACTTTCTGATGAGTAAACAAGAAATATCTTAGCCGAGTCGTTTTAGGATACTGTCCAATATATGCCGATGACCCAGATTGTTGTGTGGTGTTTGAGGATAGAATGGAAGTGCTTTGCTCCCTAATTGCCAAAGGATGTGCTATTTGCTAGCCTGCAGCGTCCAGCAGTACCCATTTCAAATCCACTGAGACCTTACCAATCCTGCGGTTGACGTGTTTTACAAAGGAACCTTGTTTAAATAGATTAAAGCAAAAATATTTATAAATAGATGTATGGAAAACTTCTACATTCGACATCATTCAATTTGTACAGGCTTACCAGCCAAACTACATATCTCTATTGAAATAGGATTAGCGAGGGTTGGGGACTCCAAAGTGAATGATCCTTGGTCAATCTCCAGGAACCCAGTCTATCCGTGAATATCCTGAAGCATGATACCTAAACTCTTTTCCCTGTGCCTCTCTTTGGGTGATTAACTACCGTGTTCAGATAGGTTTTTGAATTATAGTAGAACAAAGCGCTCTTTAATAGATAATGCAAGGGAAGTGTGTCTGTTGACACACACGCCAGATGAGTGACACATTGACACAGTGGGCGGTACTACATGCTTCCTAATGTATCACAGTAATAATTAGCCTAGCTATAGTGTCTGTAGGTCTATCTCTGTGTTTGTGTGTGTTTAAGTGTGGTTGTTTTGTGTAGCAGTGTGTGTGTGCGCTTGTGTGTTTTTTGTGTGTACAAATAGTTAAGTAAAGTACAAAGCCATCTTCCATGTACCAGACTGCCATCCAGATCTTAATAGCCAGGTGCTTGCGTCTTGATTCACCAACCGGGCCTTTATTTAAGACCCACGTCGGGTGCCAGTATTGCACATGCTTTTATGACCACACAATTTGTGGTTGAGTGTTCTATGCATAAAAAAAAACGCTCTGTGGAAAGATATGCACAGCTGTAAGTCGGGCTCTTCATTTGATGTTTTTTACATACTCATCACAAAGCCGGGAGATCTGCATGGTGGAAAAAAACATCAAAGAAAGGTTACTTGCTTCTCAGATTACTTATGCAGTGTGTTTACTTTTATGGAGAATAGATTTAGTTGTCCATTACAAGTGGTTCAAAACACGTGATCATTCAATCATTAATCATTCATTACATACAATAAGCTTACTTTTTCAAACCCCTTTATGGCATCATATTTCAGCAGTTAGACCCGGCGAAGCCAGTGGGGGTTACCCAAGTTTTTTGGCAGGTTATTTTTAGCAAGTTCTCCAGACAGTTGTCACAGTCAGTTTATCCATGATGAAATGTACCTTTTGTGTTAAAAACCCTAACGTGTACCGCCGGTCTGCCATATGTAGAGTGTATGAGCATGTCAGGGCTGGCTCATGCACAATGTGTGTGCGTGTGTAGTGTGTTTCAGTGTGTGTCTGTGCGTGTCTCAAAAGGTGTCCAAACCTGTCCGGTTGCCTTGCTTTAAATCTCCCCATTTCAACACCCTCCTCTTCTCCCTTTACTCTCTGACCTCTCTCCTCCTTCATCCCTCCCTCTGGCCATCCCTCCATCCTTCTTTCTTGTTCTTCTTGAGAGTGGCAAACCCTGACGACACTGGTCATGACAGCAGCTGTCAGTCCCCGCTATCAATTACTCTGTTTGACTGACACACCTCTCCTCCCCCGGGTCCCAGCCTCAATCTCCTTTACCCTCTGGGAACCCTCTGTCTAACCTCCGGGGGCTTCGGTCCACCCTCCACCCTGGTCCTTTCACCTCATCTGCCCCAGCCCTCCCTGCTAGTCCAAGACCTCGAGCCCCCAGTGATCCCCAAGATCTAGGGGAGCATATTGAGGTCTCTCTCTGCAGGTGCAGAGCTAAGGAGCGACATGCGGGTCATAACAATCTCCTGGTCGCTTTGTCCATGAATTAAATATTTTAATTCGTCAATGAGAACAATAACGAAACAGATGAGCTTGAAAGGTCAATTGATGCTCTGCATTTGATATGCAGTGTCTAGCAGGAAGACAATTGGATGTCGGTGAATTGGATCCCTCTTTTTTTAAGGATATGTTTTATTGGTTTTCTTACCAATACTATATATTTCCATCCAACGCTGAATTTGTAACCTGAATACCTTCCTGCAAACCAATCACGCTCTTTCAAATAAATCTTCACATTAAGACCTACTCCTTAGAAATGGTATAGGTAAAAGGGTGTGAAAACACCACTGTGAAAACACCAACAGTGGTGAAAACAGTGGTGCCTCAGGTGAACTGAAACAAAGGGTTGTATCTGAAGGGAGGTAGACAAAGGTGATTAGAGAACTAATGAGTGACAGCTGAGAGTGATTAGTGGAGTGATGTGCTGGGGATGTGGATCTCTGGAACAAAAGTGTGGTAGACAATCTGATCCTGTCTTATATTTAGATCTATTTGATGGGGGGCAAGAGGTATGTGTGCGATCCCAGAGACGGGATGTCTACAGTGGGTCAGGATGAGAGGAGACTACCTCTGATCATTGGGAAGAAGCCCTAAGGAACACCTTCAAATTAAAAGCACTTTTTTCTTTACTTCAAGTAGTACCTTTTGTCGAAGACAGTAAAGAACCACGCCCACTTCTCCCTGGTTTGACTGCTCCTGTATACCTATATTGACACACTTGTCTCACTATAAACAGTGCATGCTGTAGCATGCCCTGTTTGTCCAAGATTAAGACCAATGACATTTACAGCCACAACATGTTAACTCTTGTGTCAAACTCATAATTACCAGAGTAATTATTATTACTCATTATTATCAGAGTAAAAGAGTAATATTGCATCACTGCTTTATATCCATGCTTCCTTATGTTCTTCTTTCCATCCTTCCTCCCTTCCTTACTTTCATCCTCTGTCTGGCCCTCTCTCATCTGCTTTTACATCAATTTATCTCTGTTTCTCCATCTCTGTCTCTCAAGCTTTCTCTCTATGTATAAACATATCTATGTTTTTCTTTACATCCATTTACTCCCGATCTCTCTCTCTATCTCTCTTTCTACTTAATTTCCGCTGACACAGATGGGGTTTCCGGTCTGCCGCAGTTCCAGCCGCCATTAAATTGACTTGCTTCCCAATAGAATCATTGTTGTTTTCCTTCCTCCCGCAGAAATTACTCACTTTGTGCAATCGGCCTATTCAGAAAGATTAATAACACACTGTCGATCTTCTACCCTTCTAGCAGAACCTCCTGACCGCCGTGTTGTGAAACAGCCTGTTTCCCAACACTACCTTTCGAGGAATGACCATGGTAACACTGTTCAGAAAGAGGGTCAGCCTTGTATGGCCAGGGAGCAGAAATCAGCCCTTGCGGGGCTCGCAGAACAATAGATCGCTGTTTGCCTCCAAAACAACTTAATTACGTTAACTCGACCACCACAACATTAATATGCATATCTACGTAAATCTTTTCGGCGAATAGCCCATTTTTGCACCTGTTGTCGTTAATGAGTGTCATGATGAGTGTATTAGTCCATCCAAGGCGGGCCAACTAACCATATTATATCCATCTGTGTGGGAACTCTCCCCTCTCTGACTTGATGATGCTGTTCAGAGTTATGTAACTGCACACTGTGCCACAATAAGGGATAAGCCCTGCTTGAGGAGAAAAGTTGTTGAACAATGAGAAGCATCAGATAACGGCAACAAAGTTCCTTTAATTAATTATTAATTGTGTTTAAGAGGGTTACCTAAAGCCTCGTCGTCAAGTTATTACACTTGAAATCTTAACCTTAGTGAGTAGATCGGTGAACATATTATACTCTACATTAAAGATAATTTCCTGACCATGTGTGACCACATGACATGTTGGCACCATGTTCGCATCCGCTAGACACAAATTACAATACACATAATACAAATTTTCATAACAACCTAAATTATGAAACAAAAATATTCTTCTAAATACATAACAGTAGCCTAATAGGTAAGAATATGTATGAATGAATGTCTGAAAAGAGAGTGTCATAGGGATGGCCTAAGGGTGGGAGGGGCGTGGAAGGGTAAATAGGGGCTTCAATGTCCTGTTCGCTCTTCTTTGATTAATGACATCATGATTTACTTTTTTTCCCCACCTCAGGTTAACATCCAACAGGGATGTAAGCAGGGCTCCCTGTTCCCACAGAGCTCTCTTCCTCCCGAGGTATCCTGTTTACATGGCACAGGCGGTCGTAGACATATTGTGGAAACTGGGAACCATTTCAAGAAAAACACAAGAGTCCCGTCATCTACATATGTTCTGATGAAACTGCCTTAATCATATTTGGTATTGTACTACATTACTGGGGGTAGCTGATTCATCTTAAGATTTATGTGTGTGCACGGGTGTGTGTGTGTGTTTGAGTGTTTGGGTGTGTTTGTGTGCATGTGTGTGGGTGTGTGTGTGTGCATGTGTGAGCGTGTTCATGGGTGTGTGTTGTTGTGTGTAGTTTGATTTTTAGGAGGGAGGATCTAGCGTGTCAATTGAATGAGCGAAGATTAGTCAGTTAGAGAAGCCGTGTGCCAACCCAACTGACTATTTTTCTAAAGCTACACAGGCCACACAGAGCCATCAATATCTGGCCACTAATACATTTTATTTTTGACTCCAATAGTGTGAGTGGCGGCGGGTCTACCAGTCACTGAGAGTCTGGGGGTCTTGTTATCACAGCTGAAACGGATGCTCCTTAAATAGACGCAGTTGTGGCTAATAGAAACAGTGTTATTAATACCCATTAGAAATGGATAATGACTGTTAATGCTACTTAACTAGCCTCATATTTACCCCATATGATGCATACTTGATAATTGATGATAGCGGTACATTACTATGGATAAGTGAAGCTGATGTAAGTGTCCATTCACTGCAGGTAACTTCTGTTTAAAGAGACCCAAAACAAAAAGCTAGTCAAATCAGACACAGCTGTTGTGGTTAACCTGAAGGCAAAAGTTTTGGTCCTTTTGTAACCTCTTTTTTCTTTGACCCGATGGTAAACATCATTAGGCTCAGGGAAAGATGTGAAGGAGAATTCCTAAGGACTTAGTAAAAGACCCTGGTTCTAGGAGAGAGAATCTGACCCAAGTCCATAACATTCTCAGCCATATAATGACGTAGGCCAACCCTAGTGTCGGTGCAGTCGGATTTTCCAAGCACAGCGGTTGTTCTCATGAATTCTGCTTAACATCTTTCCTTGACCATATGACGTTTTCCATCAAGATCAAGGAAAACGGGTTAAGACGCCATTGCTTTAACCATCCGACCGCACCATGGTCTTTTACTCCCCATAGAGGAATACAGGAATACAGCCAGGGAGTGCAATGTTAGTGTTTCCTTTTCAAACATTTATCTTCATGCTGTCAGTTTCAGGGGAATTCTTGATCTTCATATCCTGTTTTATCTTGTGTCGAGCAGTTACAGGAATAACAGGGGCTTTTGTATTTCTGTCTGTATGTAAGCAAAAGCAAAATCCCTCATGATAGGAACCCCCCACCCCCCACAATCCATAAATGTCTTAATGTCAAGTAAGGATTTGACATGGCTGTCAACCCTTTGTTTTGGTAGGAGCTGACTGCGCATCTAATATGATTTAAAACCAGAAACCAAAACAATATACTCAATGGACAAAAAATGAACTACGCTCTGCTTAAACACTATCTCCACATGAAGCTTGTAGTTGATGCATCCTAAACGGTCTCCTGCCTGCGGGGGCCATACGTCCTAGGAGATGGGCCCAACCAGGCGAGGTTCAGAGGTCAAAGGTTACCAAGGGAGAGAGGAACGGGGTGGTGACCTCTGACATCCCTGCCAGAAAGACGCAGACGCAGGGTCTGAGTTTTTGACAGACGAAAACATTAGACCCCCGTCAAGTAAAGAATAAAACAATAAAGCAACCCCATAAGGTTTCTACATTTGTAAGCCTCAGTTCACCATTTATGGAAAGCTTGTTAACATTTTGCTCAATGGTTCATTTTCATATTGAGTATACTACTGATACCGATATACGGCTAAAACTTAGCATTAGCCATGTAAGTAAGCTCACAGGGAACGCATCATGTTTAGACTAGAGAAGTTGAGTTCTGATTGCTCTGATGGGCCTGCCATCACTTCTTCCTTATTGTTGTTGGACAAGCAAGCTTCTTGGTTGTGATTCAAACTGCTGTCAGAATAATTTATTTATTTATTAATTAATTGACGAGACCCAGTAGGGGAAGTGCCTGCCCAATTTCAACCAAACATGTGAGCTGTAGATAAAGGCTATTATTCTTCTGTTTTGGCCCCTCTGGTTTACTACATGAGCATATGTTCAAATCACAACCGCATGAGAAGGGCCGATAACAAATCTTGACAGAAATGTTTTGTGTTTTTGTGGGTTTCTGGCCGCAAAAAGAATTTCAGCATGTAAAAGTGGTTTTCTGGGCAATGTTTTGTGATTGGCGAGGAAGTCTGCTACGGTTTGGCCAAGAGTCTTGGAGGCACTGATTTGTGCTGGATGGGTTCCAGGACTGGCAGGTTAAAGTGCCATTCCTATTTACTCTTAAATGAACTGTAACTGACTCAATATCCGGGATTTAACCGAGATCTATTGAGGTTTGGATATTTATCCAGTATTCCATCAATGCTCTCGGACACAGAACAGGGTTTTATTATAAATAAAACAAATGTTATCCACTATCTTTTTCCTGCCTCCTCTTCCTTTCCTTGCCTCCTCTGCAACGCTTCTGTCCTATGTTGTAACTTGCCGACAACTTTGGCGTGTTTGCATAACCTTTCGTTTGTTTGTTCCATCGTTTGTTCATTCATTCCTTTGTGGAATGAATACGTGAGGCCAACCCAGCTGACTATGGGATGGGACAGGTGGACTTCTTGGGAGGTATTCTGGGACCATTACAAGTGACTGATCATTGATTAAACTAAAAGCATGTATGCACTTAATTTAGCATCAATATTACTAGTTCATCATTTAACAGCAGATTAAACTGATACACTGCATTAGAAGTTGTACTTTTCCAGGCAAAAGAGGATGCACAAAATACATTTGACATCAGAAAAGTGTGTGCATGTAAAACTACTTAATACGGTATTTTGTTACTTCACTGATCTGACTTAAGCACTGTTGACACCGCACCTAATACGTTTGTGGTTTTTCCACATGCTGACAGATCCATCCAGATTTAAATAAGACAGCCTGCTGTCACGGCACACAAATAAAATCACAAATGAAACCAGGAATTACATTTAAACAGCAAGCCTGAGGCACAGGGTTTGCTAGTAGCTGTAGGCTTATCGTTCCCTGCCCCTTTAATAAGCAGCCCAAACTGAATCTGCTGTTTTTATGAGAGCAACATGTTATTATAGTGCGGCGGAGCCCCGGTGAGGGCCCTCCTCTGTTTTGATACACCAGGTGGGTAATGCTCCCGTAGGGGACCCAAACGTGTCATTATGACACAGGCTGCAAGATCCTGCCATCCACATCTGATATCCACTTTTACACGTCAGGCGGCCAGCCCACAACTCATGAACGCAGAGAGAGTGAAAATGACTTGGGAGTTTTTCCATTCATATCCGCAAACCCTTCACATCATGTGATCGCCGGGTAAAAGGGGGTCGAAAACAAAAGGAACCGTTTCCGCAGCGGGTTCAAACACGGCTTCTTTAGTTCAGGAGGTTAGGCCTCGCCGCGCAGGACTTCAAAGGCACCCACATGTCAGTCAGGGTTCAAAGGGGGGCTTGCATATGAAAGACCCCAACTGTGCCCAGGATTGTGCCCCTACTCCCCATACCCACCACACCGCAGCCCCCATCACCACAACCACCCCCCCCCCCCCCCCCCCCCCTCACACCCCTCACACCCCTACCTCTCCCCCAGCCCGACCAGCCCATCCTTGGGACCCAGCAGTGCTGGTGTGCCTGTCGTTTTCCTCGATGGCAGCATTGTGACTTCGCCCTATAGGAGTAATCAGGCATGCTGTGTTTACCCTCGATCACAGGCGGGCGGGATGTTGGTGCATCACGCGCCCCCCCCCGTGTCACATATACGACTCGAACGCGGGTCAGCGGACCTGATTGGGGTCAGCCCCCGACCGCATAATCGGGGTCTCGCACTGAACAAGAAGCAAAACAAACGCTGACGCCAGGGCACCGTTTGGAGTTGAGAGGGAGGTCCTACCCCCATGCCAGTGGCT
>NC_136943.1:8049026-8051526 GCF_949987615.1 Pollachius pollachius
TGTGTTGTGTTTGTGTGTGTGTATGTTTTGGTGTGTGAATGTTGTGCTGAAGTATGTCAAGGACGGTGATGCCATTACTCATGACATCACCGGTCAGACTTTTGGTCAGACACTTTTGTTTTATCTGGATCACTTTCACATTTTCCACAGAGTTCGGAAGCACAGGGGCCTCGCAAACAGGTCAACTGACACTCCCAAGGCATGGCCTTTGTGTGGATGGGCAACACCCAAATAAACAGGTAGCAGAGAAGGGTACGCTTTGTTTCACCATTAGAACACACATACACCACACAACCCATTGTAAACCTTAATGTGAGCAATGGATGTGATTTAGGCTTTTTATTCTTGTGTCTTAAGCACAAAGGTATTTGCCAGTATGACCCTCCTTGATGGCTTATTTTGACTGTTTCCCAATGTCAACATCCTCACCTCTTCAAGTCCTCTCTGGAGAGAATAGCATACAAGGGCTGGCTGGTTTAGTATCTCTTCCAGCCTCTTTGTCAAGTCATTCAGACCACCCTCGACAGACAGAGCAGCTAATGGAGGCTCAGAGAGAGTGATGGGAGGTAATAGTGGGTAATAATACTAATTGGCGCCGATTGCACTGCTTCTAAAAGTGGCATATCTGTGTGAGTAAACAGAGGGCTGTTTCCTTTTCAATAGCCCTGCCAATAAGTGCCCACTCCAGCACAATGCACAGCCTAGCAACAGTCTGTCCCGTCTGTTTCTTTCTTTGTTTTACTGGGTTTTGACCAAATAACTCAGCTGGCCATCTCTGCTCTGCCTCAGCCACTCATCCTTTTCTCCTCTTTTCCTTTCTCCGTCTGCCAACGTTGCCAGTTCTTCTTGTGTCAGGCAGAGGCAGAGGAAGGAAGAGAGGAAGGGCTGCACAGGATTTCATCAATGGTCGAAGAACCGCACAAAACTCCTGCAGTCTTCCCATTTCTTTGCCCCACGATGCATTCTTTTCCAGATGAAGGAATTCCAGTTTGAAAGTGATGAAAAACGAATGCAGACAGATGTTAAGTACGAATGTATTCCTCTGTGGATATAACTGGAGCATTGAAGCAACAGGGTCTTAAGGTTTCTGCCTGCCGTCAGCACATCATTGTCGAGCTTGTGCTTCAAGTCTCAGGAAGTGTAGATTGATTTTGACTTTGAACTAGATAAGTATGTTTTCTTTCTACAGGATTGTGAGTTCCACACAGAAAATAATTGCACCGATGATGTGCACTAATAGATTTTGTAGAGTGCATTAGTTAGCAAAAAAAAAAACTGTGAACTACATTATTATGAACACTCGTTGGTTCACCGCCTCCATCAATATGTGTGCACCAACATGTCCAGTGCCATTGTCACTCTACAGACCCAGTTCGGAAATGCTTCCCACGCAAGGAGAATAGTCCATCAGGGGCCCGCAGGCACAGTGTTTAACCAACAGTTCGGGGAACGCGACGGAAGACCGACCACATTGTTATGCAACCGTTTTGAGGAAAACGAATAGGAGTCGGCCCTGTGTGAGAAGGTAGCAGAGAGCAAAAAGGAGCTGTAGGTTAATCCCGCAGGGTGGCCCCTAGGTGCCCCGGCCCTCTCACTCAGCCATGTTTCCCCTTTCAGTTTCAAACAGGCTGGCTGCAACTGAACGGCAGAAGGCAGAGGGGAATTTGAAAACGCTATGGGTGCAACAAGGGAAGCTAACAAACTTCCAGACACACACACACACACACACACACACACACACACACACACACACACACACACACACACACACACAAACACACAAACAAACACAAACACACAAATGCAGACACACACATGCACTCCCCAACACGGTTCTAGGATGGACCAGGAGGAGCCTTGAAAGGGTACTTCCTCATCACTCCCCCGCCCCCTGCAAACCTCTCCTTCCCTAAGCTCCCTAGGCTTACTTGTCTTCTGCCTGCCTGGTTTCCTGGGCGTGGGGCCAACATCTCCTCTGTCTCTGGGAGTGACATCACTGGTTGGCACAGAGGAGCAGGGGGTGAGGAAGGGGAGTAATTCGATTTAGCTGGTTGAAGTAACAGCATTTGTGTGTGTGTATGTGTGTGTGTGTGTGTGTGTGTGTGTGTGTGTGTGTGTGTGTGTGTGTGTGTGTGTGTGTGTATCTGTGTGTGCGTGGGTGTTTGTGTGGGCGTGCGTATGAGCATGAAGATAAAGGAAACAGAAGAGAATGAGAATGTTGTACCCTGTGTAAAGCCGATACGTTTGGGTAACGCTCAAACAGAGATCCGCTTGAGAACAGCTCCCATGTTTACATGGAGCCATCGCTTGAGGCCGTGAACACCAACCAAAGTTCACCCATTTTGGTTCATCTTCAATAACATTTCTGTACTTGGTGTGTAAAACATGAAAAAAAAAAGATGCACATTTGCCCTATTGCCCCATATTGGCAAAAAAGAAAGAAAAAAAAAAGAAGGCATTCTCCGAACCAAGAACTGTTCATTCGGCAGAAATGCATCTA
>NC_136943.1:8056526-8106526 GCF_949987615.1 Pollachius pollachius
CTACCCTCCCTCAAGCATTGTCTTAAGATGTCTTCAATGGCTCTAATTAGAAGGGAGAGGGATAGGCAGCGTGTGGTGGAGGTGTCTGTGCATAAGTTGGGCCGAAATAAAACAGGCTGGAACAAGCAGTATAGAAACTCCAAAGTAAACTACCAGTAAACTTTCCCAAAGACTCCTTGAACTTCCCCCCGCCAGTTGAACCTGGGGTTGTGTTGTCATGTGGATAACCAAAGGGCTGTTATACTAATAAAAGGACGAGAGAGATTTGTGGCTCAAGGAGAATTCCTGGAATGGTCTCACCTGATTGAAATATGTTAGTGATGGGTTATGATGTCTGTTTTAAAGTCCTCCAACCTTCCATCTCAACACACCAATATCTGCTTGTGATTTGTCATGTCATCCTGAGATAAGAGTTTTGCTCTACGTCACTTTCTAGGCAACAACACTGGATGGACCTTTGAACTGGATTCCTCTGGATAGTTCCGCGGACACGCTACATTAATCCGGCGGTCGTCGGCCAAAGAGGAGGAGTTTGACTTTTGTTTTGCGGAAAGGCCCTAGAGTCCGTGCCACACGTTCAGCAAAGGCCCCCTACCTCCTCCCCCAGGAAGCCCCAAATGCTCATTGGCCCGTCCGTCGATGCCAGGGCGTCCTGCCTCGCCTCACATGGAGAGCCGACCACCATCCCCCCCGTCCCCGCCCCCCTCGTTGACAAGGAAGTGACGGCCATGGATACGCTGCCTCAGCCGGCCCAGGCGCCACAGCCTCCCCTCACGCCTCCAGCCCCAGCACCACCACCACCACCGCCACCACCTCCTCCACCTCCGCCTCCTCCTCCTCTACCGCCACCTCCTCCCCCACCCAACTCCTCCTCCTCCTCCTCCTCCTCCTCGGTGCTGGGCTGCATGGACAGCGTCCGGAGGAGCAGGCTGAGGAAGCTCAACTGGGAGCGGATCCCAAAGGAGAAGGTGGAGGGACGCAAGAGCGTGTGGAGCGGCGCCGCGGCCGAGGAGGACGAGTTCCCCATCGACCTCCACTCGCTGGACGAGCTGTTCGGCCAGAAGGAGAGCAAGGCCCAGGACCGGGCCTCGGTCTGCAGGAAAGGCAGCCGCTCGTCCCTGCTGATGCTGAGGTCCCGGTCGCCCCAGGATATCGCTGCAGAGCAGGTCAGAGGACGGGTGGTTGGATTCTCTGGCTGTACAATGCATGATTGTATTCTTTTAAGAGGGTGGTGTCAAAAAATAACACATAGACGGTCAACGGTCAGCGGCACCTGACACAATCATTCACAGCATTCTTTCATTTATTTATTCACACTACAGATCTCCTTACTGGACCCGAAGAGGAGCATGAATGTTGGGATCTTCCTGCGACAGTTTAAGATGTAAGATGTTTTCCCAAAACAGTTCTGTATTTCGTTTGTCCTCGGTGACACTTGTGAATGATGACCCCAGGTATCGGTGCTCGGTAACTGTAACTGGGGGCCCCATGTGGTGCCTTCAGTCCACCCAGCCCCCACCCAAACCCACACCCCCCTTGCATTTGTGGGGTCAGACCCCATCCATCAAACGTGCCATTAGCCGGAGAGCAGGAAACGGTGGTGTGAAGAAGCCTGCCCAGGGGAACGGCCCTTCACACTTGAGAATGACTGGCAGGAAGTGGTCTTCTGTCAAGAAGGTGTGGCTGGCTTTGAGCATTGGGGAGTGAAGCAGTACTGGCACAGTGGTTCGTTGATTGTGGGTGGGAGGGGGGGAGTGTCGAAGATGGCAGCTGTGTTGTGTATTCCTAGAATGATGGTGGGTGATGGGCTAGTCAGGAGGTAGTCATCCATCCCGGTGAGCGGGGGTCAAAGTTAACACCTGCCGATATACGTTTGGAGACCCCCTGTTGCAATGTGAGAGACACCCCCCCCGCCCCCCCCCCTCGACCCCTATTTAGCCTAGCCAAAATAGCATTCTATCCCTTTCTAACAATGCATTTTATATTCCACATTTGGTATTTAATTAGGCATGTTTTAAACATTCTCTGGTCTTCTATTTGATATAAAGTCTTTCAGTAAATTGAAGACTTTGTTTGTTTGTTTTAGTTTTACTAGTAGCATCTACTAGCTAGCACACTAATGTGGACGACAGATAAAACAAATACTTTGTTTCCTGCTTTGTATTCTCTATGTATGTATGGAGCTTGTGTTCCTCTTATTTCTTTAGTTTATTAAAGGAAACATCATACAATTGAACAAAAATAACCCAAATTCGTAGTCATTAAGAGCAGGTAGACAGAGGCTGCTGTGTAGCTGTTTTCATGTCTCCACTTACACGGTGGTTCAGCAGTCCGAGTGTATTTTAATTGGAGACAGAGCGGCTCACATGGAACTGTCAAGACTTGTGCGGAAACCTGTTATGTGAACTACGAAAAAAGCTCCTTTTTTCTTAACAAAAACACTATTTGTCTTTCGTTAAACATATGGTCACAGCAGTTCAGATGTCTGCTTTTGAAATATGGGCGTAGTTATTATATGAATTGTTTGTACATCCACTATTTTTTCTTTACATAGACCCGACAGGCAGCGGCCCAACAAAACCCAACTCCTAGAACTCAAAGTCCCTTCATTAAAGCCTTTTCAAGTGTCTTTCGTAATCAAAAGGACACATTATCTTTTTTCAGTGCTGTTGAGGTTTGTTAGCTCTTCCAAGATTTGGCTCAGAGTCCTGAAGTATACGCTGTGAGTGGAAGGGAGAACGAAAAATGCTGTTGAGGAGTATCACATACATAAGTTCCGGGATGCGTCTGTAAAGAAATAGATGATGTCTGGGAGAGGGGGAGCGGGAAGGGTGGAGAATAACAGCAACCATGTTGTGGGAGTTTGAGTTGGAGAAGAAGGGGGAGCGGGAAGGGGGAACGGGGGGCGGGGGGAATGACAGAAAGGAAGTAAAGCAGAGGTCAGGGGCAGGTTTTTCACTCTCCAGATTGACACCTTGACTTTTCGGTCTCAAGACTTTGCAAAGTGTGCGTGTCAGTGATATTTGTTCAGTACGTACGCCACAGCGTGTCGCCAGTGTGGCGTCGCGCCTCGGCCGCCTGACAATCTCAGTCCGATAAGCAGGGGGGGGATAAGCCCTGGTGTGTGATCAAAGCGGCGCCAAAAGCCAATGTCTCCCACCTCATTACACGTTGCTTTTGATCCGGGTCACAGTTTTCACTTTGGCCTCCGAGCCACCCTCTCACAAAACCCCTCTTGAAGTTTATCCCCTCTGTTCCTCGAATGCCATTTTTTATCATTTGGCCCACGTTTCCTTTTTCTTTGAGTTGACTCATTGTGACTGTGTGTCCATGGTTATGTCATCATAAAGATTGTGTTGTGGGGGTGTGATCCCTTCTCTTCCCTCCCCCTCTCAGGCCGGCGAAGGAGATAGTGGAGGACATCCGTTTGGGTGCGGGTGAGCACTACGGAGCTGAGAAGCTGGCAGAGTTCTGCAAACTTCTACCGGACAACGAAGAGGTAAAAAGTGGGAATGGGCTGTGGCAGTGATGACTTCCTTCCTTCCCAGTGTCCTCATCTCCCCACCCCCATCATCTGGCTCTGGTTAGCCTGATCAGGGGTCTGCCATAACACCCAACGCCATCTGATGGAGAGCGTTACCTGACACGGGCCCGGGGTTTGACAGATATTGAAAGTGATTGTGAAACATGTCGGCCTTTAGTAGTACCACCGTACACCCTGCCCGGAAGCCCCCCCCCCCCCCCTCTCTCTCTCTCTCTCTCTCTCTCTTTCTCTCTCTCTCTCTCTCTCTCTCTCTCTCTCTCTCTCTCTCTCTCTCTCTCTCTCTCTCTCTCTCACCATGCTTCTTTTAAAGGACCGTTTGTCTGTTTCGCAGGAGAACCGTCTGAGGAAATTCGAGGGGGAGCGCAGCAGGCTGGGAGAGCCTGACCTCTTCATGCTGCTGCTGGTGGAACTCCCCAGGTATAACCCCCCCCCCCCAACTCTGACCTAAATGATGTCATCGCTTCTAACACGCCCAATGTTTTTCATGCTGCCTTTTTCTCTGTGTTGTGAGTGGTAGTTAGTCACCACAGACCGCCTCTATGTCTGTCTGTGTGTGTCTCTCTCTGTCTTTATCACTGTCTCTGTCTCATGCAATTAAGGCAAGACTCACTGTTGTTCTCTCTCTTTGTGTTGACTCATAATGGTAAAGCGGATAATTGATCAGTACTAACCCTTTCCTCTGTCACCACTTGCCCCCCTCCTCTTGCTCTCTCTCTCACTCTCCCTCTCTCCCTGCTATATCTTTACATCCATCCCTCTCCTCATCTCCTGCCTCCCATCTAGTTTCCGCCTGCGTCTGGATGCCATCATCCTGCAGCAGGAGTTTGATCCAGCGGTGACCTCTCTGTGTGTGGCAGCCAGATGTCTTAGGGAGGCGGCGAGGGGTAAGCGTACAGCAAGGAGCGAGGTCCATTCTGTGCTAGGTGTGAAGCGAAGCCATTCACTCCGCAATGTGCTCCTGGGTTCAAGTTTGAGCTGAACCACATGGAATGTAGTGACTGCAAAAGGTTAAGTTAAAAGGTACTTCATTAGTCCTGAATCCTGCATATTGCGACTGTTTTAAAGGTGTTCTATCGTGTGTGTGTGTGTGTGTGTGTGTGTGTGTGTGTGTTATGGATGCAGAATTTTTTTTTTTCTTTGCAGAATGTTCAAAGTTCACACTTATAATAACCGTGAAGAGTGAAGGGATAATACTGACTGCTCACTGTTCTTCACTCTGCAGAACTATTGAGCTGTCCCGAGTTACACTCCATCCTTCGCTTGGTGCTGAAAGCGGGCAACTATATGAATGCGGTAAGTGCTTGAGTCCTTTGATCACTACTCCTTTTGCATTACTCCCTTTACTATAACATAAGAACAAAAACAGTCCTTCATCTGTGCACAAAGACCGCAGCGGGCTAGTGTTAGACTGCGCACCTGTTTGAACTTGTTTCCTAAAAGATGACAAATGATGAAGTGGTTGCTGAAGGCTGACCTTCTGCTTTCACCATTCAGGGTGGATACGCAGGGAACGCCGCTGGTTTTCGGATCTCTTCGCTACTGAAACTGGCCGACACCAGAGCCAACAAGCCGGGCATGAACCTGCTGCATTATGTAGCCATGGTGAGGCCAAGCGTTAAGCTGTATCAATAGGCCAGAGTGTGCTACTCAGCAGCTACTGCATGGAAGGAAAGTACTAGGAAAAACTAACCCAACACCGCGGAAGACTCTCAATCTTGTTAAAACAGATGGGATACATTTTTTTAGAAAGGGGTGTTGGTGTGGACTAGAATTGTTTGGTTGGTTTTATTTAAAATTGCTTCGTGGAAGTTTGAAGGGCAACTGAGTTGAGTGTGCTATACAAATATATATCGTTAAACACAACAAAAATAAACTAATATAATGTTTGTTTAGAAAAAGGAACAATACTGACCTTCAATAGCCTGCAGAATGCTGAAAATGGAATCTTCTTTATTAAAAACTGTCTGAATACGCATTTGTTTCTGTCTCCACAGGAAGCTGTAAAAAAGGACCAGGGCTTGCTGTCGTTTCCCAGCCAACTAGGCCATGTCGGCCCTGCCTCCAGGTCGGTGAAATCTAAAAACATGAATTCTCAGCAAAGATGATGGGATAAGGCTGGGAGTGAGTGGGGGGGAGGGGGCAGCATTCAGTCTCCATTTAGTAACCACAATCCCCCCCAGAAATGACTGGGAAACACTGCATATCTATGTAACAGGAATAAAAAGGGTAGGAAGTGTTTAGATATGGTAAGCTCGCTGAGTAAAAAGTGGGTCACGACGGCAGCGATTACCCACATAATAGAGTTTGGGGGCTATTGTTTCTGTGTTTGGAACAAGTTCTCCTGTTACCAATGCAACACTCTGACCTCAACTTGCTAAAACATTGAAAGTATGTTCCGGATAAAACCGCCAAGTATTTTGAAACAATGGGACCCAGTCTACCAACAATGCAAATTAAGCAATGCCAAGATTGTATGCATAATCTAACGTTGAATGTCCTTTTAACGTAGGTTATGTGAGGAGTCTGTTTACGAGGACTTATCAAAGTTGCAAAGCAGAGTGGTGTCCCTTAAGGTCAACATACAGACAGAGCCGGAACTTGCGGAGCAGACACAACCCTTCCTAGAGGTAACACACACACACACACACACACACACACACACACACACACACACACACACACACACACACACACACACACACACACACACACACAATGAAAACGGACCTTATCTTGATAAAAATAGAAGATCAAAGCCAAAGTGGGAGAAAAGGGTAGAGATGGTTCAAACAAATGGGAAAAAAAATGCAATTATTTTTGTTCTGTTCTGTTTCCAGATGGCTGACGACCGCCTGAAGGAGGCTGACGATGAGCTGGAGGGCATGAGGATGTCGAGTCAGGCGCTGGTGGAGTTCTTCTGCGAGGATGAAGGCACATTCAAGTTGGAGGAGGCCAGTAAGGTCTTCAGCTCATTCTGCCAACGCTTCCAAAGAGCAGTCCAGGTCAGACCTCGTGCCTCATATGAAGGCTTCTTCATTATAATTTTCAGTGCTTGGAGAAATTTTGATTGAACCCTTACTTTGGGCTAATTTCAGATTATTTCTCCCCTGTCTTTGTTTACCAGGAGAACACAGAGCGAGAAATGAAGGAGCAGAAACGTCAGGAGAGGGAACGCGAGCTGGTGGAGAAGCGTCGCTCCATCGCGGTGTGCTCGGGACCGGAGCTGGGCCTCAGCCTGGCCCGGGAATCTCAGGGTGGGGACGGCCAGGACGACCTGGAGAGGATGCTTGAGAAGGGCTTGAACCACTCCTGGAGCAGACGGAGCTTGAGGAGCTCCGACCTCCGCAGGTATTCCCACCACCTTCAGCCCAGCACCAATCACCTCCGGAACCCGCCCACCTTCAACGCCTTCCCAGAGTTGGGGACCAGCCCGACTTCAACAGGTGACCGGCAAGGCAGCGCGTCTGGCCATCGGACACCCTCTGGACACGGCGGCTCCGCAGAGACAAACAGCAAGCAGGAAACTGTTGGAGGGGGACCAACCCTGTCTGGCTGTTATCAAGCAGGAAACCATAACATGGAAACTTTCCAGGGCTCAAATGTTGAGAAGATAAAGCCATCGACGCATGATGTTGCGTTCAAGGTCACGCAACAAAATCCGGACAGCATTTCCTACGTTTCACAGTTTCGCTATGAGAAGAAAATGCCACAAGCGCCTGAACGTTCAAATAAAGTGAGCAAAATCTCACATGGACTAATGGACTCGGAGACCAATGTATCGGCGTTCACTTCGTGTTCAAACTCTCCTGCTGCTGCAACCGCTTCCACCCCTCCCCTCAGTGTTAAAAGCCAGATTTCTACTGCGAGACATAGGCTTGGCATGCCTGTGACTGACTCTGCTTGTCCTACTCCCCCTAAAACAAAGGCTAAAGACTCTTCAGACACAGAATCCTCACAGAACTCTGTTCACATCACTGGAATACAAACTCTTGGTGCTACAAAGCCTGGCCATTCGACGTACCACCTCAGCGAGAGCCAGTCCCAACCCTCTGCACACGATCACAATGCCTTACAGTCACAAATGCTGTTTTCGCCTGGAATGGAACTCACTAAACAGATGGTGACCGAAACGGCCTCAACACCGGGGAAAGAGAACTGGATATCCTCTGGTCTACCCGAGGCACACGATTACCCCCCCGGCTCCCACAGCTCTGCGAGCAACGTCGAGAGGCCTTACCCGTGTGTGGGCGAGACACTGGAATGCCACACACTGGTGAAAGGCTTGCGGTCTTACAACACTCTGTCTTCTCCGACCTGCCCTCTCCCGCGGCCCACACCCAGCCCATGCTCCAAGTGGCGGAAGGAGAGAGAGGATCTACAAGAGCTGAACACTCCGGGGTCTCCGACTCCTAAAGGGGAGGCACAAGCGACAAAGACCCCCGTTCGTAGTGGCGTGGGTGCCAAAAGGGGGCTTGTGTCGCGCAGCACAACGCCTGCCAACGGCAGCGGGATTCCCAGGGTGCCCTCTAAAACCGAGCCCTCCGGTCGGGTTTCATCTTCCGCCGATCAAACGAGCTCATCCCGCCCGACGCGCCTGGCCAACCCTCTCAGCTTGTCCATGGGCGCGTCGCCTATCGCTCGCTCCTCCGCTGCCCAAACGGATGTAAGACGAAGCCACAGCGCGAGGGAGCGGGTACAGCACAGAACCGATCCGCAGGCTAAATCTCTTCTGACCCGTAGGGCTTCAGACAGGTCTTTACCGGAGAAGGCTGGTACCAACACCAACAACAACAATAACAACAACAACAACAACAGCACAGCCTTCGTTAGAGGCACCCCTCTCCGGGTGTCTAAACGGCTGGCCCCAAACTCTGAGTCTCAAGGGCGTTCCCAGCATCGCGCAGTCCATAGCCCCACCTCCTCCACCACGGCCAAGACCGTCCGCACTGCTGTTATATCGGCGGCCAGGAACAAGGCCGCGAAGGACACGGGCACAGATGTGTCGCCTGTTGTAGACGGTAAAGTCCCAGCCGCCACACGCATCCCCGGTCCCAAAGTGGCTCGTTCCTCGACACCTCAGCGACTATGGAAGTGAAAGGAAGAGTAATGATGGTAATGGATGACCCGGTTCACTGGTTCTATGTTTCTCTGTACTTTTGTAGTTCATGATGACCTGCTGCACCGGTAGATAGGGTTCACTATAGAAAAAAAGAGAAACTATGGTACAACCTGCTTTTCTCACATTGCAACAACTTGAAGCTGAAGTAGTGTTGGATAAACTTTCATAAGGAAATCATGCTTGATTGTAAGTATAGGTCATGTAAGAGAATCAGATTAGATTTTTAGATTACTTTTTCAACCACTATTTCTGTTACACACTATTGTTTGTTCTGTCAATGTTATTTTTTAAGAAAATTCTCTTGTCTTTAAATTCTACCTCTATACATATCCAATACTGTCCAGTGCTGGCATTAGGACATCTCATGCAAACCCACTGCCATATTTTCTCTAAAGAGTTGAAGTTCCTACAAGTTGCCTTACGTGAACTTTGGTTTCCAACCGAGTGTAATTAAAATCTAGCTATTTCAAGTCTCAAGGGTGTAAATTAATCAAATAAATGTATGTAATCTGTGCATTGATTTCTTCCATGGTTTACCATTTTAATGCATGGTATAATTGCTTGAAAGCATCAGACTATTATTACCCAGATATCTTGAGGCTCTCGATTGGCTCATTTTGATCCAATCAGGTGCATATTGAACTTCGATGACATGGACACACTCCTCATCATCACTCTTAAGCACTTTACAAATGTTAAAGGAGGCCATGAAAAGATTAATGTATTTTTCTGATTTGATTTTCTTTTTGTATCAAAATATCTCCAGACTTAATTTAATAGTATGTTATTAACTAGTGAAATACCATGTGTAAAGTAAAAGACGATGAAATAAAGACTGTAATCAAGATAGTTTTTGTTATTATTATGTATGTAAGCACTTTACGTGAGCATATATAGTGTGAGTATGTTCATGTATGTATACGAATGAATGAATTAGCCCTCTACGTGAGTACGGTTAGAATATGGAGGTATTTGTCTTTCCCACATGAAGCATTGACCAACGCCAACTTTGGTGAGAGAACGCCCTGCGCCAACATCCCTGACTGCTGCTCCAACACCCTTTTCATCCTGCTGACTTCTTGCACTGGGTCTCTTGACAAAGTCACCCCCCACCCATGGTCCTAACGGTTGTCATGGAGATGTTACTGGGGAATCTACTCGCAGAATGGTGGGGCGCAAGGGGATGTGGGTGTCGGGTCCCGGTGGGAAATCTCTTTTTATAGGCCTAAGTGACGCCAGTGAGGCCCTTGAGAAAAGGCAATAAACGAGTGCGTCTTTGTCCTCATGAGTGTCCGCTTGTCGGTCAGCATTGGCCTCTGAACCTGCTGGAGAGTGAAGAAGTGACATCATCAATGGAACCACCCAGGATCCAACTCAAGACAATTGTTAAGCCATGATTCTCTAAGCTGCTATTTTTCTTGCATCGTAAATCAGAATATATTGGCCTGGTGAATAATGAAGTAAGTGTATTAATTAAGTGTATTGGTGCCGTTTAGACCTTGGTTGATTAAAAAGGGAAGAAAGAAAATCAAAAATTAAGATGAGATTTTTTTTGGCCCATTTTGGTGCGAATGTGCGCATGCTAACAGCGACACCAAGTGGAATATTGCAGGGAGAAGAAACAAAAGAACAATGAAACAAATAAGAAAAGGAAAAACATTAAGAACCCATTATAAAGTTCATCAATATATCAATATGAATATCATCTATGCACTAAATAAATATTATTTAACTGATTCAGATTCATTTAAGTGGTCAATGAGTCCAAGGGTGATGCGAGATAGGTAACTTTTAAACAATAAAAGTTTATACATATAAAAATAAAGTTTACACATACAGAGTTAATCATACACATTTTGATTTACAAACAAACAACTGATGGCCGCTGTAGTTGTTTCATAGAGACATTACAACGATAATATGGTTACAAACAACTAATCACCCCCATCTAGTGTTGGAGTCCTATTATTATTCAAAACTACAAATACCAAATGAACTGGTAGGGCGCACGTAGAGGTGACGTAATGGGCATCTCCCCGGATGCGGCTGTGATTGACTGTTCGAGGCAGAAAGAGCTCGAAAGCTAAGTGGCGGTAAGTTATTAAACACTTCAAGATAAAGACCGTCAATAGACACTGAGTGTCCATGAGTTTAACGATTGATCTTACGGGACGATTGTTGGACTGGCTTGAGCGAACGAGGAGACAATGTTACGTTTCACCCCTGAACAAAGTTAAACTTGTTTTCTAACGAGCCTAGCTTGCTGGTTAACCACCGAGCTAAGCTAGCTAGTTCCTTAGCTAGATGTTTATCACCGCCAGCAAATGAGGGAACGCCTTGTATCGTGTCTGCAAAAAGCTCTTGATGAGGGTTTTCGTCCTTCCCGTATTAGCCTCTACTATTATCGAGTTATTCAGTCAAATAACCGGCTGCTGAACCCTAACTCTATACTTCGTTGTGTTAGCACGGATTAGCCTGTCTGCTAAATCGAGGCAAAAACTACTCTCGGCGACACATTTCGGGAGAGTTATCCATGGTTAATGTGACCAGGGAGGGATGCACAGCTCATATTTAATCTATCGCGTTGAGGACGCTCGTAGAGTAACCTAACGTATCCATTGTCCTCTCCCCTGCGGTCCCCAGGTGCTGCAGCCCCCGCGGTCCTAAGGTAGGATGCAGACCATCAAGTGCGTGGTTGTGGGCGACGGCGCGGTCGGTAAAACCTGCCTGCTCATCTCTTATACCACCAACGCCTTCCCGGAGGAGTACATCCCCACCGTGTTCGATAACTACAGTGCCCAGATGAGCGTGGACGGACGCACGGTCAGCCTTAACCTCTGGGACACTGCGGGCCAGGAGGAGTACGACCGTCTGCGCACCCTCTCCTATCCGCAGACCAACGTCTTCATCATCTGCTTCTCCATCGGCAGCCCCTCCTCCCACGCCAACGTCCGGCACAAGTGGCACCCGGAGGTGTCCCACCACTGCCCCAACGTGCCCATCCTGCTGGTGGGCACCAAGAGAGACCTGCGGGGCGACACAGAGACGCTGAAGAAGCTGAAGGAGCAGGGCCTGGCCCCCACCACGCAGCACCAGGGCAACGCACTCGCCAAGCAGATCGGCGCCGTCAAGTACATGGAGTGCTCCGCGCTGCTTCAGGAGGGCGTGCGGGAGGTGTTTGCCGAGGCCGTGCGGGCCGTGTTGTATCCCGTCACGAAAAAGAATACCAAGAAGTGCGTGTTGTTGTAATCGTGGTCGGACGCCCGGACTTGGTACTGTGTGTTAACGTTGGATGCCGGGAGAACAAAAAGGTGCAGCTGCAAGCGGAAGACGGACGGACGGACGGACGGATGGACGGATGGATGGATGGATGGATGGATGGACGGACGGACGGACGGAGGGAGGGGTGGGTGGTCATCTGGCTTCCTCTGGCCCACATCAACAAGCATAGACTTTTGATTTGCAGCCTTTTGCGCTGCTCCTCTTCCTCATTCATCTCCCAGAGGATTTCATTCCATTGCCGTCGTCATCACCAAAGGGACTATGCCAAAATGGGGTTGTCGGGGCTACAGAGTAGATCTCCTCTCTTCCATGGTGTTTTGTATTTTAGATATGCTTATTGACACCTTTTTATTCCAGTTTTACAGCTGATCTAGATTTAATAGCTACTTTGCTTTGCCCTATAAAATCTCATACTGGTCGTATTTGTCTCGAGCCATAATGGTAACCACAAAAAAAATAACAAGACCTGCCTTCATATTCCCTGGTAGAGTTGATAATGTCTACCTCATACTCAAACCATTTGGTGCATCTCAAACTCTTAAGCCTTTCACCGCCTAGTTTTCTGGTGGTTATTAAAAAAACAAAAACAAGAATTGATTGATCTAACAACCACTGATTTTAATCCGTTGATTGCATAACAGATTTCCTTGTGCCCCTCTTAAATTGCAAGCCTCCCCCCCATCCCTAATCTCTTGGGGGTTGGTGCTGACAGTGGGGTGTCCGGGCTTTCTGAGGACGAGCCCTACCATCTGCTAACCCAGAGATGGAGGTAGAGCCAGATAGCCTTTCTGAGTGAAGCAGAACCTTAGAACCAACGGTTTGCCTGTGCCACTGTATAAGCCATGCAGGTCTGACAAATTAATCACTAGTGGAGTTCAATTCTCTGCGCTTATTTTCATACAGAAACACTTCCGGAATTCCCAATCCGATCAGATTTGTCTTTTTTTTTTTCTTTTTTTGTTCTGCCCTGTATGAAGGGCTGTTAAAACCGCTCCCTTGTTCAGGCTTGGGTGAAGTGACTGTTTTGGCAAATAATATGGAAATGCCTCTGATCTATATCGATTAAATGCCCACCCCACTACGGTCACAGCCAAAGTTACAAATTGTTATAACAGACCTTTTGTATTGAGTGAAGTATGCTTGTGTTTTGTAATTAACACTTGATGGAACTGACCCATTTTCCAGTGGCAGTTGGATTATTGCCTTGCATATTTCGAAAATCTGTATTTTTTTAAATAACCCCTATGTATGTTTATTTTTATATTGCTTGTATTGCCAACATTGGCCTCAACCAGCTTGTGCCAGGCGAAAGCCGGTGTAGTCGGATAAACATATTTTTGATCTCAGAGAAAGCATTGTCATAATTGCCTTTGCTGTTTGTGCAGGTTTCTTACATCCGCCATTCGGCTATGACCTATACAGGGCCTTTTGTATCTAATCAGGTGTCTTATCAAACCAAAGACTGTAGCAGTGTTTCTCTCTGTGACCCCCTTTTTTTTTTAAGGCCATTTATTTTCATTTTCATTTTTTCTTCTCTCACGGCACAGAGAGTGACACAACAGCAATATGCAAATGAGAGCATGAACCAAGTCAGAAGAATGGATTGATGGGTTTATTTCCTGCCACATTAGCCACCTCTCTCACCTCAATGTGTGACACGGGTGCCAAGTCGTCAAGGCTTCAGGGGAAATGGAAAGCCTTCTGCTCAGAGCGAGCTCTCTGTCAGATGCACACGAGTGGAGATAAGCCAAGTCTTTGAAGCATCACAGTACCTTAACTGACAACTATCAACACGTTAGGCCGGCTTTTAATGGAAAGGGCCTGCCCTCCCAAGTGTCATTCTATTCTATACTTTTTTTAATAATGCTTTTTAAAAAGGAATCAAATAACTGGTTGTTTGTCGCTACCCACATTTATTGGTAATAACTGTAAGCCTTTTTATTGTATCGGTTTCCAGTTTTTATATGAAAGTCGACACCGTGGCCTTGGTACCCTGTACTCCTCCGTATCATTGGGAGGCCGTAAGACGAGTTTGTGGGGGGTTTGTTTGGTATCATTGAGCAGCAGTGAAGGGGGTTTTGTCTGTGGAGAAATGAGTCTATATTGTACACCATAACAGGTAGACTGCAGAGAAGGGTCAATATAATTTCAAGCGTCCAACCGGCACGGCTGCCTTTGGGGCCGTGTCCCCGTTTGTCACTCAACGATGTGGTGGGTCACACACCTAGTGGGGGTTTTCTTTCTCTTTGGCCCGGAGCTGTTTGTACGCTTCCGTGTGCGTGGTACTACACTTTTACACTGGGAACTTGATCTTGTAGAAATCTTTTTGTAATTGTTTTATATATAACTAAAGCATATTTGTATAAATGAACTAACAGTGAGATGATTTTAAATTATGCCAAATAAAAATGGTAGTTAAACCCACTATTTCTTTCAGAGTGACTTTCTTTTAGGTCTGTCTTCTTTCAAACACATTTGAGCTAGGCAAACACAGGTTATATTCCAAATATATTCCCAACCTAGGTTTGTCATTTGGATATGGTGCGACGTTGATTGTAAGTATGCACTTCCATTTATCACCACTAGATGGGCACAGAACTCTTTTCCAACTCGACATTCTCTAGCAAGGGGAATGTTGTGCAGTTTTCTTCCGTCCATCCATTCTGAGGTAATGGTCTGTGACCATTTCACGTTCAGGCTATCATTCAATTTAAAAGACATCCCTTATCTGTTAAATCGGCTGTGGCTGCATGCTAACTCAATATGCTGATAACTCTGAAAAATCCCTGCAACCTTTGTGGGAGGTCATTCTGGAACATGACTGATGTGCTGAACTTCATCAAAAACTCAATAGCACAGTGCTGCAGCAAACTCCCAAAATGCCATTTCCTCTCGACCGATGAGATGAGCACCTAATCGTGTCCTATAATCAATGTGGTTTAATGAAGCCTAAATGAAGGGAATATATGTTGTTTTTCTCATTACCATAGGGTTATCACTTAACATGGGTGGTCTGAGAGGCTTGGCTGGCCCTTAAGTGTGTTTGACGGATGTGAGACCACTGGGGATTTCCAAAGGAGCTAGAGAGGGATCAGAGAGGATCGTTGTGTCTACTTATGGGGCTTATGATGTGTGCAACGTGGTCGTTAGGGTCATACATTTTTAGATGGTCAAAACAACATGCTTTGGCTGGATGAGTCTGCCTTTCTCTGTGCTACTCTCATGCGCATGGAACTCGTGCCAAGAAGTACTTCTATCGTTGCACAAGATGTTTCATGGGGAAATGTTAAAGAGTAGCAGAGTGAAGATTCATTGATGGTGTAAGTGCAAGTCTGAACTCCACCACTATACATGCCGCAGTTACTTCAAGCAATCTTAAAAGGAGAGATTGATTATCTCGATTATCATGCAATGTTTTTCCAATGGAGATGATCTCTTTCATCTCAGTAAGAGCGCGCAGTAAACGTGGAGGACGACAGAGATAGAGAGAGTTTGCAGATCGCCTCTCCTGCTCCGTGTGAGTCACCGATGAGAAATGTGTGGGAGTGTTGGCCCTCACCAAAGCCTTGATCTGGTCTCTGCCTCTAACCTCATCCCTCTCACCCACCATATTTCTTCCCTCCCTGCCCACCGTGGGAGTGGCGGTCTGTGCGGCGGCAGAAGGCAGGTGGGCAGCTCTGGGGCACCCATCAGGCAGTGGGTACCTGAGCGACCCCCCCCCCCCCCTGTCTCTACCCTCTCTTGTTCTGGGAATGAGGCAGCCAGCGCAGGCCTTGATCTCACGCACACACACACACACACACACACACGAACACACACACACACACACACACACGAACACACACACACACACACACACACACAGAGAGCCTGCAGCGAGCGAGAGGCAGTCCAGAGAGAGAGGGGAGCTGCAGCAGCTCTGCATCTCAAATCAAACCTTTCCGGGACGAGGAAATGGCAGTGGTGGTGGTGGTGGTGGTGGGGGGGGGGGGGGGGGGGGGGGGGTGGTGGGGGGGGGGCGGATGGTTGAGGTTGGGGTTGGGGTTTAGGGTTTGGGGTTGGTGAGAGATGTAAAGTGGGTGTTGGTTCGGATGAGGATAGCAATGGGGGGGGGGGGGGGGGGAGAGTGGAAGTAAAAGCAGTTGGTGAGAGAAAGTGCGAGAGACATTGAACTGAAAATAAAAGTCCAGCTTTTCCTTTGAAAGGTGCAAAGAGAAGGTAGAAGTAAGAGAGATAAGTGGAAGCCACAGAAATAAAGAGATAGGCATAGATTGGCCTACCGATGGGAGAGAGGTTCCCCTTTGGTTGAGTTTCTTTGTATTTCTTCTTTTAACAATGTTTGCGTTGGCCTGGCCGCGAATGGAATAGCAATGCCTTGGATTCGAATGAAGCTCAGATCAAACCAGGAGAGGGTGAAACTATTTATCCACTGAGACAGACAGGGGGTTGGTATTAAATCGGAAAAAAAAACGGACAAGGCAACAGGGGAGCGAGCACGGGGGAGAGAGCAGGGCTCATCCAAACATGAACCCCGGTGTGCATCGGCAAATGCCAATGAATAACAAACCCCAGGCCGACCGGTTGTGCATTTGATTGGTTTCGTGTTGTACCCTATGTGTGTTTTGCTGAGAAATCGGGATAGGCAATCTCTCTCTGAATCCACATGGGGTTGTTCTCTTGCGGTGAGCCACGGATGTCTAGATCAGGTGATGGGAGGCCATATGGCACCACGTGCCAAAGCCAGTCAACGCCCCACCCTCCAGATAGCCACCGACAGCCACCGTCCACCCCTCACGATGCCGGCTGGCGTCATCACTGTAGGATCAGATGGTCCTCAATCCAGACAGGAAGAGCGCGCTAAATGCGTTGAATGGGAACAAAGGACCCGACTTCACACAGGCGTGCAAAGACATGCGTGGGTGGGCACAAGCACAAACTACACACACGCACACACTCGCACCCCACACACGCACACGACACTTAGACACACACAGACACACACGCACAGCACACAGCCTCCCATCGTGAACCCGCCCCAATTAGCAGTTATGGCTTGAGTGTTGTGATATCTTCTGTCTGTGCTGTCAGACCACTGAAACAGCATGGCTGCCCGACACCCAAAACTGCAGCGACAAAACAAACATCCTTACCCCTCTATCTCTTCCTCCCCCTCCCATCCTGTTTCTGCCTCCTGTTTTGTTTTGCTGGTCGCTCTGCACTAGAGAGAGCTCTCTGACACCAGGCAATACACTAGAACTTTTTCTTTCTTTTTGAATAAAATGGTCTATTCTGTCCGTGAGCAAAAAGGTCAGCCAGCAATTTCGAAGGGCAGAGTATTGAATAAAACCAAGCGGTGGGATGAATGAATACATATCCCGGTGTCACCCCGCTGTGACTGTAGCCGAGGCACCGCTGAGTCTCTCACAGCACATACTTCTATACGCAACACACCGTCCTTGGTTTTCTTAGGCAGATCATTCTGGTATTCTTTCAGTTGTTTTTGTGTTAGATTCAGGTGCTCTCCTCTTTTTTGGCGGTTGAAGGACAATGTGCTCTGCGCTACCTTGGCAACTACAGCTGGGCAACGGCGTCCGTGTGTGTGCCAGCTTTGATCTCGCCTCACTCTCTTTCCGTCTTCCCACTCCTATCGGAAAGCCGATTCTTCGGTCGTATTGACGTGCTAATCTGGTCTCACTTGTGGAGTTGTGGAGCTATGTCTCAAAGGCTCGTCTGAGAGAAAAGCGATGTCACATAGTTCTTTCATGCCTGTCCGACCTTTCGTGTTTTAACGTCATCTGTCATGTGGATGATGTCATGGATGCTGACCCCTTGGTCAAAGCGCAGTCAGGTGGTTGGGGACACGAGGGGAAGAGCTCCTAGTGCTAATCCAATTGGCGCTAGTCCCCTGCGAGTAAAGGGGATTGGGTCCCATACAAGTATGTGTGTGTTTGTGTTTTGATGTGTGTGTGTGTGTGTGTGTGTGTGTGTGTGTGTGTGTGTGTGTTCTTCAGATGTGTAAGGATTACCGTGTGGGAGGAGGAGGGGGGGGGGGGGGGGGGGGCTATTGGGCTGAGCCTATCTGGGAACAGAACCTGTGACGTAAGCGCCACCAAGATTGTTAGGCTTGGCAGTGAGCATGTAAACCCCAAAAGCCTGTTCCTATGACAGTGTTATTACACTGCCATAGACAGAAGGTGGAACGAAACACACTGTTCCCTTGGTGGATTGTGGAGGCAGGAGTTTGGTTATCCATCCAATGTTTTCATAAACTGCCGGGGCCAGGGATCTTCGTTTTAACCCTGAGTATCTATTTCCATTGTTTTCTTTGTTTAAAATGTCCATGTTCCCTTTCCCTCAACCTGCTGATAGCACTATCCCCCAACCTCCTCCCTGCATTCTGCCTCTGGTGTACCTCTGTGTTTCATTCTTACCACACTGAGACAATGCGTTAAAGGTGTATAATTTGGGTGAACATACAATTATTATGTTGAATATGGGAAGTCCCTAGCCAGTGAAGAGAAGAGAAAACAACTTACATCCCTACAGTTGAATCACAAAATACACCAAAATATAAAATTGGTCTCAATAAAAAACGTTGGTCTACGTGCAGCATAACAAGGAGCTTTTATTTGTGTGTGTGTGTGTGTGTGTGTGTGTGTGTGTGTGTGTGTGTGTGAGAGAGAGAGTGTGTGAGTGAGTGAGTGAGTGAGTGAGTGAGTGAGTGAGTGAGTGAGTGAGTGAGTGAGTGAGTGAGTGTGAGCGTGTGTCAGTTGGTCGTGTCGGGGCATTTGTGTCAATTCTAGAAGATGGTGTAGCTTTTATAAAAACTGACACACATCGATGTAAGAGTGTTTTTCTGTGGCTATGGAAACAGTGGTTTTGCCCGAGCTTAACAGTACTCCACAGGCTTCCTCCCGTACGGAACAGTCCAGAATGCTGGGAGCAGAGTCATAGGTAGGGACCAGTGGGAGAGAGAGAGAGAGAGAGAGAGAGAGAGAGAGAGAGAGAGAGAGAGAGAGAGAGAGAGAGAGAGAGAGAGAGAGAGAGAGAGCCAGAGAGCCAGAGAGCCAGAGAGCCAGAGAGCGAGAGAGAGAGAGAGCCAGAGACACAGACAGAGAGACAGACAGAGAGAAAAAGACAGAGAGAAACAGACAGAGGGAAACAGACAGAGGGAAACAGACAGAGGGAAACAGTGAGATGGAGTGAGGAAACATCACTAAATATCAAAGAGAGCGAGACAGAGATACAGACAGATAGAGAGAGAAACAGAGCGATGGAGAGGAAACATCAAGAAATAAGCCAGAGAAAAAGAGCGGGAGAGAGAGAGAGGAACGTACTTCTCACACGGCATTCACAATGAATACTTCCCACTAATTCCCCATGTAAACAAACCACAACAGCCCATATTTAAACCCAATTCCCAGTCGCCAGTCTCGATTCTCTGCTGTGAAGGAGAGTCTGTCCTGCGGCTCCTCCGTCTTGCATTGTCCGCCTTCATGGGGGGGTTGGGGGGGGGGGGGGCCCGCTGTGTACATTAATTGGGGCTGAATCCCTGGGGGGCTATGTGCTAATCGCTAATAACGTCGGACCGCCCTGAGCGGGGAGGCAGTGTGGGTCTGGCCCCCGCCTGGATACTCAGTTTGGTGTCGTGCGCGCTGCCCTTCCTGCCTGAAATGTCAGAGTTGCTGTTACACGCACGCACCGACACTGACACACACACACACACATACATAAACAAACACATACATAACACACACACACACATGCATGCACGCAAGGCACACACGCACATACATAAACACACACATACACAGACACATACACACTTAAAAAATATATAAACAGACACACACACACATCAGTCCCTCCAGAAAAATGTGGCGTTTTTTGTGATTGTTGCGGCCAAAAATCCTTGATTATGCGGCACGTTTTCTTAAAAAATGCGAAGAAATATGCGGCATATTTATGCAATTTTATGAGAAGAAATTGCGGGAACTTGCGAAAAAATGCAGGAACTTGCGAATAATGCAGCTTTTCAATGACGTTCACGTCGCGTAATTACGTCACTTCATAACGTTCCCATGGCAACAGGGGGAAATGGCTGCTCTTGTGTGAAGTAAACGCAACATTTTTCAACTTTCTGCTAAGATTTATGTGACTTTTTTGCAACGAAAATGCGGGGATTATGAAATCATGCAAGCCCCGCATATTTTGCGCGAAAATCGGCAATTTATGCGGTGAAAGTGCGGCATATTTGAAAAAATGCGGCCCCCGCATGAATATACGGAATTAGGCTGATTATGCGTTGAATTATGCGATCGCATAATCACGTTTTTCTGGAGGGACTGACACACACACACACACACACACACACACACACACACACACACACACACACACACACACACACACATTTACATCCATAGACAAACAAAACACGTCCACACTCACCGACACACGTACATAAACACAAACACATTAACATACACAAACATAAACATACATAGACAAACAAAACACGTCCAGACACACATACATAAACACACACACATTAGCATACACACACACACACAATGAAACACATTAACACACATGCAAATACACACACGTACAGAAAAATCAAAGAACACAGACACACACACAGAGAACATACACAGAGTACACAGTTAGCCAATAAAAGCATGCATAAAGACAAAAGGTTATAATGCATTCCTTGATACAATCATTTGAATATGCATACAGAGGCTATCTGAATGTACTCATCACGCAGGCACGCACACACACACACACATACACACACACACGCAAGCACGTACACACATGCACACACACCTTTAGTATTCATCCTGAATCCCCATTGTAAACCTCAGCATGAGCTGAACTTTTTCCCCCGCAGATGTAGTTTTGTGTCTGAGCTCGGACCACTTGAGACACAACCAACAGGTGGATGTACACACTTTCTACACAATAAAGAACCCAGCATCGGCTCCCCATGGATCCCCCTGCTGAGCTGAGCGGAATAAAAGTCTTAGAGGTGAAGGGAGGGTAGAGAGAGTGATGCTCTCCTAACTTGCTGGACATCTCCCTACGCATCCAAATGCGTACTCTAGCTTGTGCACTCTTGGCCCCCATCGTTTTAAAGTGTCTGCGATGTGCTGATTTGTGATCCGGGGCGCCTGCTGTCCTGCGTATAAAAACGATACTGTGTTCACGTGTACCACCGCTTGTCAATCTAGCAGCGGTGCACATTTCCCCCATGGTAGCAACCACTGTGGTACCGCAGGGCTCTAATTACACTGCCTCCCTCCCTCCTCTCCATGCACTCAAATGGAAATGTGACTCATCAGCCCACGCAGTGTCAAAAGAACACACACACACACACACACACACACACACACACACACACACACACACACACAGATACATAAACATACACAGGCACAGAAACACACACCACTCTCTCTCTCTCTCTCTCTCTCTCTCTCTCTCTCTCTCTCTCTCTCTCTCTCTCACTCTCTCTCGCTCTATTTCTCACACTCTCAAACACACACACACACACACACACACACAAAGTGTTCACCTCCCTACCAATCAATGTTGATTGAAAGCAATTAATTTCCAATTCCCCCTGCATTTGCTTTAAGCTTTGGGTTTAGAGCAGAATGAGAAGCTTTTCAGGGGAACCAATCGGTGCAAACCAATACGCTGAGTAGTGCCCGGATCTGCCTGGGGTCAGGAATAGAAAAACAAAACAGAACCAGCTTCTGAATCGCCTCTTGATGTGGGGAGGAGCATCCACCTTGGCAATACCTTCATTTGTTTGACATATTTATGCCTCAAATTCATCTTATAAATCTAGACAAAGAATTTGAAATTGTGGAAACTGCTGGTTCCAGGAGAGAGAGCGAGAGAGAGTGCGAGAGAAAGAGTGAGCGAGGGTGAGGGAGAGACAGTGAGAGAGAGAGTGAGAGAGAGAGAGAGAGAAAGAGAGAGAGAGAGAGAGAGAGAGCATGAGATAGAGCATGAGAGAGAGAGTAAGAGAGAGGGACAGAGAGAGAGAGAAAGAGAGCAAGCGAGATAGATAGAGAAAGAAAGAGCATGAGAGAGAGGGAGAGAGAGAGAGACAGAATGAGAGGAGGGGTGTACAGAGAAAGATCAAGAGAGGAGGAGGGAGAGAGTGATTAGACTCCTATATTAAGCTTTCTGTCAAGCTCCTGGACGGAAACAAGCTGATAGCAAGCCCCTTATTTCTCCTGCTTGTCTGCAATCAATAGGAGAAGAAGCCAGGAGGGGGGGGGGAAGAGTGTTTTGGCTGCTCTGGAGTTTGTCCTAAATCACTCTTGCTATGCATGGAGGCATGGCATGGCTTGCATCTTATATCTCCATTGGTAGACAGTGCCGTGCTCGGACTCCAAAGTGTGTGTGTGTGTGTGTGTGTGTGTTTGTGTGCCTGCATGTGTGTTGCAGTCTCCATCTCACCTGCTGTAGGGATAGATTATGTCTGTCTATGTTTTGGCTTCAGTTAAAGCTTGAACGTGTCATTGTTTCTGGCAAACAGTTGTTTTGAAGTCGAGATAGGGGGGTGCAAGGATTACTGTATTACAAAGTATCGAGAAAAGAAACAGCCTTATTCTGTCTATCTGCTCATCTCCAGCATGGGAGGTTTTGTTCAGGGGCTCCAGAAGTTCTTCCCAACGATACTTTTAGCTGTATGGAAAGTATCTGGAGAACAGTCTTGAGATCGTCTGCCAATTTGGACACTTGGAGGTTACTGCTTTCTATATTCAAAATGGTAAGGGGGAATTAATTTGATCATTCATTAATTAATGAATGATTAAATAATAATATTCATTATTGATGAATATCAATCATTTGGTGAATTATTGTTTTATTTGTTAACATAAACACAAATGTCTTCATTCTTTCATTAATTTGTTCATTTGTTCATTTGTAAATTAATTAATTTCTAAATTTCTTCAATCATTCATTCATGCATACATTCATGCAAGCTGTCGCCTTCTCTCCCTAACGTGTCCCCTGTGGTGCTAAACGCCAGTTTGGCGGTCTGGATCGTTCTCCTCCTCTTCGTCATCCTGTCCTCCCTCACGTTTAGCCCTGGCTGATGGATGACCCCGCCCCCAGCCGTCCTAGAGGGGCTGAAAGAGACATCACTCTTTGCAACGCGACTGTGGGACGGCAGTCAGACACAGGGGCAGGTGGTGGGCGGGATGGGCCCAGTGATGGCTCCAGTGATGAGTCCAGTGATGAGTCCAGTGATGGCTCCAGTGATGAGTCCAGTGATGGCTCCAGTGATGAGTCCAGTGATGGCTCCAGTGATGAGTCCAGTGATGGCTCCAGTAATGGCTCCAGGTCTGGGGCTCATCTCTGTGCCGGCCAGACCGTGGACACAGGGAGAACACGAAGATTTAGTTGCGATGGGGGGAGGACAGGAATAGCAGCTGTGCGTCTTGGATGGCTATCAGATCTGATATATGTGTGTCTGCAAGTCTTTGTGGGTGTGCACGCGTATGTGTGTGTGTGTGTGTGTGTGTGTGTGCACGTGCGTGCGTGCGCGCACGCATGCAATTAGCCTATTCATATGCTACACAACAAGGCCTAGCGATGAATATTTCACAGCGGCGAGGGCTAATGTCACTCTAAGCAGTTCAGTCACACGGGCATCAGGCGGGGTGCTTGTGGAGGGCTAATGAGCACATGCCCACCGGCGCTGTGTTTGTTTGGGGCGGCACCAGGAAGTGTCTAATTAATGCCAAGCGAGGAGCCCTGTCGAGGCTTGCCCTTCTGTTCAAAGCTCCCAGCGCACCTCCCGGCCCCCCTCCTGCGCTGCCCTCGGTGAGGCCTACATTATTGATAAGGCAGACGGAGCGCGAACAAGAGAATGGTGAAAATAGACCAGGATTCCTCTAGGGTTGTGTGTGTCTGTGTGTGTGTGTGTGTGTGTGTGTGTGTGTGTGAGTGTATATTACCTGTTTGTTTGTCTCTGTTTATGACCACTGTGTGTGTGTGTATGTGTTTGTGTGTGTGTGGTGCATGTGTGTGTGTGTGTGTGTGTGTGTGTGTGTGTGTGTGTGTGTTTGTGTGTGTGTGAGTGTGTGTGTGAGTGTATATTACCTGTTTGTTTGTCTCTGTTTATTATCACTGTGTGTGTGTGTTTGTGTGTGTGTGTGTGTGTGTGTGTGAGTGTGTGAGTGCGCCGCGTATGTGTATGAGAGTGTGCGAGTGTGTAATACCTGTTTGTTTGTCTCTGTTTGTGTGTGTATATAGTACCCGGTTTATTTGTTTGTCTCTGTTTATTTTGATTGTTAGTCATGTGTGGTGTGGGTGCACTCACATCCACTCACATCTGTTAATGTGTTTGTTTGTGTGTGCACACACATGTGCATCTGAGTATATCTGTGAGGAAGAGAGTATATATGTGTGCATGAATGTTTTACCTGTCTGTGAGTGAGTCGCGTGTGCATGCATGTGTGCGTACAAGTCTGTGTCTGTGCATGTGTATGCATGGCCACACAGGTAAAAGCACTTGCACGCACACGCACACGCAAACACCATCCCGAACTGCAGGGCTGAATGACAACTGGCCCATCGGGAGACGAGGCTAAGCAGAAGGACTGGTGCCTGTGGGGATCATAGTAGAAGAAGAACAATCCATGGCTCAGGGCCCCCGTCCTGCTCAATCCCCCTCCTTTCCCCCTAACTCCTGACGGACCAACAGAGGGAGTCTCGGGGAGGTGAGGGAAGCACACAGAGACCCTGGCTTTCATGGAGGTGACCCAGACGACCCACAGGAAGGAGTTTGAGGTGGTCTCAATGAGAAAACATGTTCAAGCGTTCAAGGAAACCCGAGGTAGAAGCCAGGGGCCGCGTGAAAAGCTCTGGTGTCTCATGCGAGTCACAGTCCGGCTCTGTTGCGGCAGAACCTCTGGAGGGAGACGGTTAAGAGTACCGATCGGAAAAGTAGAAGCTGAAAGAGGCGGAGTTACGCCTCGTTTCCTGTTTCGTTACAGTTATATACTGACAAAGAGAAACAGATTTTCGCGAGTGGATGAAGCTTTCAGAAGGTTAATAAGCATATTTCTACTGTGGCCAGTCTCCAATCCACTGATTTTAAGCTTTAACAGACACTTCTTACACTATTTACAGTGTTCTACTGCTTGACGAGTTTGTGTATTGCAAATTGCTGGCTTACAGATCCCTGCCTCCAGCCACATGATTTTTTCGTAACAAATAAGAAGCAAAATAAAGGAAAACCAAGATTCACCAAGATTTAAGCGAATCTGTTGTCAGACTTTAGATAGATATTAATCTAAAACCCTGTATGAGTAGTATGATTCCCTGTTGTTGTGTGCAAGTCCAAACACAAGGCAAGAGGGACTCCCATGTCAGACGGTTGTTGTCTGTGTCTTCCCCGCCTACCGTTACAGCCGGCCCGGCTCAAATGAAAACAAATGGAGCTAATAAAGGCCAGCATGGGTGGTGGGCGGATGCTGTGGTAACTGTGTGCACTGGACGGGGAACTCTCCCTTGGCAGCTTGGTCATGCACTGGCCTTCTACAAAGGCACCCACTCCAAAAAGCCATCAGGGGACCACGGCCGGGTGGGCTTTATGCCCACTTAGTCCGAGGGGTTTATGAGTGGGGTGACCTTTTGTTGCTGGAAAAAGTGCCTCATAAAGGGATAAAAAAACGAAATGCTTGCAGGGCCAAGACTCACATTCAAACAGGTGTTAGGAGGATAATCACGGATTACAAACCATGTCTCCCTATTATCTGTAACGTGAGCGTTTGGCTGAACCCAAGTGCACAGACTGGCGAAGAGCGTGGAACAGTGTCAATCGTTTATTCGGATTCAGGATCGGCAGGCAGGATAGTCAGACAGGCGGGGATCAGGAGCAGGCAGGATAGTCGGACAGGCGGGGGTCAGGAACCGGCAGAATAGTCAGACAGGCGGGGGTCAGGAGCAGGCAGGATAGTCAGACAAGCGGGGATCAGGAACCGGCAGAATAGTCAGACAGGCGGGGATCAGGAGCAGGCAGGATAGTCAGACAGGCGAGGATCAGAGAGCAGGCAGGATAGGTGGTAGGTCAGGATTCGAATCGCCGGAAAGCACTGTGAAACACAAGAGACAATCTGGCAGGGAATGTTTGGGAGGAAAGGACTGATATAGGGGAAACACAGGGGAAGGTGGTTGGGTTCATTGGGAGTGATCAGGGTGGCAGACAGGTGAATGGGAAAACCAGGGGCGGATTGTCTGGCTGTGCTCACTAAAAACCTCTGCGTTGTCGAAAACAAGCACGTCACAAACTCCACAGAATTCTTAAACTGGAAGGAGGACAGATGTGCTGGGTATTGATAGTTATAAACAAAATCGTCTGCACCAGTGATACCTTGAAATCAAACAGATTGCACCCACACCAGACACCCCCGCCAGACTGGGGACTGAAACAGTTTTGCATAAACTGTAAAGGCTAATCAGCCACTGCTGATGAGATGCTCCTCTCTGCTCTTATTCAGCTCCCCCCCCCCCTTTTCCTTTTAATCCCTTCTTCTCATCTCTGTCACTAAAACCGAGGTCTGTCTCCGCTAAGTCTTTAGATGCACAGATCCCAGGGGAAGCTGAATCTACCTGCATTAAACCAAAACAAACAGGTTCTTTCACCCAGCAGCAGCCAGGGTATAACTCACATGGGGACCGGTAGTGGAGTGGAGGTTGCTAGAGTCAGGCTGTTCGTGCTAATGGCTTTTTAATCACCCCTGTGTGCACTTTATATATTCTATTGGCCAGTCACCTCCGGACCGATTAGTGCCTCAACCACACGGGGCTTGCTTGCTGGCTACTTTGGGTGGCTACACATGAACATCTTTAATATAAAGAGATGATGGGGGCTGTTCATGACGACGTGCTGCTTTTAGAAACATGTGATAACAGATCAAAGGTGTCCACATGGTAATTGACTGTGTTGTGGCAGAACAATGGTGTTAAGCAGTTGTCAGGAAGAGCAAGTTGATAATGGAGCCTGAGGGAGTGTGGAAGAGCAGAGGAAAGTGTGTAATTATTAGCATGGGACGCTGTCAAAGTCATCCCCAGCAGGGTGTCGTTGCTAACAAGCATTGATCATGGATTGAATTTTTGTCAGGTGCACAGCAAAACACACAAATACATGAAAATATAGATAACACAGCAAAACACACACACACACACACACACGCGCACACACACGCACACGCACACACACACACACACACACACACACACACGCACACACATAAACACACACACACACACACACACACACACAAACACAAAAAGTAGACGCAAACACAGCAACCTCACAGCCCTGTGTTACAATATTAATAATATATGTTTTTTTGTTGTATAGGACTTTTTTAAATGTTCCATATTTGTTGAGCCATTAATAATGGTAGTCTCTTTTCAATGCTTCTATAATTGTTATAGCAGTTAAAGCAGTAAGATAATCAGGTGGATGGAAGTAGTTCAACCAAAGTTCCATTGTGATTTACGTATGAATGGAACCATTGGTTTTGAAGCCGGAAAGTAAATCCCACATTAAAATGGCCGCCTACACTGCTGGCATAAAATACTGCCTAACGCCTGTTATGGTGTCCAGCTGCTAGAGAAGAGGCTGGGGCATTTCAAGCAATATTTAGCTCCAATGGCCTGTGAATAAGTCATCCCACACAGCTCAAATTGATTCACGTTGTCGCCAGGTCACAGGCTGTTGTTCACATCAATAAACACTCCAGTTGTGTTTATGTTTCAGAGCGCTTGCTCAAACCGAAACCAATTTATTGGAGCTCTGGCGAAGGCAAAGTGACCCACCAGTAATTGCTTGGGTCTCGTAGCGAGATGGCAGACACATTGTGCAGGAAGATGGAAAATAAAACAAACTGAAATGAAAATAAGTTTATTCGGCAGCAGCTGTTGTTATTGCGCTCGCCCATATAGGTGCGTTGTAAAAGTTATATTTTTTGCATGTCTCCTTCCTTTCAAACATTTCAGACCGATTATGGCGACAAAAACAAACAAGTGGGAACAGAGGACAGGGATTGAGATTTAGTTAAGAGCACTTTTGGCGCAGCAGTTGTCAAGTCAGAAGATTTGTGGGAGACATGTCCGGACTTCTGCGAGCACAAAGGATGGTGTCTTTGATTCGGTCAGAGAATTGGCAAATCTATCCCAGTCGGCTCTGAGCAGCCAGACCTCCATGGGACATGACCTCTGCTTACATTTAAACCAAGGGCCCTATCACTGATTGTTCGTTTGATTTAGATAAGGCTAGCACAACATGTTTTGGTTAGCGTTCATTGTTTGGCTGTTGGATCTTGAAGTTCTGCAGAGATGTAGGAGGAGAATGGGAAGGAATATATCCATTTGTTCCAAACATCTGCTCTGGGTGGTAAATTATTATTGGGATACTGTTTCCTGGCATTCAAAATAAACAAATGTGATCTGCTTAGGATATTAGCTGATACGTTTGCATAGAGTTGTACCGCCAAGAGGATAATGCAATTAATAGATAAATCGACGAAAATATCTTAAAACATACCTTTTTAGTGTATAGTTTAGTCTCCTGTATACTGTGTGGTAGTACTTTGCGATATATATTTGTATTTTCATATCTACCTAGAATTGTAGCATTGTACATCTAAAAATAAACTGCTAATACTCTTCTTTTGTTGTTCCCCTTGGACTGCAATTTTGCACCGAGAGCGCAGCACTACATTAAAGCAGTTATTGATTTTCTTTTCCTTTAACAACTGGCAGGGTCCCTTCACCGGCAATCACTGGGAAATCTAAACTGAGCCAAGAGAGTCCACCCCCGCATCATTTAACCACGGGGGCGGTTGCTTGGTATGAGTCCTGTAATCCTGCACTGATGACATAGACTGAAGAGTCCTCATCCATGCCCTTTGAAGGATTTATACCTAGGCAACTCACCTACTGCCCCGTGCAGAGGGGTGTGTGTGGCGTTGTTGGGGAGGGGAGGGTGTGTGTGCGTGCGTGTGTGTGCGTACGTGTGAGTGTGCGCGTGAGTATTTCCATCTCCTCTGAGTCATTATAATGGTGTGTCGTGTAGGTGTTACTTAAGTTGGTGAACGTGTTGTCAATAAATTAAACAGCCTTTAGAGGTTAAAGTGGGCCTTGTACATGTGAATATAAATGATAGCGTTGCTAAGTCACCTTGTGTGTTTGCATATTTACCGGCGTCATTTCCCCAATTGTGTTAATGTTTTTCTTTTGCCCAACACGGTTAGTGTATGGCTCATCCTTTGACCTATTTCAGGATAGCTAAGGTTACGTTACCTGTATGAGTGCTGCACCTCCTGAATCCACATTAGTATGTGTTCTCATGAAGCGACACCTATTACAAAAAAAAAGACAAGTAAAGCTTTTGATCCTGTGGCTCTGGTTCCCTCCTGCCCCCTGGACGGAGAGAACGTTGTTTGCAGCACAGGTTCCGCCCTAGACAACGCTGTTGATCCACATCTCCACCGTCTGGATTGGCCCGTATAGCATGGGGGCGTCTCTCCGCCACGGTGTCTCTGTGGTGGCAAGCAAGGCAGGGAATGGCCCTGTCGATTTCCGATCTGTATGCTAAGCCCGGCGTGATGGGCCGTGTCAGCCACATACGGCGGAGACTGGATTCCAGATGTAATCCACTCACACACTGCTTTTCCTTCTAGTTGTATTGTATTTTTTGACAGTGTGTTTGGATGCCGGTGACTCCCATCTGCTCCCCCCTCAGGGACGCGACCCCAGGGGTAGGAGGGCAATTGGTGCGTGAAACTGTGTTAAATAGGAAGGGTGGTGGGGAGGAAGAGGAAGAGGAAGAGGAGGAGGAGGAAGAGGAAGAGGAGATGGATGCCTTTGGGAGTGAGGGGATGAGCGTGTGTGTGTGTGTGTATCGATGAGCTGACTTGTATCAGTGGGGGCAGTGGGGTTGTAATGGTGGCGGTTTTGTCCTTGTATTGTAACAGCAGCTTCGCATCCACTGGAGAACATCACGTTTCTGCTCTGGAATGATGAACTTGTGAAGTGAAATGCCGCTCTCTGATGTAGGTGTCGCATAGCCTTCGAGTAGGACCCACGATTGGTTGGTAAATAGAGCTATTCCTATATCCTGCTAGCTGAGAAATGATAATAACTAATAGAATAAAATAAAAACTGATAACAGTGATGTCCACCTAATAAGCGTTATTATATATAGTTTGCATATGGGTTAAAGACGGATTTGTGGAACAGGGTTGGGGTTTGGTTTAAGAGCTAAGGTTTGGGGTTACGTTTGGTTTTAGGGTTAAGGTTGGGCTTTGGTATTCGGGTTATAGTTTCCTATTTAGTTTAGGTATGCAGTGCTTAACCTATATGAGGTATGGGATTTAAAACCCCCGAACCAAAAACCAATCCCTAAATCCATGCCAAGATAGGAAACCCTCACCCTAACGCCAAACCCTTGAACCTAAAGACAGACACTAAAACCATACCCTAAAATGAAACCCAATACCTAGTATCAAACCCTCAAACCAAAAAACACTTAAACCTGTCCCTAATAGGAAACCAAATACCTAGTATCAAACCATAGAACCAAAAACACTTAAACCTGTCCCTAATAGGAAACTTGATTCAAATCCTACAACCTTACCCTTACAGAAAACCTCAAAACCTGACCCTAATAGGGAACCTTAACCCTAATTTTTGTAAAAATGAATACCGTAGTTAAAAGAAAACAGATAGTAATCATTATTAGATCCATTATTTAACTTTTAACTAATGACTATTACTGCATTGACTTATTGAATACGTTGTGGAGTGCGGTAAATGACTAGACAAGAGACGGAGATGGGTCGAGTCGGCTTTGCTCTCCACTTCAAATAATACAAGTTACTCCAGCATGAGTCCAAAACGTAACTGCCGTAAACCGGAACACTCGTAAACCCGAATTTCGTAAACCGGAACTGTTACCCCAAAACCCTTTTCCTTAAAGGTACAGTCCCTTGGTGAATGTCTTATTATTGTCGTTGTGGGTCACCACACAGGCCCCCTCAGAATTCACCCAAACTAACAGGTCCAGACCGAACAGGGAACCTACGAAGAACATCGGACACCCACTAGTGTTAAACAGAACATACTAGCACATAACAGTCCCTAGAAAAATCAACGCCTAGGGGGGCGGACCAGGCGGCCAGAACGGCTGCGCTTAACAGGAGAAGGGCAAAAGGCAGGAGCAGGTGTCGAGGCCGCCGCAGGGCCAGGTGTCGAGGCTGCCGCAGGCGGGCGCCCCCGCCGTGGGGGCTGAGCCAGCTGGAGCGGTTCGCCAATATCCACATGAGCAGGCTTGAGCCGGTCTATAGCCACCCGCTCAGGCCTGCCCCCCATATCCACAACAAAGTTCTTAGGCCCACCCTCCAAGACGCGGAAGGGGCCATCGTAGGGGGGCCGCAGCGGGGTACGGTGGCCATCGTGGCGGACGAAAACGTACTTGGCTGACGGTAAATCCCTGGGAACGTAGGACCGGGGGAGACCATGGTGAGACGTCGGAATGGGAAAGAAAGCGTCCGCAATGTCCCGGGACGCAGCACGATGGGAGGCAGCCGACCACGGGGCCGTGGCGTCCGGAAGAAACTCCCCAGGGACGCGCATGGGCTGGCCGTACACCAGCTCTGCCGACGAGGCCTGAAGATCGTCCTTGGGGGCGGAGTGAAGGCCCAGCATAACCCATGGGAGGCGGTCAGCCCAGTCGCTGCCCGTAAGGCTGGCCCTGAGCGCGGCCTTCATGTCCCGATGAAACCGCTCGCAAAGCCCGTTGCTCTGTGGGTTATAGGCTGTGGTACGGTGGACCTTCACCCCCAGGACCCCGGCGACCGCAGTCCAAAGCTCCGACGTGAAATGCGGCCCCCGGTCCGAGGAAAGGTCGGACGGTGTGCCGAAACGGGCCACCCAAGCCATAATGAACGCCCGGGCCACCTCAGCTGCTGTAGTGGAGGACAGGTGAACCACTTCTGGCCACCTGGTGGTCCTGTCCACCATGGTGCGGAGGTAGGTGTAACCACGGGAGGGAGAAAGCGGGCCCACCAGGTCCACATTCACATGGTCGAAACGCCTCTCCGGCACTTTGAAGAGAGCCAAGGGGGCTTTGGTATGCCGAGTCACCTTTGCACGCTGGCACGCCACACAGACAGTGGCCCAGGCCCTGACGTCCTTCCGCAGGCCCGGCCAGACGAACTTGGCCCCCACCAGCTTGGCAGAGGCCTTCACCCCCGGGTGGGAAAGGCCGTGGATTGTGTCAAAGAACTTACGCCTCCAGCCAGCAGGCACCATGGGGTGCGGTTGGCCAGTGGAGACGTCGCAGAGGAGCGTAGTGTTAGCCGTGCCAAATACCACATCCTCCATGAGGAGCGCCGTGGGGGCCGCCCTGTAGGCCTGTACCTCAGAGTCCGTAGCCTGATCCCCAGCCATAGCTGCGTAGTCGAGGCCCAAGTGGACAGAACCAATAACCACCCGAGAGAGGCAGTCGGCTACAAAATTGTCCTTGCCGGCCACATGCTGAATGTCAGTGGTGTACTCAGAGATGGCGGAGAGCTGACACTGCTGTCGACCAGACCATGGCTCCGAAGACTTGGCCATGGCGAACGTCAGCGGTTTGTGGTCAACGAAAGCCGTGAACCGACGGCCCTCCAACAGGAAACGGAAATGACGGGTGGTGAGGAAAAGAGCCAGGAGCTCCCTGTCGAAGGTGCTGTATTTCCTCTCGGTGTCACGGAGCTTCCTGCTGAAAAAGGCCAGCAGCTGCCAGGCTCCGCCCACCCACTGCTCATACACAGCCCCTACGGCGTAATCAGAGGCGTCCGTAGTAAGAGCAACAGGGGCGGTCGGAGACGGGTGCGCCAGCAGAGCAGCGTTGGCCAACACGGTCTTGGCAGCATCGAAGGCAGCCGTCATCTCTGTGGACCAATCCAACATGTCTGCTGGCCTCCTGCCCCGCAAGGCGTTGTACAAGGGTCGCATGGGCTGGGCCGCATGGGGGAGGAAACGGTTGTAGAAGTTCACCATGCCCAGGAACTCCTGCAGGGACTTCACAGTGCGCGGAAACTGGCGATGGCGTCCACCTTGGCCGGGAGGGGAACCGCCCCCTGCGGGGTGACGTGGTGGCCGAGGAAAGTGATGGATGACCGGCAAAACTCGCACTTGGCCGGGTTGACAATGAGACCATGCTCACTGAGTCGACCGAACAGCTGCCGTAGATGCGTCAGGTGGTCGTCTGCGGACGCACTGGCAACGAGAATGTCGTCCAAGTAGATGAACAGGAACGGCATGTCCCGCAGCACAGAGTCCATGAGGCGCTGAAACGTCTGTGCTGCGTTCTTGAGGCCGAAAGGCAACCTCAGAAATTCAAAAAGTGATGACCGCCGTCTTGGGGACATCCTGCGAGCAGATGGGCACCTGATGGTAACCGCGTACCAGGTCCACCTTCGAAAAGATGGCGGCGCCGGCCAGGTGGGCGGAGAAGCCCTGAATGTGCGGTACCAGGTACCGGTCGGGGGTGGTGGCGTTGTTCAGGCGACGGAAATCACCACAGGGACGCCAACTGCCATCAGCCTTGGTCACCATGTGCAGGGGGGAGGCCCACGGACTGTTGGAACGGCGTACGATGCCGAGGCGCTCCATGGTGGCGAACTCCTCCCTGGCGATCGCGAGCTTGGCAGAGTCGAGGCGCCGGGCCCGTGCATAGACCGGGGATCCAACTGTGGTGATGTAGTGCTCCACACCATGCTTAGCCACAGCCGATGAAAACGTGGGCGTGGTGATGTCGGGAAACTCAGCCAGCAGGCGTTGATACAGGTCCCCGGTGGCGAACGTGTTCGCAAGACAAAGCCCCCCCACCCCCCCCAGCGTGCAGGGGTACGAAGTAAAAGAGAGGGCGTCGATCAGGCGACAGTTCGTAACATCCACCAGTAGCTTGTAGGCGCAGAGGAAATCCGCCCCCAGGAGTGGCGTAGACACGGCAGCCATGACGAAATCCAGGCCGAAACGCCGGCCGCCGAAACCCACCTCCACATACCTCATGCCATAGGTACGAATGGGTGTGCCATTGGCGGCGTCCATCGGGGGGCCATGGCTGCCAGCCATAGTGTCCACAGGCGTCGCCGGCAGGATGCTGCGCTGAGCCCCAGAATCGACCAGCAGCCGCCGGCCGGACAAGGCATCGGTGACGAACAACAGCTTGCAGTCCCGACCAGCGCTCTGTGCTGCCAAAAGTCCGGTAACTTGACGGTGGCAGCATAGATAGCGCCGACGTTAGCCGCGTCGTTAGCCGCGCCGCCAGCGGCGGCCGGCGCCGCAGCAGGCGCAGTGTTATCACCGTCTATGTGCAACATAATCCAGCCGTATCCAACGCGCGTCGAGGGTCACCAATTGTGGAGTGCGGTAAATGACTAGACAAGAGACGGAGATGGGTCGAGTCGGCTTTACTTTCCACTTCAAATAATACAAGTTACTCCAGCATGAGTCCAAAACGTAACTGCCGTAAACCGGAACACTCGTAAACCCGAACTGTCGTAAACCGGAACTGTTACCCCAAAACCCTTTTCCTTAAAGGTACAGTCCCTTGGTGAATGACTTATTATTGTCGTTGTGGGTCACCACAACGTATTGATAAATCAACCCTTAATTTAAAGTGCCCATGAAAGGTAGATTATGGTAGATTTATGAAAGGTAAATAAAAGCAATTTTTATAGTACTGCATGGCTGGACCTGGCAAGAGAAACATGTTGTGACCGCACTAATAAATATTCACACATCAGAGCAGGATGTTTAGCCTTCCATCCTTCTACCCTACGCTTCCTGCTAACCCACCTAACCCCCCCCCCCCCACACACACACACACACACACACTAACACAAACACACACTAGCAGAAACCTAATCTCTCTCTTTGACATACACACACACACTTATAATCTCTCTTTCAAACACACAAACAATCTCACACACACACACAAACACATAATCTCTCTTTCCCACACACATGCACGCACGCGCACATAATCTCTTTTTCCCACACTCACAAACCCACAAACACACGCACAAACACTAACACACTCCGTTTTTCTGTGTGTGTGTGTTCCTCTGCGACAGACCATCTTGTCAACTGTGCAAGAGGAGATTACTGAGGTTTTTCCTGTGTTGACTTTTCCCCGTTTCCCCCTCCCACCCTGCTGAGCTCCTCGTCTGTCTAAACAACAGTGTGTGGATGTGAAACGTTCCCATTCACACTCTGCAGCCTTGCGCTTCCCCAGTAGCCTGGGTACTGGAACAGGTGGCAGGACGGGCTTTGAACGACCACTACCGGGCTGGTGGTGAAGCTGGTGATGGATAACACGGCTGCCTGTCGCACAACCGTGCACAAAAAAGCCAGTCAGTCGGAAATGGAGTGTTAAAGAAAGGAGCAGTGGACAGATGTGTCCCGGGTCCGGCTCATTGGAGCCCGGAGACTAACCTACATTGTGCCACAGCTGCAGCAGTAGCGCCCATCATCCCGTCCAAATTACCGTCCCAGCCGGGATACGTTTTATGTTGCGTCGTTATTGCCGTGTCCTTTCATTGCTTTCAATCCCCACTTGGGTCGGTGAGAGCCCTGGATGTCAGCGATGTCTCCTGACTGACTGCTTCGATACAATAAATCAGGGACCTTATTGACGGGCCTGACTCGTGATTGGTCCCAGAAAGCCTGAGAAATGTTTTGTTTGTTTTTAAAAAAAAAAGGCGTTACAGGTGTTTTTTTTCCTGCAACCCCTTAAACAAACACAGTTTATTAATCCAATTTAAATCAAATCAAGAATAATTGTAGAGCACATTTCATAACAACTGCAGTTGTTCAGTCAAAGATGTCAAAAACAACACCATAAAAACCGAGAGACCAATTAATATAAAAAATAGGACAAAGAAATGCAACTCTCATACTGAGTTAAAAGCCAAGGAATAAAAATGGGTTCTAGGACGGGATTTAGGAACCGGAAATGTGAGGGCCTGCCTAACATGCAGAGGCAACTCGTTCCAGACTTTTGGGGGCTACAACTGCAAAGGCACGACCTCCCTGATGTTTCCACCTCAATCTTGGCAACAACCTGTTCACAACAGGACTGCAGGCCTGAATCACCTTGATGCGACGTATAGTTCTACACAGTCAGAGAGATAGGTTTGAGCTAGCCCATTCAACACTTTGCAGACAAGTAATCACATTTTAAAATCAATCCTAAAACGCAAAGGGAGCCCGCGAAGGGAGGCCAGTGCAGGGTTAATGGGCTCTCACTTGCGTGTTCCTGTTAAAAGGCAAGCTGTAGCATTCTGGACTGACTGTTAGTGTGAGAGAGAGGCCCGGCTCACACCAGCCTAAAGGGCATTACACTAGTCCAGTCGGGACAAGATAAAAGCCTGTGTAACCCTTTCCAAAATCAGCAAGTGATAAAAAGGACTTGCCCTTGGATAAGAGCCTCAGCTGGAAAAAGCTGGATCTGAGCACTGAGTTTATCTGTTGGACCAATATAAAATGTCCATTATTGCACCTACATTCTTTACAGGAACTTTTACATATCTTTCCAGGTCCATCTGAGGGACATCACAGGCACCATACGGTCCAAATATCATGCCTTCAGTTTGACTTATTTTCGTAACTAAAGTTTAGAAAAAAAAATGTTGATGTCCTTTAGGTTTGATATTACTGTTAGACAGTAACGCACACATGAACGTGACTGTTGTTTAATCTAATTCTTCCAACTGAAGCACAGGGTAGGATGCATGGGGGAACAATCGGTAGCAATGCACCCTCACATTATGAACTGAGCTCAACCCCCCCCCAGGGGGTAGCTTTCTGTTTGAAGTTTCAATGTTCACCCAAAAAATAAATAACAAAGTATGTGCTAATAAATACTCCTGCTCTGCCCATAACTAAGGAAAGGGCAATACATCTGGAAGTGATTCCTGTGGCATCCCAGTGCACCTAGCTAGGATGGAGGAAACGCAGGGGATGCATTTCTCCATGGAATCAATAAGTATATTTAACAGATGCCTACTTTTCAATTCTCCAAGCACCAAGATCTTATCACCTGCCAGCTATTCTTGAACATAGAGGTCGCTGTTAGCAAACATGCAACACTGCAGCATCAGCAAATTAATAACATATATGCTCTGTGTATATATATATATATATATATATATGTGTGTGTGTGTGTGTGTGTGTGAATCCTTTTGTTCGTGAGTGCATATGTTTGTGTGTGTGTGTTTGTGTGCATGCATCTGTGTGTGTGTGTGTGTGTGTTTGTGTGTGTGTGTGTGTGTGTGTGTGTGTGTGTGTGTGCGTTTATTCTGCATTGCTTGCACACCGTGGACTCCTAGTGTAACGTTGTGTTGTGATGAATCACTGTAATTTGCCCAGTGCTGCAGAAGAGGCAATATCAAGGCTATTAGATATAGAGGCGCTGCATTAATTACCATAGCTGGCAATTGCCAGGCCAAGATAAACATCAATGTTAATCTCAGGGTGGTGTCAGGTTTTGAAACAAGAACAAACTTTTGATCTCGCCCCCTCAGGGTGGATATGTAGAAGCCCAGCCATGCCAACAGAGATAAGCTCAGACGGAGTGAATCAACGATGCTGTGGGTTAATTCCGTCCCCTTCCATATCTCAGCGCAATATGGGCTTTAGAGAATGACGGCTCCTCCTTGCTATTGATTCAGTGCACAATGAAATCTGTTAATCCCCCCTCCCCCCCCCCAAAAAAAAAAAAACCCAAACAAATTAAACCTTCTATGCATGTAGACCAGCTGAATTGAAAATAAATCCAATAACACACTTGTAGGCCTACTTGTCTCAAAATAAACAAGAAGCCCAACCAGTGTTCGTAACAGTGCAGGAACAACATTGATTGAATCTAACAGGATTCAATCAGTTGTTTTTTTTGTCAGCTTCCATGAGAGTCATGTGAATCAATGAGATCAAGGGCACATGAGGTTAGATAACAAGGCTGACTTCACACATGTCCTTCAGTTGTCTTGTTGGTGTGTGTGGTGTGTGTGTGTGTGTGTGTGTGTGTGTGTGTGTGTGTGTGTGTGGGTCTGGGTGTTTGTGTTTGTGTGTATGGGTCTGTGTGTGTGTGTGTGTTTGTGTGTGTGTGTGTGCGTGTGTGTGTCTGTATGTGTGTGTGCGACTGTGTGGACTGAGAGAGCGAGAGAGAGAGCGAGAGAGAGAGAGAGAGAGCGAGAGAGCAGGAGTGAGATTGGTTTGGAGTGAGAGTAACTCATATTTATTCTTTATATTTGGAGTTTGTTTGAAACCAAACATTATCGGCAAGAAAAAATCCTAATAGTCCAACAGTGCATTTCAAACAATAACCTACAATGGACAAATAAAAATACTTTCACACTTAATTTTTGGTTGAACTCTTTCCCAGGGTGTATGTATCGCTGTATCGAGAGAGAGAGAGAGAGAGAGAGAGAGAGAGAGAGAGAGAGAACAAAGCCATCAGCCACAATAGAGACTCGGCGACAAGACTCTGTTTGAGTACCGCGTTGTCAGTCTTTGTGTCGCGCTGCTCAGCTTCAATCACAGCGGGGCAAATCGCAGCCTCCAGTGGATCACAGAACCACATTGTCCTCGCTGCCCTAATTCATTGAACAACAATTATTCCTCGGGCACCTCAACAAGGAGGAGGATAAATGATGTGTTCGCTCCGTCAAGTCACGGTGAGAAAATGTCCAACCAGATGCTGTTTATGATTACTTTTTGATTTGTGCTGCACGCTATGGCTAATTGCCACATATTTTATAAGCACACGTTAAAAATTTATCCTTCGTCCCCCGAAAAAGGAAAGGGAAAGGGAGTAGAATATTTATTTATATATTCACCTTATTTAACTTTTTTTATCTCTTTTTTTCTCAGTGTTGTGTTGTGGTTTTCCAGCAAAGTTATTGAGGGATAAGGTGTGAGGACAACATAATGTTCGAATGTTTGCACATGGTCGATGCAAAAAGTTAGCAAAACAAGAGAAAAGCGAAGGGAAAAAGTTATTTTCGGGAGCAGCAGTTTGGTTACAGCATCGACAGCGCAGGTCCCCCAGAGCCTGCTTGGCCTCACAGGGGCCACGCACGAAATTAACGAGCAGCTTCCACACACACACACACACACACACACACACACACACACACACACACACACACACACACACACGGATACACTCACCTGCCATGCACTTATATGCACACAGAACACACAGGCACGCACACAAACATGTGCACACGAATACATACACACACGCACACACAGAGACACACACACAAATCACCCAGAAATGTTGGCAAACAAATATATACACACACACAAATAGACACATGCCACACACACGCACACACACGCAAACATATACACACATGTCACACACACACACACACACACACACACACACATATACACGTACAGGCAGACACACACACAAACACGAAGACACACATGCACACAAAAATACAAACATTCTCTCTCACACACACACAGTCACACATACCACACACACGCGCACACACACGCAAACACATACACACATGTCACACACACACATACACGTGCAGGCAGACACACGTATACACACAAACACAAAGACACACATGCACACACAAATACAAACATTCTCTCACACACATATACCCCCCCCCCCCCCCCCCCCCCCCCCCCACACACACACACACACACACGCACACACACACACACACACACACACACACACAGTTGGGGTGGGGCTAATGATGATGTACAGCTAAGTTCTAGAGAGGAGCCTCATCAGCACTACACTGTGCCAAGAGAAAGCAGTGAGTCAGGGAGCAGAATCTTCAGGTCCCTCTGCAACAATCCATCCTCCCAGCAACACCTCTGGCAGCAAAACATCCCACTCTTTCTCTCAAATCCTATGAATCGTATAGAAATCCATAGGAATGGCATTGACAGCTGTGTCGTGTCAGCCTGCCTTGCTGACATGTGTATGGGAGTTTAGCTAGGAAATGGATGCCTTTCGGTTTGTTGCTGTAGCGTTAGTAGGGTTACAATATGGAATGTGCCAATCCTGTGGGAGGGGAGATAGAAACCTTATTATGGGTGAATGTTAGGCCTCTAGGGCCACAGATCTAACCTCAACTAAGCCATTATGCAAAAACATCTGCAGTGGCATACATATTCCAAAAAATAGAATATGATGCCAAATGGTGCTTGGCCAAATCAAAGCATCATTTTGTAACTAAACTTTGAATATGTGTCAACATGTCGGAAAGAATTAATGAATTCCCCTGGTGGGAAGTCAACCGCAGCCTTTTTTAAGCTGTGAAACAGACACAGAGGGTTGTTTGGTCAAAAAATTAATCTCAATTCACTTTTCTATTGCGACAGTCACCATTTCTTTGGCCTGTAAACTTGATGGACTTTCCGTTTCAAAATGTTCTTCTTCCCCTTAAGGCGCCATTGCTTACGGCTGCTTTGAGCACACAGTAAATGTCAGGGACAAAGACGAATGCTTTCAAATTAATGTCAGAACCTGTTATTTATAAAGTGTTTATGTGTCTTTTATGCGCTGAATAAAAAGCCAATCCAGCCTAGAGGAGGAAACAAAGTGAAATTGTGGAAGGGGCTTCCAAAAGAGGATGTATTAACTAGTGATCTGTAAGTATGGCTAAAGTTAACAAGGGGCCTGCAGGTTAAACGCTGTTTAAAATGCTATTAAAGGAGTAGTAATGATTGCTTCCACTTGCTACTCCGTGATGGGCAATTAGCTGCTTTTACTGAAAAAAAAGGTTAAATAAAATAACATTTATTTGTAGCTATTCTTATCGTCACCACAGTATCATTGTTTTCACTACACTCTCTTCTTCTCATTCATTGATATTGTTTACATATGAATATATATATATATACTTTTTTTTGATTAGTTTTTCTCAATCATTTAAACACATTTTCTGAAACTATAGCTCAATTTCTCAAAACTCTACACACAAACCTAAGAAGAGTTAATCATTTTGTCAAAACTACAGAAATTCTTCTCAAAACTGATTTTTTCCACCAAACAGTAAACACATCTATCGAATGAATATCTCTTAGAGAGCATAAATTAAACACTGGTGTATTCAATTCAAAACACTTCCATCAAAATACTATTTACATATGTTTTGGCTTTATGAGGCCATGTAACATATTCCAATGTATAAAATTGTTTAGAAATAGCTTTCTTTTTAAAAGTCGCAATTTTTTAAAATTGCAAAAAAAAAAAGACTGTTGCCATATTCTAATACAATACTGTGAATATATCATATAAATATTGCATTGACACAATCGTATCAGAATAGGATACAATGCATATTTGTCTATCCAATGAGCTCCAATGGGCTAATCATACATAGTCATACTGTACACCTATAGTTGATGCTGCAACATTGTTCTGACAATACACCAATGTTACCTATTTTGGTAAATTACAGTATAGTAATTGCACTGATAAGTAAAATGAAAAACACTAAAGTAAGAAAAGACTGTCTTTCGGGGGATGTAATGATGAAATCAGTGCAAGTACAAGAACAAAAAGGTAACTAAGCTTTTTTTTTTTTTTTTACTGTAATACAGTAATGTTCAGCTGAACTGACTGCATAAAAAGCTTTTCGTAGGCCAACAAAAATAAAAATAAGAATATAAATGAGGTGAAACAGATCTACATGTAAATCAGTATGTATCCCACCTCCAATCCTGATCAGGCCAAACCATATCTACAACACAGTAGAGCTCACCGAGTCCTCTTTAATGCTCTGACAAATGATTGAAGTGTTTTGCCAGTTGAGTTTGAACAGGTGAGAAGTGAGTCAGACTTATTGGTAATTAGTTGTTGCGTTTTGAAGGCTAGTGTGATCCAGGTGAACCAAATGTGCTAAATGATGAGATTTGTGCTTAGAGTTTAGCAAAGATGTAAAAACAGTGGAATTGTGCTTAGAGTTCAGCAGTCTGGAGTCTTGTAGTTGATATATGAGCTTCAACTTTTCAGAATTGTGTGCATAGTTCCATTTTTTGTGTGTATACAATCGAGAAAAACTGTAATGAGCAAACGTTCTGCCATTTTTTACAAACACTAAGTATTGTATGCATATATGTAGGCGTTTTATATAATACAGCCACTACATACTTGATCAGCCAGAGGATTAAATAAATGACCCTTAGCTGTTGAAACCAACCCCAGCTTCCTTCCTTTCTCAGTGCCTGTAAGAAGTCTCAGAGACAGCATAGACATAACGATAGACTGTCCATCTACCTATCTATGCAGTAAGCCAAGAATACAATAGTGTTTTAGTGACAGGATTAGAATATGGAGAAAAAAACACACACAGACAGACACACAAACACACACATCCCTGCAGGGGCACACACACAGACTTAAAGACACACAAAAAACACCCATACAGGCACACACACACACACACACACACACACACACACACACACACACACACACACACACACACAGGCACAAATCCAGGGAACAGCAAACAGCAAACACAAAAAACACAAAGCATTTTTAAACGGCTGTCAAATTCTATCACAGCTCCTACATTGAGAGTGTCAAAACAGTGTATCTGTATCTACTGTTAGCCCACTGTGTGTTCACCATCCTATGACTGTGTGACAGAGAGCGCCACTCTGCTTCTTCTTCTGCTGCTGCTAAATCAGATGTGCTTTAATTATAGGCTCCATGCGTGACGACGTAGACTGCAGCAGTCGCTCCGCAGGAAGAAAAAAAAGCCACCAGGCAATGAGCCTTGCAGTGTGCAAACAGAGCGCACAGCTCTGCACAGCTCTGCACTGCACTGCAATGTGTTGTGTTTTCCCATACAGAGCAAAGTAGCCGGCCGGGTATTTGGCACGCAGTCCCGGCTACCGGGGCCATCTGCGCTACAATTGCACTTTGTTCTTTGTTTCTGTGCGATGCTGGGTAATCAGGGCACCGAATGCAACCCATTTTCTGGGCTCCAACCTGTTCTCTCCCCTCTTTGCCTTCTTTCCTGCAATCACATTACACTTGATTTAGCTCTACATCCAGGCAAGTCACCGTGGTAAAAAACGAAAGGTAGTTCACAATGAGAATCACAAATAAACACTTGGAGCCAGGTTAAATTACCCGACTGAAATGGACAAATATGTATGCGCGCACTTGTGTGTGTGTGTGTATGCATTTGAGTGTGATTTTGTATCCCTGTGTGTTTGTCCATGTGTGCACATGTGTGTGCGTGTGCATGAGTGGGAACGAGCAAATAGATGGTAGCAATGCTTTGAGTAAATGGAAAAGTGTACATGAGTGGCAGCTATGTGCTTTCAGATGTACACAGCTTACAATTACCATGAGAGGAGGAGAGCGAGCCAGGCAGAGACAAAATGACAGAGAAAGAGAGAGAGAGAGAGAGAGAGAGAGAGAGAGAGAGAGAGAGCACTTGAGATATTAGTGTATGGTGAGCGGGAGGGTACAGTGAGTTAGGAGATTACAGTAGTTGCAGGATTAGGCTGCAGGTTTTAATGATGAAATGAAAATGGAAAACCAGGAGCCCACAGTTTGGCTCCAGCTTCTCTCCAGGGACCCTTTTTTAAAAGGCACATGTGTCTGCTACTGATTGCACGAATAGCTTCTGGTGAATGCTTTCTTCCCGCCCCCCACCCTACCAACAATTGATATGCGTGTGTCACTTAAGGAGCATCAATCAAGGACACATGTGGTCTCAAGCCGGCCTGTTTTGATGCCCTCTGTACGAACAATACTGACAGCGGTCATTTAATCGGTGGTCTATAATCAAACTAGAGGCACATGTTGCTAAACCCCCATGTAGAACAGAGAACTACAGGTGCAGTGAAAAGGGCAAGAATATACTGGAACAGGGACTTGATCTGGCTGGCTGTTTCAACAATAACGGTGTAATGCAAACCTGTTCCAGTCAAGGAGCCAATGAATTTCTCCATGCAGTCACGGATTCTACCTGCAGTTGGTTGCTCTTCAGACTTCCCTTTGATAGATATTTATTCTCCCTTTTTCCCTTTCGGGTATGGGTCAGTTTGTGTGCCTTTGTAAGGGGTGGGGTGTTAAAGTTATTTTGTATGAAGGGCCAACACGGTGACCTGGAAGTGAATTGTTTTTTGACAAGCACAGACACCAGCTTGTGTTTTAATTGATTTTAAAAATTGATGGTGGCTGCCACAATCACTTTTACCTGGGCTCCCTCAAAACAAGGTTGTGGGGATGTTGAAACCGGTTAATTGCAAAGGTTGAGTATAATGATTCACAGCAGGTGTAATGTGCTGACATACAGGAGATCTCTCCGTGAGTGTGTGTGTAGTGAGGGTTGGTTTAACCGGTGCACCCTGATTGCTCGTGTGTGCAGCCTCATCCGGCCCCAGAGTCCAATCAGTCTGACTCGGGCCAGGTGAGGCTGCTCAAACCAGCCGTCATCCACACACACTCCACAGATGGCAATGAATAAAACAAATCCAACATCCAAACATTCGATAGCACATAAGACAAGAATATAATTTCTATTGGGACATTTTTTATTGAAAGGAAGCTTCGACCCAAGCCACGCAGAAGAAATGATGTACAGACACACACAATTCTCTTTCATGCAAAGACCAGTGTGAACCTGGAAGAAATATCTCATTTAATTCCTTACCATCTTCAGTCTCCAAACTTTTCGGCGATGATTCCGCCAACATTTTGATCTAGTTGAAGATCTGGGAGAACTGAGACCTCTCTTGCAACAGAATTTCAAGTACAGACTCATTTTTCCCGAGGAAAGAAAACCCTCATTAATGTTTCTAAAAGTATGATTCTTATTCTTCTTATTCTTCAAGGGCTTTAGCTCAGTAAAACATCAAAGGACTGTTATTTTTTCCAATGGCAATTTTCATGAGTCAGACCTTGCCAGCGCAGAGGCTGTATCAGTCTGTATTCAATCTCCGCTGTTGAAGCGAAATTGTAAGGCCAGAACCGGAACAAAATCCTTGGAATGTGACAAATTAAAACCAAGATTCAAACTCCATGGGTAGACAGAATATGTCTAATACATCTGTGATTTCCTCTCGTTTATGCCCCCCCCCCATTCCTTGACTTGCAATGACTACTGACATTCTGATGGGTAGATCGTTAAATAAGGAAGTCTTGTATAATCAGCTGGACCCAAACTTGCCCACATCAGTTCCCGGCACTCTCTCTGTTCCTGTTTTGACAACAGCAGAATTTAATTAAGTCACACTGCTAATCAGCCAACATGTTAAACTATTCCCTGTCGATCAAAGCTGGCATGAAAGCCAATCAACCATCAAAATGGGTCTTCTTTATGTTGGATCTCTGACTACCAAATAATTGTTTTTATTTTTTGCTTTGTCCTTGAATTTATGGATGTTTCCGGATCTGAAAAAGAGGTGTTTTATTTAAGAATGTATTTCAGCTCAAACAGATGGGACACAGTGATTTACCATCGCTTAAATACTTTTGTGCTGTGCTGAATTACTCCCCGAGTTCTGCTACAAATCATTTACATGCCATCAAAATATTCAGCAAACTTTTTTGATGACTTTACAGAACTACTGGTTAGCATTTCTACTGACCTTGACTGTCATGGTTATAACTGGGGCCTTTAATATTCAAATGATGATTGCAATGGCCATAATGCGAAACAAGTCTTTGCTAATCGGCCTACTGTCACTTGAAAACATAACAAAACTAAGGAGACTTGCTCTTTCCTGACTAAATTTAAATCATGGTTGAAAAAGTTCACCTTTATTACACCTTAATATGCGGTCCATGCTTTCTTTTAAATCCTGTTGTTAAATATCTTTTATGCACCCTTTGAAATCCTGTTTTATTTTATTGTATTGCATGTTTTTACGTGAAACAAATTGATTCTGCCTTGTGTATGAAATGGGCTTTATAAATAAAGTGGTTGTTGTTGTTGACTTGATTCGACTTGACTACCCACAGAATCCTCCATCCGATATTAAAAAGATCCTTTCATCAAAAATAGAGCCTGTTGACAGAGTTAACCCTGTCTGTGTTCAGAGCAACACCGTAAACTGATGCAGACAGGACTTGATCCAGCACGGCTTTGGGACTGGAGTGGCCCTTTGTGCTTCATCAAAGACTGCCTTCCGAGTGTAATCGTGGCACCATAGGAATACAATCACACTTTTATATCGATATATATTTCAAGTGGCCATCACAGAGTCGCTTCCTGTCTCAGAGATCTTCCCTGTTGAGGACTGGGATTGGTGTTTGTACCTTGGGTTTCCTAACAAGGTATTAGGGGGTACCCTTAGGAGGGTGTAGGGACACATAAACATCAGAAGAACAAGCTGGACGCCTTACAGGCTGTCTTATGTGGCGGCTCATGATGTATCACCGTGTCCATATGACCTTGTGAACAATTTCTATTCGCAGTAAATCTCATTTCCTGAAATCAAACCAGTGGTTTACCTATCTTCGTTTTTATCTTTCTGGGTACAGTCGAGATCCACTGTGATGTTCCATAGGTCTGAGTGGAGGTGGCGGGGGGGACAACAACTTAAATAAACGATGCGGACAAAAATTCTACAGCTTAACAAACAGGGTAGTTGTTGCCAAGGACTTTGGCCCTTGTAGAAGTTACATTGTTTTATTTTTTGTTTTTGCTTAAAAACCCCTAGTAACCAGAATAGGCCGTGCGCGGTTCCTTGTACCACAGGACACCAGAGACTTCCCCGCCACAGCGACACCGGCGCCTCCTTATGACATGCTTCTTCGGGGACCTGGGAGGCTGGCCAACGTTTCTCTCTGTGCCTGAGCCAGGGCGTCGGATGCCAAGGATGACTCAATGCGCCGGTGAGCCAAGACCGGGCACTAGTAATGAGTTGCAAAGCACATCCACCACGTCTATGCATTTGGACACTGTAAAGGAGGCAGCCAATCGGAGATGGACCAAGAGTTTAAGAGTCAGTGGAAGGATTGTGGGGGGGGGGGGAATGTGGAGGGGTTGAGTGTGTGTGTGTGTGTGTGTGTGTGTGTGTGTGGGGGGGGGGTTAGTACTCTACTATGACAGCCAAGATGTCTTAAATGAGGTCTATGCCATAGCTGCAGGCAAGGCTTGCCACGGATCCCAGAGTCAGCGTTTTCTTTGGGCCCCGACAGGCCGTTAATCTGTTGTTAATCTTCCACTCAGGGCGGCTATCTCCTTAGGCTTCGCAGCGTGGTGCTATGGCGGCGACGGCGTCCCAGATACCACTCTTCTGTACTTGTGTGGCTTACACAAGATAGAGATCACGCCTTGGCGAACGGCTTGAACAGATTAACCGGCTGTGAAGTTAATGTTAACCCCAGAGGCACGACTATGAGTCTACGAGACTAGAACAATAGGTTAATCAGAGTGTGTGTTGGTATGTGTGCCATGTGTGTCATTTGAAGCAATGAAATGTGTTAGAGTGAATGACAGAACGAAGAAAAACAGAGGGTAAACAATGGAGGACAGGATGAAAGAAAGAGGGGGGGAAGAGTCATACAGGAAGTAGGAAGAGAGGTCGGAGAAGCAAGAACAACAACAACTTTTCGCGATACCATGATGGGGAAGGGAGGCGATCGATAGCTCAGACCTGGAGCAGCACTCACAGATAGAGTAGCTATACTGCGGGTGATAAATAATCATCAGTCTGGTGGAGGCCGGCACAAGGTACAGCTCTTCCATTTTTATGATTAAAATTCTTTCCCAGGCGGATTGCAGTCATTAGAAACAATTTATTTTTAATTGTCATTTGGCACCTAACAGCCTAGAGAACAAACAGACACACACCCACACGTGCAGACACACACACACACACACACACTAGCACGCGCACACACACACACACACACACACACACACACACACACACACACACACACACACACACACACGTGTAGCACCACACACAAACACACAAACACACATACACATGCAAGCAATCACACACATATGCAAACACACACACACACACACACACACACACACTCAAAAGCTCACACAGACGCATGCCAGCACACACTCAAACACTCACATACACACACACACCCACACAAACACACACACACACACACACACACTCTTTGTGTGTGTGTGTGTGTGTGTCTTTACTTTCTAAAAGACAATTAGATGAATAAACACCATTATGCATTTGTTCATGGAGTAACCATGATTATTTTCACACTCCGTTCGAAAATATTCTCCTTCACTCAAGGAACACAGCAAACTTAATTTTAAGTAGACTGACTTTGAAATATTGCAACAATGTTTTTCCTATTAAAGCTCTGTGGTCAGCCTTCAGGGCACAGCACATTTTCATAACAGAATTTTTTAACAATGTTCAGGCTTTCCTTTTCATTGTAATGAGGTCAATCAATTTAGATGACTCGCCAGAGTTTTGATTATTTATTTGCAGGCTCAAATGCTGAACACTTGACATTTAGTACAGAGGGCAGGTTTGGATGCGTAATTGGTGGTGGAGCCTGTATGTCCTTCAGAAAGTAGCGACTATTATCGTCTCATAATATTGACCGGTAGCTATAATGATATAATGATGGACCTGATATACCGACGATTATTGAATCACATGGTTCACAATGTTCATTAAAATGGAATACGTTGTCCCAATGGTCAAAAATCACTTCAGCATGGTCCCAAGGGATCTAACTCACTACTTGAGTATTGGGAAGGAGTTTATTATTCAATCCAGAACAGAGCTACTTTTCCAAAGGCTTGGCCTTCCCATTGGGGACACACATTGCAGTGAACAGCGTCCCTGCTTGCTAAGCAGCCTTCAATTTAATAATTTCCCTCCTTATACAAAGCCCTCCCAGCTCCTCTCAACGCCTTAACGTCTGTAGAAGAAGAAAACAACTCAACCAAAGGATGAATAATGAGGTAAAAGAGGTAAACAGACGAAGAAGAAGCAGAAGAAGAAGAAGGCGACGGGTTCAGGCGTTGTATTTCTTCAGCAGGTCCGACTGCCAGTGTCTCTTGCGGTCGGGGAACACTCGCGGCACGCGGATCTTCCTGAAGTCCTCGATGCACTTCTTCAGGTCGTCCTCCAGCCTCTTCCTCTCCTCCTCCTCCTCCTCCTCCTCCTCCTCCTCGTCCCCGCCCCCAGGGGGGCCACCCCCGTTCTCCTTGAAGGAGGGGCGCGGCAGGGTCCGCAGGTTCAGGGTCTTGGGCCGCTGCGGGCTCTCCAGGAGCACGGGCCCTGGGATGTCAGAGCTGGCGGTGGAGGCGGCCGAGTTGGAGGTGGGGAGGGTGGAGTTGGAGGTGGGGAGGGTGGAGTTGGAGGTGGGTGGGGTGGAGTTGGGGGTGGGGGGGGTGGTCGAGGTCGCGGGTTTGGGCGCCGCAGGTCCCCCTGGTAAAACGGGTGTAGAGGGGGGAGGGGGAAGGTTTTGCCAATCCAGAGATGGCAGTCGTGGTGGAGGAGGTGGAGGAGCCGGAGGGGTCAGAGGTGAGAGCGACTCCATGGAGGGCGGGGCCACGTATCGCATGTTGGACTTCACAGCGGCGTTCTCTGGGAGGCTGTGGGTCCGGATGCTGGGGGGGCTCGGCTTGGGGACCACCGTAGCGCAGACAGCTGCAGGCTGGGGACGATCTCCTTCTATGGGGACCGGGGGGTCTGAGGTTGACCCCTCAAGGAGCGCTGAATGACCTCCTGTGGGAAAAAAAACAAACCGAAATATGTGGTTCAATGGGAAACATTGGAAAGTTAACAAAAGTAAAGCTGAACAAATGCAAACAACAACATGTCCTTGGACAGGAAGTGGAAAAAAGTGTAGATATTTTCTTTGAAATAAAGGTCCTAGCCTTCTTGGGGAATTTGATTAGGTCTGCAGTCTGTTGCATCATCAAAGTATTGTCGGTAGGGCTATGCCACAGGAGAAACAACCTTCTAAAGTTTAAGGTGGTTTGTTGCTAAGGAAAC
>NC_136943.1:8109026-8214026 GCF_949987615.1 Pollachius pollachius
TCCGCGTTAATCGTTAAATGATTCTCTAATGCAATCACCATCAATTTCCAATTTCCAAACAAATGTGGAGGTCAAAAGCCTTCCATCAAGAAACCAATCAGCTGTGGGTAATTACTGCATGAGGGACACATCCATCTGAAAACACATACATACAGAAGTGAAGAGGACTTCTTGCCTAACTGGCTGTTCGACCCATCCCTCATGTTCCCAGCTAGTAGGCCGACCTGTAGGCAACATTCACCATCAAAGTACTTAACCCCTTTCCTGATCCCTAATGTCAAGTCTCCTTTGGTAAAAGTGTCTCTGAAATGCTCCTCAATAGTGAATAATAAATCCACACTAAGAGTTTACTGCCTTGTGCTGCATATGGCCATATACCTCTTATTCCCACATTACAGCTTTTAAGACCCTCTCTCTCCTCTATCTCTCCCTTTCCTCTCTCTCGCTCTCTCCTCTCCCCTCTCCCTCCTCTCTCTCTCCCCTCTAACGAGGAGCGCAGAGTGCCTTTTTGCTCGCACTACCCTTCCTTCCTCCAGCCGCTGTCTCCGCTAATGGCTGCCGCTACAATGACGACCGGCCTCCGCTCACCAGATTACACATCATTAGAGGGACGGGATTAGGGCACTCTCCAGATGGCTGAGGTGGATCCTGGGTGGATCCCAGCTTCACAGCGGACGTAGACGCTAGGCTGTACTGCACAGTACATTATTCACACCCTACTACTCCTCTTGTAGATAGGCCACGTCTTAAAGGCAGCCGGATACCCTGTAATTGCCCAGGGAGCCGTGCTGTTTCAATGGACTGGAGTTGTATGGCTTGATTGCATTACATGACTCTATAATGGTGCACGTGGCCCCGTCAAACCACTTGACAATGTGACTGGTGTAACGATACGGCGTCTAGTATGCACAGTGAAAGTACCATGCATGTGAATGACTTGAACCCCATTCTTCTCTCCATGGAACCTATGACTTTATGTATTTGGATATATGGCGCAATAACAATGGGCGCAAATTGCATCTGAGAATACCACTAGAGATAATAACATAGAGAAGGACGAATGAATTAAGAAAGAGAGGGAGTGTAAAAGAGGAGGAAAGAGAGAGAGAGAGAGAGAGAGAGAGAGAGAGAGAGAGAGAGAGACAGAGACCAATTTGGACCAGAGAAGGAGGCGGTGAAACACTCTTGGTTCCCAGATTACTCCTCCTCACCATCTCTCAGTGGATAGGAAGAGGAGGGCCTGCCTGACCTCGCCGTGGTTCCCGAGGCGACGCCCTGTCAATATGTTTAGTGACATCTGCTGTCCCCAAAAGGAGAGGTATTCGGGGGAGGGGGGAGGATGGAGGAGGGAATATGGGTCCAGTAGATGTAGGTCACAACACTGCGGTTTAGTGTTTAGTCCACATCTGGCTAATTTTCCCCCACCGGCCCCTCTCGTCCCCCCCACCCTCTCTTCCCGCATTAAAGCCGAACACTCAATGCGACACAGGAGCCTCGAGCGTGCTCTACTGTACACTGCTTCCAAGTTGGGCGTGGGCGGAATGCCGGCATCATCACGGAAACACAGACCGAAGACTCAGAGCAAGACAACCGTGAAAGACTGGCTCTCTTCACAGGCCGCAGATACCCGACCTTCATCAGAGCTCTCCTGCCTCACCACGAAAGAAAAAAGAATGAAAGAAAAAGCCACTTGTGCATATTGTAGTCAGCCCACACTCCCCCTCCACACACGTGACCACCGCTGATGGCTGAATGCTGAAGCAGTAGCAGGAAACCTTTCAGCTGGGACCGTGGGCCCAGCTGAAAGGGCTTCCACTCTCTCCCTTTGTCTCTCTGTCTCTGTCTCTCTCTGTCTCCCTCCGTCTCTCTCTCTCTCTCTCCCTCTCTCTCTCTCTCTCTCTCCCTCTCTCTCTCTCTCCCTCCCTCTCTCTCTCTCTCTCTCTCTCCGATGCTCGCTCACTCTCTTCATCACACTCTCTCATGTTCCTTTTCCCTCACTCTCCTTCGCTCTCATTCTCTATCGCACTCTCACGCACTCCCGCTCTCGTCCCTGCTCTCGCTATCTCTCCCTTCGCACTCATCCATTCGTCCAGGATTCTGCTCTTTATTAGCGGGTACTTGTGGCTGTCAACAGAGCTCCAGGGTGAAGGATTTGTTTGCTGGTTTTCTTGTTGGTGCGTTTTTTCTTCCCTTCCCTGCTCCAAACCGTTAGAGGCTCACCAATAACTATAAAGACCCTAATATGTCAAGAAGACAATTGGGAGGAGGCTTTCCCAGCATCCTTCGAGTCACTCACTGCATGTGTGCATGTTTGTGTTTCTGTGTGTGAGTTTTGGTGTGTGTGTGTGTGTGTGTGTGTGTGTGTGTGTGTGTGTGCGTATGTCTTTGTGTGTGTGTGTGTGTGTGTGTGTGTGTGTGTGTGTGTGTGTGTGCGTCTGTTGCATGCGGGCCTGTGTGTGTGTGTGTGTGTATGTATGTGTTTTTGTGTGTATGTGTTAGGCATGGGCAAAACCATTATTTTCCGGGAATCAGTTCTTTCAGTTCCTTCACTCTCACAAATCGTTTGTTTGATTCGTTCGTTCAGTTTGTTCAGTTTGTTAAGTCATATGGTCTGTCGTTTGGCAGGGAATCTCAGGTGTCTGGCCTCACCCCTTTGCTTTTAAATACGGTACCATTTAAAAGCAATATGGTACGCCCGCAAATGGAGTCTTTAAAAATACCAGAAGGTCTCAGACGGTGACGGTGCTCGGAAAACAGCAAATTTCTGTAGCATTAGCCTACGACGCCGCTCGAGCATTACACGTGTGGTTTTAAGAAGAATAGCCCAAGCTGCCTCAACCACCATGAGAACGTTTTAGACTCAATCAATATAAGGTCGAGGGGAGACGAAGCTCTGTTCGTTTGTATCTTTTATTTACGTGACCATATTTTTGTTTTATTTTTAAAAAATAATAATCTGTTCTCTTGTTTTGGGAATCAGTTCTCGTCGTTCACCTTCGGGATTCGTTCGTTGTGACCGAATCGTAAGTGAATCGCCCATCACTAATTGACTGCTAACCAGAGGGTTACTAGTTCAATCCCCGGTTTCTCTGACCCGGGTGTCGAGGTGTCCCTGAGCAGGACACCTAACCCTAATTGCTCCGACGAGCTGGTTGCTGCCTTGCATTGGTTGACATTGGTGTGTGAATGTGTGTACAAATGGGTGAATGTTAGGCAATATTATTATAAAGCGCTTTGGAGTTTGACACTGAACCAACATCAACTAGTCTCACACCACTTACCCTGTTGATTTGGTGCCAGGCCAAATCCAGAGGGGCTTGCTTTGACCCAAAACAAACATCTCTCCCACCATCCTACATCGACCTAATACACCTAGCCGCTTGTCTCTCTACCATGTTACCATACCAACAGACCCTAATGTGTGCCAGCTAATGGTATCCTGTTCCTGTTGTTATTCTCATCAGCACTGATATGTGTCGATAAAGGTAGATATAGACAATATTTAGTGCTCCATGCTGCCATATGTGCATAGGCACACTCAGAAGACGACACATACACACCCACCCACCCACCCACCCACACACACACACACACACACACACACACACACACACACACACACACACACACACACACACACACACACACACACACACACACACACACACACACTCACACACACACACACACACTCACTATCAGACCAGGAGGCAAGTGCAAAATCAGGGAGAGGTTGCATTCGCTCCTTACAGCCGATGTAATTCTATGAGCCGCTTTAAATATGGGTACATACTAACTTGGCTCGACTGTCGAGCAGAAAATGGATTATAGGGCCGAATAGTCCAGTGAGGGTACAGTTTCAGTGTCAACACAACGCAGAAGAAAATATCCAAAACACTTGGGTCATTTTTATGCTAGAAACAGGAAAGGGGTTTGATTGAACAGCAGCCACACTTGTTCATGTGTCTTCCCATCAGCCATCTGCCCACCATTTATGTGCCTCTTTCTCTGCCACATCTCGTCCAATCCATTTTCCAATGACGTAGATCCCTTCCTGCTACGCTCCTTACTCAACCCCCCCCCCCCCCCCCCCACCTCTCTCCACCCCTCTCTCTCTCTCTCTCTCTCTCTCTCTCTCTCTCTCTCACTTTCTCCTTCGAATAATCCAAACAGGTACCTTGCCGCCCGGGAGACAAGGGGCCTGGATGCTAAGATAAGACAGGGGCTCCTAGGGAATCGAAGGCATGTTGCCATGTAGAGTGGCAGGTGGTGGCCAAGAGGATAAAACATAGGTTTGAAATCACTACCAGATAGGGAAAGTGCTCTAGGAGGACAAGATTACAGACATAAACAGGACTGGGACTTTAGTCTATTAGGTGAGACTCAGAGTCATTGCTTTCACTGTGTGATTAGATCAGCTGCGAAGAAAATGACTAGTGAAAGGTGGAGATGTAAAAGGGTTGCCGTGTTAAACAAGTCAGGACTGATCCCAGCACAGTTTGTGAGAGGTAAATGTTAAATCATGAAGATACACGATGAACCTTGTGATTAGCTGCATGGTTTTGTCTTAACATTTTACCAAAAATGGTTGCTTATGCTTTACTGGAACACAGCAAGGCAGGCCAGATGAGAAATTATGTTTTATTTATTTAACGCTGGTTGGGAAGATTCAACCAATAGAGTGACATAGACCTGCTCGTCAAAAAGGCACTCATGTTAAATATTTGAAGCTTTTATCAGCGTACTACAATCCCAAAGTGCACTTCATCACAACTTGTCAAATGGACGCTTTTCTCAACCCTCCCCTTGCCTAGTGTTGAATTTTGAGCCCCAAGGCAACCCTAACAGACATTTCAGGGTGGCGGAAAAGACACCGGCGTCTGAAATTCCCTGCCCTGCTGTCTGTGTGTCTGTAAGCACGCAAGTCATGATGTCATGACTTGCCATTAATGGATTATTACTAGCATTAATGGATTAATGCTATTGTTAATGGAAATTAATTTGGGAATTTGTGTGTAGTGTGAAGACTAGACTTTGTGATTAACAAATGCTGTGCTATGTTAAATGAGAGAGATTATTTGGCGTCAACACAAGGGTTTTGCAATGTGATTGACAGAATGCTGTTTCCTCAGTACAACTTGTTTTGATGGTCAACTCTTAAAACATACTAATCTGAGAATAAAATACGGATATAATTTAAAAGCTACTTAAATAGAGCCAATAAGGCAGATGAAAGGACTGAAAAAACATGCCCTCGGGTTATATAGTTATCTTTATAATTATGCTGAAGTGCAGTTATTTTATAAAATGGCCCTGCAGGCAGCTCATATTTGCAACTATTAAACTATAGAAAGGCCTTTATAATCGTTTCCATTCATTACACACTTAACATAAGTTCACTTTTTAATCAGTCAATACAGCATTTATGTTGGCAAATGCACTGCATAAATGGAGATACAGAGAAAAAAAATGGAAAAATGACTTTTATTCAACAAATATTAGTATCAATTTCCATTAAACACTTCACTAGTATGTTGCTGTATGTCTCTGAGGCCAGACCACGTAGCTACAACCTAATATATATATGGAGCCGTCATGTCAACAGAGCTCTGTGTCACTGTAAAACAGAGGGCTCGCCCGTCCGGCTGTAGACATTGAAGAACACGTTTATCATCACTGTCAGTAACTCTACCATGGCTATGACCTCACAGCTCACACCATGGCTCAAATTAAAACCTACGCGGTCAAACCTCCCTGCCACTTTCTCCACGGAAAGTCTACCTTGCGCTCACTCTGTCCTCTCCTGCTCGGACTTAGCATGTAGAACAGTTTGCCTACCTGCTAACTCTGCTCTTACACTCTAATATCACCAGTCTGAAGGGAGAGGAGGTTGAAATCGTGTTGGGTGTGTTTTTATATTGTCGCTTGTCACGTGTGTACGAGGTATATGATGTGCATACCTATCCTGAGGCTATACCTGATAATACACCTTTTAAATCTGTGCTTCTTAACTCTTTGCTACAACCGGTCTCGGGACCACCAACATATCACAGCCTACTCTCTCAGCTGGTGAATAAGACCCCTCGTATCGGCTATATATGATATTATTATAGGTGTTACAATGCTATTGTATCCTTCCCATGGGCATTCTTTTTCAGTAAGCGAGAGCAAACATCAAATATGCAGAAGCTATAACTGTAATACTGAACTGAAGGGTCATCAATAGCATTAATGATTACAGAACACTCAACAGTGGAATAAGGTGGGCTGCCAAGTCTACGTTTAACGTATTTCTTGTGGCACAAACATTGACTTTTTCTCATGATTGAACAATGTAATGCAACAATGCAGGGTTACACAGAGAGAGCCTGAAGAGAGAGTGCAGGGGCTGAATGTGATAGAACACCTTTTCTCTCTCCCCCACCCCCCCTAGCTGATTAAAATACTGGATTCTCCAGTGGACAATCAATACATACTCCTTATGTGGCAACTGGCAGCACTCATTGTTTCTTCCACTTTTCGCAGATATTGTAGCACAATTCAAGAGGTGCATACACCAGTGTCATCCGTTAACAAAAAAAAAAGGCTGACGTGCTTTGTGTCCTTGCGGCTTAATAAGCACAGCCTTAACAAAAAAAAACCCTAGGACAACAATCAATCGTAGAACAGTACAGCTATGGTCTGTTCGCAGAAAATAAGAAAAAATAAAAAAAACATTAAATGTTAAGGGACACATTTAATACAAATTGAAGGAAAAAAAATGATTTTTCATGTCCCTCTTCTTTCTTGTGCTGGGGCTGTTCCCATCCCTCATGGCTGATAAGATGTCCAATTATTTGGTAATTTAGTTCAGAGTAGAGAGAGCGAGAGAGAGAGACTGATTTGCTGGAGTAAGCGGAGATGGTACTGTACAACTATAGCACTGCAGATCTCTGGCACCCTTTGAAGCCCTTTTCTATTATGACAGGCGCTAAAGTCACACGGCAACACAGGAGGTTCGTTTTTGACACACTGTCTATCAGATATAGCATTGTGCTTGGTCGACGCAAACGCAGGGGGGAAAAAGTACACAGAGGAAAATCAAGTCTTTGCAAGAGGAAAAGGTTTGGGTTGTAGGATTCCAGCAGTCAGGGATTCTGGAGATGGATGTGAGGCTGGAGTTTTGGGGCTGGTTTTCATTTGGAAGGAGACAGAAGCTGGGGCTTAGAAGTAGGGCACCCTGCCTGGATGGGAAGGGGATTTGAGGAGGAGGAGGAGGAGGAGGAGGAAGAGCAGGAGGATGAGGAGGAGCAGGAATGCTTGGGGGGGGGTTGCAGGGTTCACCTGGAGAGGAGTCTGCTGACGGCGGACATGGTGTGGTTGCAGGTTCACGTGTCTACAGGCAGAGGTCTGCGGACCGGGAACGGAGGGATTCGAGGAGGCGAGGAGATGGAGAACGTCATCCACCGGTGCAGCCGAGCTCAGGAGGACCGCGGGACGCGTAGAGGTGGGCAGGGAGGATCGAGAAGGGGGCTGGAGGGGGGGCACTTTGTGGCTGAGAGGATGGTGGAGGGTGGGGTCGAGGGGGGCGGGGGGTGGCCCTGGGAGAATATGGCCGGGGGGCTGTCACTCACGGTAGAACACATATTCAGTGTAGCTGGTCCAGATCTTGTCGTCCGTCTGCTCGTGGGCGAAGGCACAGGTGCCCGTGGAGTTGCAGGCCACCATGTGGAAGCCGGAGTCGGCCAGCTTGTCGAAGGCCTGCTCCAGGAAGGTGAACTTGAGATAGTAGCGGGACGTGTAGCGCTCCGGCGGACGGTCGGGGTCCCGGCTCTCGTTCAGGGTCTCTCCGAACACCTCCTTGGCCAGGGACGTCTTCCCGCACACCATGATGCGCGCCACCCGCCTGAACTTGGCGTCGGTCTGGCTGTCGCGGCCCAGGGTGTAGGAGCCCCGGTAGCCGATGGTGATGAAGCCCGAGCGCTTGCTGGCGTCCAGGCCTCCCGGGACCAGGCTGGCGCAGGCCGCCGCCGCCGCCCCCAGGGATCCCATGTGGCGGCCGGTTTCCAGCCCGGGGGAGGCGTCCTCGGGGTCGCTCTGGCAGCCCTCGTCCCCCAGGGAGTTCTGCTTGCTGATTTTGGGAGCCAGGAGCTTGACGAGCTCGGGCAGGTTGAAAAACTCGGCCTCGCGCTGCAGCCGGCCGCGCTCGGGGAAGTGGTCCGGGAGAACCAGCTGCTGATCCCGCATGTAGTCCAGGATGTAACGGAACAGGAAGCCGTCGCGGTCCACAAAGAACCTGCCTTTCGTGTCCCGGGCCAGTCCTTTGGTCGACTTCCGACTGAACATGTCCCACAGGAGAGAGTCTGGCACACTAGTGAGGGTAGAATAGCGCGTGATGTACACTTGGCCACCGACGTTCAGCTCAATAATCTCTGGGAAGCCAACTTCGTCCCCGGGGATGCTGCTGTCTGGTAAAGCCATGGCTAAATCCTAGGATGGCGATATGTGTTCCTCCTTTAAACAGTAGCCTAATGGACACTGTGTTGTCAATTGCACTACAGTGGTAGGCCTATGGCGAAAAACGTGGATGGTGGGATCTGCAATGAGCGCACTTCCTAGGCTACTTGTTCAAAAACGATCCGCGCACAACGTGTACACTTTTGCACCCGGAGAAAATAAAATAACACGAAAAATATTTCCAAAAAACAGATGTCAATTATAAATATATAGCGCACTGCATATCCGCAGGTACCAGGTTGTGGATACTAGATGCCCGTGTCCTTTTTTTTTACGCATACACAGATTTGAACATTGGCAATGAAAACTATTAATGACAATTACCGAGGATTTCTAATAAACGGTAACACATGCAGGTAACACAACATTCCTTTTATGCCTTTCCCTATAAATCTTGGGTCAGTTGTCTAGGTGGAGACAGGATCGGGTGGCCCAACTTCAATGAGGCAATCCATAGTTGGGCAGTTTTCCCAGTAGATGTCCCGTAAAGGTAAAGCTTGGCGGACGACGACCAACCTCCCGAATGTAACGCTAGCGAACGGTAGATTTAAGAATAAAAACAAAGCTTCTCCATCACTCGAGACGCACACACGCAAGGGGATCTCTCGGCCGCTCTAGCGCTTCGGATATGTGATCGCGTGTCAGCCCGTACTACTGTGCTCTGCGATGGGGACGGTGTGTATTATGTATCTGCTAACCACACCTACCCACCGATGACGTTTTCTGGCTGAGGTCCAGGCTCTGTCTTGGAAAAAAAAAATACAAATCACTAATTCGTTTTTTTCTTCTCTCTCTCGTTTTGGCGAGAGATAGTTGGTTTATAATATAATTATAGTTATAGTTATTTAAATCGCCTGTCTGATAGGCCTAGGGCTATGTACAATGTAAAGCGTGTAGGCTAATTGAATATTGGACCGATTTTTTTGCCTCCTGGCGAACTGTTACAATTCTATAAATTCTAGTCTTACGACAACTATACGAAAACAACTAAAAACGCTATCTTTATTTTAAACCGTTTCACGCCAGAGACGGAATAATAGTGACATCTAGTGTTTGCCTATAGCATACATTAACGTAAATTCCCATTACTCTTGTTGTAAATTAATAATGATGTTGACTAGGTCCGAACTGATGGACTGGCCTTAATTGAACCTGTGTACACGTACAGACGAAATTGTCATTTTTTTACTCCTTCCAAGTGCAGTGCAGCCCAGTCCCAGCAAGTCTTATTTGTTATTTGTCAGACTGGGAGCAATCTGGTCCTGATTTCCCAGCGGGCCCCACAGGTCTCTTGCTGAATCCTGCGCTGTGGACTGACTTGTCAACCATTTACTCTGGAGGTGCAACAACACCGTCCACGACCATATCGAGGTATGGGGGGGGGGGGGGGGGTAGTAAAAGGCTTTTCAATATTCTCTGGCCGCACAAATGCTATTCATTATTTTTTTTTATAGTTTTATAGTTTTTTATAGTTTTTTATAGTATAGTCATCCAATCACTTTGCCGACATGATCACATAGCAAATCATGCATAGATAAGGAGAGCCTAAAAACACGATTATTGAGTAAATTAACGTTCCCTGTGTTCTCTATAGGTGCACGGCTGTCCCAATTAACAGCACACTAATGTATTAGGGGGATGTCAATCAGTCAGTCAACAATTATAAAACAAGATTAAAGAAGGGCAGGGGATTATCCTCCAGAGTGTTCAGTCTTTGTATCAAAGATAAAAATCCACCAATATATTTTTCAGGGGAAAAAGCCATCCGCACCACACAATGCTGACCGCAGCAACGTGTGATTGATGGGTGATATTCTGTAGGAGCTCAAGACAAGGACTTGCTGATTAAGTGTCCATGCCAATGCAAAACTGGTTCTATACAGCTTCATTTCCCCCAGGATAAAGCTTCATGCATCTTATGTTGACAGGTGGCAGCAGGCAGTAAGGACTCGACTTAGCAATATGAAATGCCAACAGTGCAATATTCTACAGGAGGTCCCTTATCAACAATTGTTCAAAAAGTCAAATTATAGAAATTGCAGTCCCTTCATAATGACACTGTGATCTGAAGTACTTCAGTTTCACTTTTTTACCGTTGCACTCCTATTCCAACCAAGCCGGTCTTCTTCTTGATAACCCTGACGCTGTAAGGGGGAGAGGAACAGCTGCAACCTAGAGGAATCGAAAAGGCACAGACAAATATAAAAAGATAATCGTTTATTTTGGATCCTCCCCACCAGTAGTTTATCCACAATCAGACTGAAAAAAAAGAAAAAAAAGGCTAAAAAGGTACACAAATGTATGGATCTTTAATATATACCACAATTCCTTTTTATGATGACAGCATATGTGCATACTCTTAAGACTAATGCCAATTTGTCAACCATTCCGTTGAAAGGGTATAGCTCCCATTTGGGACTCAGTAAGGTAGGCCTGGGGTCTGGGAAACCGGTGTTAGTGAGAACAAACATAAACACAAAACCCAATCACTTAACCATATACAGAACAATAGATGGTTTCACTCGCAACAAGACTCTTCTTAAACAAAACAATAGATTTTTTTAACATCAGATCAAGAGATTGCAATCAAAAACATTCTCATCTGGTCACATCCATAATTGTCCATTATCCCAGAACGACATATACTTCTCATACACAAAAAAAAATAAAAAAAATAAAGTGCTTTCTACTGACTCAAGCATGGGTCTTTTATCAGTTAATGGTATTGATGCGTGTGAAACATAAAAAAAACAAACAGAAGAAATTATTCGCTGATTGGCCTAAAATCAATGCTCGAGGAGTTAAGCGTGAACGATGCTGGACATGATTGCAACTCAGGTAGTCTGCCGAGCACACGTCCTTCCAACCAATCATGGACACCGTTCAGCAGCAGCTCTAACACACACACCCACTTCACAGCAGATCATCTCAGACTCTGAAGGCAGGCCTTTCTGTGAAACTCACGGGAGCATGAAAACATTGATGCAAGAATACAATGTTCGAAAAACGGATCTGTGGGAAAAGGTTTTGTGTGTAATAAATGTGTTGATCTTTGTTAACCTGTTCACAGAAAAAAAAAGGGAAATTCCATTAATGTATCAATTGCATCTCCATTTCTGCTTTCCCCCAAACACCACGTGACAGTTATAAAAACCACATGGACTCACACGTTAAACATCTGCAACGCTATGTACATTCTACATGATTAGTTCAGCCGGACTCATGACCACTGTGTACAGAAAACGTGAAGCGCAACTGGTAAATTTGTGAAATATCCTTGTATGATGCATGTAAACATGGTTATGAAGCCATTTGTGTGCGAGCATTTAATCCTGCCCCTCTAGAACAATGGCATGATGGCATTAAAAACAAAATGGTGTGGCTAAAAGCTGGTTATTTGAGGGGGGGTTGGGATTGGGTGAGGGGGTATACTGGAAGGGAGGCAGGTCCCCCCGGTTCCATACTGTCTACCTGGCGTGACGTTCACAAAGCACCACGTTCTATAATACAGGACACAGTCGTCTTCTTGCAGCATTTCAGCTGAGGGGTATAAAAATATAGAAATTTTGAAACCCTGAATATATACGTTCATATGTGATTCTTTTGCAACAAAACATGACAGAAATTACAGCTGTCCCCCTACTTTTGACCCCTGTTATTCTTTGCACAATCTCCAAGTCTCACCCTTCCTTGCATTGTTTTTAGGGGGTGTTGGGGAGCTTGGAGGTCGGACTCACGTCAACACACAGAACGGTCAACGAGAACGTCTTACGTCACGGTCGTCATCTCCACCCATGACCGTCCACATCCGTTAACCCTTGGTCCTTAAGAGTGAGAACAGCAGTGGGTGTGTTTCCTGGGGGGGGGGGGGGGGGGGGGGGGGGGAGGAGTGTGTGTGTGTGTGTGTGTGTACATGTACGTGTGTGTGTGTACGTGTACGTGTGTGTGTGTACGTGTACGTGTGTGTGTGTGTGTGTGTGTGTACGTGTGCGTGGGTGTGCGTGTGTGTGTGTGCGAGCGAGAGCGGGACAACCTCACATCAACATGTCTTTGTGATGGCGGGCTATGTGCTGGCTCTTCTCCGAGGGCCGCCTGAAGCCCTTGGTGCAGTAGTCGCAGCGGTGCGGGTAGTCCTTGGTGTGGATGGAGATGACGTGGCGCTTGAAGCCCGACGCGTCCGTGCTGTTGTACTCGCAGAACTGGCACTGGTAGACCTTGCGGCCGCTGTGCGTCTTCATGTGCTTCTTCAGCTCCGCCGGGTGCCGGAAGCCCCGCCGGCAGCGCTTGCACTTGAACGGCAGGTCCTTGGTGTGCAGCGACAGGATGTGGCGGCTCAGGGTGAAGGTGTCGGGCGCCGTGAAGTTGCAGTGGCGGCACTGGTGCACCTTATTGCCCCTGTGCGTCTCGGCGTGCTTCTTCAGCTCCGACGGCCGGTGGAAGCCCTTCTCGCACACGTCGCACTGGTGCGGGAAGTCCTTGGTGTGCACCGAGATGACGTGGCGCTTCAGGTCGCTGGAGTTGGTGCTCTTGTGCTCGCAGTGGGGGCACTGGTGGGTCTTGTGGCCCTGCACCGTCTCGACGTGCCGCTGCAGCTCGCGCGCGTCGGCGTACGCCTGCGGGCAGTGGCTGCACTTGAAGGGCAGGTCGGCGCCGTGCTTGCTCTTGATGTGAGTCTTTAGGTTGGACTGGTCGGCGCAGCGGAAGTCGCAGTGCGGGCACAGGTAGGGCTTCTCGCCCGTGTGCGTGCGCATGTGCTTCTTGAGCTCCGACGGGTGGCGGAAGCCCTTGGCGCATTCCACGCACACGTGGGCAAAGTTCTTGCTGTGCGACGCCAGCATGTGGCGGTTCAGCAGGCCCTGCTCGGCCGTCTCGTAGGCGCAGTGCTTGCAGTGGTGCAGCTTGGGCTCGCGGTCCTTCACGATGAGCTTGTCCGAGCCCAGCGGGCTGGACTCGTGGTAGCGCCGGGCGTACTCCGTGTACTCGGGCGAGCGCTCGCCGTGGTGGCTGAGCAGCTTGTGGCTCTCCAGGTGGCTGTGGAAGTGGACCTTCTTGTTGGTGGTGAAGTCGCAGTCGGTGCACTGGTACTTCTTCTTCAGCAGGTGGTCGGGGTGGTTCTTCATGTGGCACTTCAGGAAGCCCCGGGAGCGGAACTTCTTCCCGCAGAGGTGGCAGGGGTAGACGGTCAGCGGCAGGCCGTCCGGTCCGATGATGACGGCTGGGGGAAATCGAGGGGGGGAGGGGGTGGGACACAGGCCGGATGTTGAAAAGCTGTTGGCTTGTAAACTGGGAATTCTTGTACACTATAATATCATTGTAAAATGCAAAACATGCAAAACAAGCGTGTGCCTTACTTCATTGATGGTTCGCAAATTTGAAGAGAATATTAAAGATGTATCAAAATATTCTTATACTGTTTTAGATCCATCTTGGATGTTCAACAAATACATTTTGAAATACATTTGGCTTTGCTCGACTCCAGTGGCATGAGTTTAAAATGGGAGGAGGGTCCAAAATTAACTTTTAGAAGCTTGCTTTTCTACTTGCGGTAGTGGAAAACTATAAACCCCAGATGCAATTATAATTAATAATTAATTAATATGGAACCCTGAATTTCTTTACCTGCAGATTCGTCAAAATTTTCCGCCATTGGCTGGTGGAAGGTGTTAATTGTGGACCCTGTGTGGGGGAGCAGTCGATAAAGCTGGGCCATTATTTATTTGCATCAAAAATAACAATAGGAAATTTGATATGAAAAATTAATCACGCTCTATTAATACTGTGACAATACGCTGCTACTGACATGTAATATTAAACGATTGGCCGCCAGAGCCCTAACAATTTGTTTTATGAACATTTGATATAATAAGATTCATCAATCAAATACCTGTTATGTGTGTATGTATGTTTGTTATTATGTGTGTGTGTGTGTGTGTGTGTGCGTGCGTGCGTGCGTGTGTGCGTCGGTGTGAGTTGTTAAATGCAGCCCATACCGGTCTGGCACTGCCGCATATTGCCCTTTTTCTTCTTCTTGGTCTTGCTCTTGAGGAGGCGGTTGGCGCCCATGTTATCCCGGATCTGCAGGAACGGCGCGGTGCCCCCGTTCTTCCCCGCGTCGATACAGTTACCTGCACACAACGCGTCAGATGGTGACGCCAGGCGAGGAGTGCGGCCCTTTGGTGTGAACCCTGAACACTACCATCCATCCATCGATGCGACTGTCATGCTACAAAATTGCCATCTTTACCATAAGAATTTGCCCAGGACACGGGCACAAACATCTTGTTGTTTATGGAGTCATGTAGCTCGGTTGGCTGTGCTGCAGCCTCCTCCTCCTGATCTACTACCACCTCCATATACACCTGTTCAGCCATGTCACTCTCATCTACAAACAGTCAGGGGAAACAGTGGGTTGAACAGCGTCCTAGGGATTTACGACGGGGTGGTGGCCCTGGCTGGCGGCGTGCGCTTCAGCAGGGCCTGATCGCGTTGACTACTTACTCATGTCTTCGTCGTCGTCGTCGTCTTCGTCGCTCTCGTCGTCGTCGTCGTCGTCGTCGTCATCTTCCTCGGTGTCGTCCTCCTCCTCGTCTACTTTGGTCCGGTTCTTGACCGACATGTAGATCATCTTGTCGCGGCCAACGCCGAGTCGCCCGGACGACGCGGCCTCCGGGTCGGGATGCCCGTTCTGATAGTCGTCCTCCGTTATCACCTCGGTTCCCCCTGCAGGACGATAGAAACAATGGAGCTAATGACAGGACTCCTTTCCAGGTCAAACAAATTCAATCGATCGCTCAGGATTATTATTATTTTATCAAAGTTTCTCTTAATGGCACTTGCCCAAATCGTCGTCCGCTTCAGCTTTGAAAATGTAGACCTTGATGACCTCCGACTCATCCTGCTCTTTGGCTTCCTTGTCCTCCATCACCTCAGTGCTGATCTCCAGAGGCGTGTCCCCTATGTCCAGCTTCTCCCCCACCTCGTCCACTACAGTGGTGGAAAAGAACAAAACTCGGTCAACAACATTATCACACACACATATGCCTGAGTGAGTCTGAGGAAATGCAGGGCTGCCGGTGTTGGATGTGTGGCTTACAGGAGATCATGAGGTAGTCCTCAGAGCTGCTCCGGGCGTCGTCGTCCCCGTCGGTCTGCAGGTCCACCGACTCGGCCGGCAGCTCCTCGTGGATGATGGTCTCCCGGTCGGCCACCATCACGCCCTCCGACACGAGCTGCTGGTCCAGCGTGTTGTCCTGGTGGTCCGCCAGCAGCTCGGCCACAAACACCTGGTCCGTCATGTCGTGGTGGTGATGGTGGTGGTCCGAGTCCTGGATGAGCTGCGAGGTCAGGACGTGGTGGTGGTGATGGTGGTGGTGGTCCAGAGCCTCCTCTATAGCGACCTCCGACCCCAGAATGTTATCGGGCATGATGACGCTGTGCTCCGACGACACCATGTCCTCATTGACGATCTCGTGACTTTCTACTCCGACGTCGACCACGAGTCCTTCCACCTCCTCCGCCTCCATGCCTTCCACCTCTACCTCCTCCTCCTCCAGCCCCTCCACAACATGGGCTTCCAGGGCCTCGACGTCCTCCACCTCAAGACCCTCAACCTCCACCTCCCCATCCAGTCCATCCACCACCTGTGCTTGGAGCTCCACTATCTGGGTCTGCAAACCGTCAACTACCTCGGCCTCCAGTCCCTCCACGTCGGTCTCCAAGCTCTCCACCACCTCCGTCTCCAGGCCCTCCTCCACCTGGGTCTCCAGGCCCTCCACCTCAAGGCTGTGCTCCAGCAAGATGCCTTCGTCGGTCATCACATCGGAGAGAAGCATTCCCTCTGGCACAGACACCACGATATGCTCCCCGTCGATGTGAGCCAGACCCCCTATTCCCGCCACTGCAAATGCAAAAAAGAGTGAAGAGGAGATGAAGGAGATAAGAATTTTGGCTAACAGTGTGGCCGACCAATACAGAATCGCATATAAATATATAATTCATCAGCCTTCCCAACCCATCACCTACCAAAGTCTTGCATGATCATCGTGTGGGGCATCTTCAGCTCCTGTGTATGTAACTCCAGCACCCCTCCACCGTGGTCCATGTTTTTAAACCAGAAAACCACTGAAAGAAATTACAGAATGCATTATGGCGTGTTCAACTTTTCCCTGTGTGCCTATGTGGATTAACTCACTGCACATAGTGGACACTTACCTGCCAAGGTTTAGTGAAATACAACCAATAGGTTATACAGGAGGCTGACTTCCATCAGGGATGCAACCCTGGAAGATACATAAAGGTTGAACATTGTCACTGATTACAGAATTGTGTGATTGTGAGACTAAACATATCAACCCGAACGCTGTTTTTATTACATGTTTTGCTGCAGTAAAGTGCAGTCATATGCAATACGGTTGTTAAAGTAGTATGAGCTGGGGGGAATCGTTTTTAAACAGTCTGTTATTTAGAGGGACTGAAGTGTATGTGAATTTAGAAACCACGCATGCAAAAAGAGCATATTGGATAGCAATGACCAGAAGTATACAGCATTCATGTCTACTGTCTCCATCAGGTGTCCACTTGGTGCACTACAGGCAACACTAACTTGAGGACCAATGCACCTGGAGCTGGTTGAACTCATTAGCCAAATAAGACAAAGGGATACCGCCACCGTTTAAGTGCTCATGGCCATAAGGGGGAAACAGCATTCTCACATATACGGACACTACTCGCTTTAACGTGTGGAATGCGCAAAGTTTTTGAAATGCCAGTCCATCTATGCCAATGGTCCAGCAGCATTGATCCTGGGCGTCTGTATTTCGGGGGGAAACGCGTTTTATTGTAATCTGAATGTGGTTAGTGCACGGCAGTCGCTGTTAAGACACTTTATTAGTTGTTATTGTTCGTGCCCAGGATACTATGCAGCAAAACACACGCGCTCAGAATTCATTGCCGCCAATGAAAGCACTGCAAACGTTATGCAACACACTAGGGCGGTAGCCGCCCTCCACCCACTAACGCTAACTAGCAAGAAGCTACGACTGTTCAATCCATCGCCATTTTGTTTAGCTAAAAATGCTAATATAACACAATGCAAACGTGTACCAAATGAGCAATTACAATACTCTACGATGACAAAGTCCAATGCATACACTTAAGGAAGACCATTAAATACAAATGCAACCATTAAACAAGATCTCGCTGTTCGCTGTTTTAGTCGTTAGTACCCTCCGCGCTGGCTAGCTAGCGTGCTAACCTAGCCGCGGCGGCTGGTTCTGCATTATCCACCATGTTGTTGTCGCTGAGGTCTGAAAGCGGCCCGCTATGGCCGACTGGGCCCTTGTGCCCAATTCCATATATACTTTTAATCGATTAAGAATATTTGTACCTGATAACGAAGTCGTCTGAGTCTATCGGCGTATCTCCCCTTCGCAATTATGTCTGTTATTGTTTTGGTTTATTTTTAACGGTAAGCTAAGTGCGGCCTGCAGTTTTGGATCCCCGGCCACTCTTTGCTAGGCCTCGGCCAATCAGGTTGCTTCCTGACAACCGAAGGGAGGGCGGGGGGCAGACAATGCGTGGCCTCGTTCACCGCTGATCCCTTACTATTTGCGTCATGCATAGGAGAGCATAGTTACATTACTGCCATCGTTTCATTAATGTAAACTTAGTTTAATAAGGTGAGGGGGAATAAAATTGCCGTATTACTAGTTTGATAATTATAATATTCCATGTGGATACGATGTGTTTACTTCGAGGGCACCGACAAGGCCTGCAGGCCATTTTCTTAGAAATGAGGCTCATTGGGTTGGTGGTTTTTATTATGGGTCGATATAGCCTATAAATCCCCAGAATGTGGTCTTTCCTGAAATGGATTTCTTTCTTAAATTATTTTCTTTGCAAGTATCTAATGATAAAATACATAGAAGGAAGTAAACAATACATACAATAATGAGTTCTGGTAAGACTTTATTAATATTTTCTAACAGCTTCAAATAATAACAGGCACTCCTCCTGAGGGTGAAAACCCTTCACATCACTTGGATTTCGTGCATTAACAGTGTCTTTATTACAGTGCCAAACTCTCGATCCATCTTCAGATATTGCGTAAAATGTAATGGAGTAAAAATGCTGTACCAAATTGTACTCCAGAGTACAAGGAATAGAGTGCTGCATCTGAAACGCACCATGGCACAAACATGTTTCTTTTTTTTTTTTTAAAACAATATGTTTCTTATGATTATAAGGGCAGTGTGGTCTAAGAACAGTTGCAATACAATGTCAAAGAGAAAATCACCATTACAATGAATATTTCAAATACAACTGCGCAGAAACGTACTGATAATCACAACAGAAGGCATGAATTATAGGATATATCAACTACTACATCATATTCCAAAGGTTGCACACTACTTTTTGTGAGGGTGGAGTATAACCATGCATGCCACAAACCATATTGCCTTCATCGAGTGGAATTCAAGTGATCAAAAGGACCAGGACATATGAATCATACCTTCATTTAAATTAACAGGATAATTTACATTACCATTTTTTACAACAGTCTCTTCCAATTCACATAGAAAAATAATTCAAATCGACAACACAGTTTCTTCTGGAAGCTCTGGATTGGTCCCTAGAACGTGTGGACGTTTTCATATGTGTCTGTACCTTCGTTTAGTTTTGACGTGAGCTAGGTGTTCATGCTAGGACTAGAGATGCTTCATATCTACAGGTTCAGCTTTGTGGATTTTCAGGGATAACAGTACGTCTGAATGCCCCAGAACAAGAGAGGCGAAGAGGTTTTGCATCAATTCTTATCTTCTTTTTTTTCTAACAGCGCAGAAATCAGTAGCAGCCATCTTTCCAAGAGTCATCCATCATTCTAGTCGTAACCAAAGATCTGAACAAAGGAAAATATATACATGTGTTATTTCAGTCATACCCAGTTAATTAAAAGGTTTTAAGTATTCATAGCCAAAAAGGGAACACTAAAGGTTTATCCTCGCAAAATGCATCACATTTTTATACAAATTGATATTTAGATATTCAAAATGTATGTTTCAGAAACACAAACTCAAGCAATCCGAATCACAGATTTCTTAATATATCTCAAAATCACCAGACAATCTTAAAGCAATCACCTCTTGCCAGGTTGTGCGAGCTTGCTTCTGGTGGATGGTGCAGTCTGCCCCCTGCTGGCCGCTGGCCGTCCTGTTCCAGCAGACAGTCTCCCAGGTACATAGCCTCCACCGTTGGTGGGGCCCGGTGACTGGACCTTGGCCATCCCGGCTGGTGCAGCTTGGATCACCGGCAGTCCTCTGGTAGGCTGGCGGGAGGTCGTCATGGAGCCCACAGGGTTCACGGCTTTGACCGGAGTGCGTATGGAGAGAGGGGACTGGCCATTGGCACGCAGTCGACTGCATGCAATACCTTCAGGGATATATGGCGTGGCTACGGTAAGACATCTGCCACATGGGTACACTGGAATACCTTCTGTGCTATGGTCAAGGCCTTACACGGAGATCCTCACTATTTACCTAGGTGTCAATTCGATTTTACAACACATTCATTTCTACTTACCGGATGATATCCGTAAAGATATTCCCCTCTGTCATCTTCCCTATAAAATGTTATTCACACTATAGACTGAAAATGACAATCTTTAACCATACTGGGAAAAAAAATACAATAAATGCAGATTCAAACAAAGTGTTGGAGGCTATTCGTAACGAGCAGAGCAGCTCATTGTAGGCAATTCTTCCCCTTTTCAAACACCTCATTGTAATAAGGAAACCCTGTGTACCCTAGAGGCAGTAAACCAGCACCCTGCATGAAGGCAGCATTGGGTCTCGGGCGTTATAATATGATTACATATATATTTACACATTGTAATATATAATTACAATATGAGCAAATATTTACGTTAGCAAAAGTTAACCTGAAGATGTCCTCGGGTTATGAATTGGAAGGAAGACAATGGGATGTTTTTTTTTTAAGAATTGTATCTAAAAAGACACAAAGGGTTTTAGTACAAGGAGAGAGTGACACATGTAACTGAGTAGCAGTCTGTAGCGGATAGGCAAGTGGGGGGGGATGTTACATAGGTAGGGTGGGGGGGGGGGGGGGGGGAGTCGAGCAATACCCACAGGAGAAGTGAGGTAGCAGGCCAGGTGAGGAGGGTAGGGTTACCTGTGGAGGGGGAGTGGTTTAGGCGGGACATGCGGTTGCCAGAGCTCTGAAGGTTAGCCTCCATGCTGCGGCTGTTTCGGACCGCCTCCAGGGAACGTAGGCTGGTGCGAGGTGCCAGATTGGGCATGCTGTGTCTTAACTCCTCTGCAAACACACACACACACACACACACACGGACACCCATTTAGGTAAATAGCCCGACAACATTAGGACACCTTTTCTTGGAAGTACTTTTGATTTGCACCCCTCGAAAAGCTTGTTTGGGGAACAGAGCAAGGCTTACCCTCGCTCTTCGCGAATTTGAGAAGCTCCGGGCTAGGGCCCTGGAGCGAGCGCCTGGGCGCCCGAGCGCGCGGGGCCCCGAGACGGCTGATGTGCTCCTGGCCGTGGTTGGAGGTGGAGGGGGACAGGCACCGCGGGGAGCCCAAGGGAGAAGGGGTGAACCGCTGGCGCGGCTGGGGGACGGGGCAGTAAGCTTCCTCCTCGTCCTCCAGGCTGTAGCTGTCAAACTCCTGGTCGCTGTAGGGGCCGCCGCGCCGCAGGGACTGCAGCGACGCGGAGGAGCTCCGGCGGGACACGGAGGTGGAGCTGGTGGCGTAGTCTTGCCTCAGACCTGCCAACACACACACACACACACACACACACACACACACACACACACACACACACACACACAGGTTTGTACAAAAAGTACCTGGAGGCCAAAAGTAAACCAAGCTGAATAGAATGCAATTATTGTAGGATTATGGTAGGAGCATATTGAACGAAAATACGAAAATAAGTGCATGCAATGTGCTTGGTTTTAGCCTGCGGTTTCTTTACCAGTGGTGAACTTGCAGTGCCCTCTCAGAACGAGACACTCAAAACAGGGACGCCACGTGTACAGGGCACTATTTACATAACTCCTCCACTCACTCTCTTCCTGCAGGCGAGCCATGATCTGCACGTCGGTCAGATCCTGAAGCTTGTAGCCCATGGAGATGGAGTCGTCTGACGTGCTGAGCTCACTGTCGATGGACGACTGAGAGCTCAGAGCCGAGTTCACACGCACAAGGCCTGCAGACAGAGCAGCACAACGCTGTATGCCGGCACAGACTGCAAACGTACAAAACTCAAAAAAAAGGGACAAGGTACACAGCGTTTCTTTTGGGAGTTGTTCTGACATTAAATAAATAAATAAAACCCAGCCCAAATACCCGACGTAACCCCCAGACGTCACGCCCCCTAGACATGTCAAACAAAATTAATACCAAAGGGCTTGACTGCTGCTACTGCAAAAAGTTTATGCTGTACCAAAGTGTACGCAAAACACTTCCAGACAGGCTTGTCTGTCTGTGTATCTGTCTGTCTGACCCACAGCCGCTTCCTTGACAACGGGACAGATTGCTATGGACAACGTCCACATCCAGGGAAGTTTTGGTTATGTAACCAGTCCAACATTAGATAGGGGTCACCACCCACCAGCAAAGCATTTTAAAGTTCATGCAAGTACATACTCAGTGTTTTCACAACGCAAGCACAAGTCTGTTTTTGACTTGACACATAAAAAGGAATGCATTGTGAGGAAGTTATGCAATATTAAAAAAAGGTGAAATCATTGTGTGTTTTAAGCAAACCCCATATCAAAGCCCCAGCTCAGTAAATCAGTTCCACGTTTCAGTATTAGCAACACAAAACACAGAGGAATGGACCACACATTAAATATGACCTCCAACCTTTAAATAATTTTCTTTGTGCTCCCTCTAGAAGACATTTTATCGCACACATTTACCCGTAATAAAAACAACCACACCCAAGGACAATAACAGTGCAGTGCTTAGCAGGCGACAAAGAGCAAGGTGTGTTAATGTCATGCCATACCTGAGCTGCCACAGGTTAGTAGGGATTTGTTAGTCGATTTGTGGTACCCGGGGGAGATCAGGCCTGAGCCTGCTGAGCCCGCCTCTGTTGAGCTGGGGCTGCTGTACATATTCTTCCATCGAGAGGCTGCAGAGTGACAAGGAGAGAAAGGACATTGGTTTAGCCCCTGATGCAGTCGATCAGCTCCCATTGCCGTTAAACTCAGACGGATGAAAAAAACAATAACCTAATCACAGTACGATTACTAAAACAAGTTCCGGCAATTTAAAGTATCAACATTGCAGCCCAAGCCCAGACCAAACTTCCTGTTTTCAACCTCACAACACGATTGGATGGCTAAGTAAACAGGTTTCACAGGCGTACACGCATTTTAAATGAAGCCGAGCCAGGGAGTGGTTGGAGAAGAGGAGTAACTCAAGCTAACCCATGACTTCACAGAGTCATTTAGCTGCAATGTGAATGGCTTTGTTGTTTCAGTTTTGCACCGTGCACGCAGAATGAGCAGACGGCCAGGTTAAATAATGAATAGGGTGTGACTGATCAATCCCAAACAGACACAGTAAGGTATCTCGGACATTAGTGTATGGACTGAACCCATCTTTTAACACAGACTCTCTCTGATGAGGTGAGCAGTAAATAAGGCTGACTACAATAGAGGCACTGAAAGACTTTAAAGAAGACAATTCCCATTGTGTATTCAAACCAACAAAGAGTTGGGCTAAACTATTCTGAGGATGTTATGAATACCTTGAAAAACTTAGCATTAAATGCAAATCCGTAACTTGTATGCTGTGGGGCATAAAAATGGAGATTTGGAGAAAAGTGGAGAAAGACTCCTATGACATTAGGATTGCGTACTCTGGTCCAAGCGGTTGATCAGGCTCCTGCACGCCATCTCGGTCTCGGGGCTCGGGTAGTCCAGCACCCTACGGCACCACTTCAAGGGGGATTCAGGGCACGGCTCTGCCACGTGCTTCTTAGGCGACACGTACAACCTGAAGACAGACATGTACCACAAGCAGAGGAGGGCGAGCACCACATAATGAGGGAATATTTGGACTAATAACAAGGGCGGAAGCCACTGAACAAGAATAAAGAGAGGAGGAGGGATGTGGGCACCGGGTGGGAAGCGGCTTACGCCGCACTTCCCTCCATGTGTTTATCAACTCTTCCTGCGTCAGAGGGTTGGACTGTGCTGCATGTTTGGCTGAGAACACGCAAGTCGATCCATCAGTCCGTGTCACACTTCAACAATCTGTGTTTGACAACGTCAGTGAATGTCTCAAAGGCTTACTGCTCACAATGACCCTGACATGATTAAGCAGCTACAATGCTGCAGCGTTTCTGGAAAAGAAAATCATCCCTGGGGTATTTGAGTGTGTTACAATAAAAGATGGTGTGAAGTTGCAAGGTAGATGCATCAAGGAATCAAACTCATCCAAAACCAAAAGGGGGACATCATCAACGAGTTAAACAGTTACAATGGTTAAAACAGAGTAAATACAGTGGAATACCATGCTCTGCCATCTTCCATGAGGGGCTATCGGGGTTTGTGGTTCGCACAGTCCGCTTTGCATTCTAAGACTTGCCTTGTGTCATGCGAAGCAGCGGTACAGAGGCCGTTGAAACCAAACAGTCACTGTGCTGACTGCCACATTTAAGCTTGAGGTCACGTGAGCAGATTCTTTTAGCCAAGGGACACAAAAGGCCAGCGCTCATTGGCTCTTGAGTCTTGACAAATCAACCGATGCTCATCTTCCTATTAGGCAAACACAAAAGGCATCCAACTCCCACTGGCATAAGCAACAATGCAGACAGTGTAGATATCCGGGTTACGTGTCCCAATGGGGCAAAGGGGAGTCCCTGTCTAAAGTTTGGAGTTTACGTGTGACGTGGAGAAACATCCTCAGATGTCTTGTGTGCTTATGCACGTTTGTATGGGATGTGCATGTAGGGCACATTGCACTAGATCTCCATAACTTGCTTAGCCATTTGGAAACCTCTTTAAATTGTCTCAGACGAATAGGGTGACAAATAACATCCTTCAGTTTCTCTAAGTTGGTTATTTTTCATCCTCAGTTACTTCTCCAGCCGTGTTCTTTGAGCCCCCCCCCCCCAGATCACATGCTGTACAATTAGTCCGAAAGCCGAAATCCAGCTTCCAGTCCTGGCCACTGCCTGGATCAGATTATCGGCCTGCGGGGATTACTGTTGTGGCTATGATAACCCAGGAAAAGCACATATGGTATGGCTAATGATGTGAAACTGAGAATGCAATAACTGGTTGGACTATTAAACCCAACAACTGAGCTTCTTAAGCAGCCACAAAGAGAACTACAAGCTACTTGTTCGAGGGCATGCAAATTGGGAAGCATGCACACATAGCGTAGGCTATGTGTGGGGTCAATTAGTTCTGTGTGAACCAAAATGAAGGGGGATTATTCAGCATTAGTAGTACAACTGACCTTTTCAGGAAATCTAATCCTACAAATTAAATCAAAACCTACTAATTAAATTCTGGCAAGAGCTGCTTCAAAACAAGATGGTTGTAATAAGCCTAGTTTAACTGAATTGTACACTCAGTAATAATCATAAATTTATGTACATTAGATTAAAAATCATGCAAACCTGAAAATAGGCCTACATCACGACGTGTGGGGAGATTGACAATAACGTAATTTAAAAAGTAAAATGTGACCCAAATTGGTTCATCATTAAATGAAAAATCTGAAGACAGGTTGAATGCAAAATATACGATAGTTAGGGCAATGCAGATCACAAGAAAAGCAGGGGCCCTGCCTAGATGTATCCATACGTACCAACTGTCTCCATCGTCCACCTCTGCACACTCATCTTCTAGATCCAGGACATCCACCTCATCCAAGGCGGTTTGGTCAACCCCAGAGTCACTCTCGGCGAGAGTCTCTGATTCATAACTCTCCTGAGATGGGCTTTCTGGAGTCTGGGGTTGCCCCTGGGCTGGCTCTGGTCCATTGCTGCAGGGCAAGGTCAAGAATCCCATACATGGACCCCCAAAACCTTCTGCCCCTTCTTCTTCCCCCAGTCTGCTTGTCACAGGGAGAGGGGACATGTCCTCACTGCTGTAGCTGCTGCTGGTGTCCTGTTGGGGAGAGAGCTCAAACTCTCTGCTGCTCAGCTCGCCACTCTGGTCCAACCTGAGGTCAGGGTGGCTAACGCCTTCACAAGAGAGCCTCGCATTGATGTTGCTGCTGGCCGATTGATTGTTGTAGCTGCCGTTATGAATGGGTTTGCTTCCCCTGTTGCGAAGGGTCTGGTTTTGAACCTCCAATCTACGTACAAGCTCCTGTAGCTTGCGCACCTCCTCCAACTCCACCCCTGCTACGTCCTGCTCTTCCTCGAACCCAGGATCTGAACTTTCCATGAGGCCACTGGAGCATCCACCGTCAGGCTTTTGGATCGCAGTGGGGTTGCCTGGAACCACCATGCTTTCAGCCTAGGGTAGGAAGGAAGAGTATTAGATGCTTATTTACACACTCTCTCTCACCCGCCGCCCCCCCCCCCCCCCCCCCACAACACACACACACACACACATCTGCAAATTATAACAAAACCAATAATTAGCTTTACAAATATAGCGAAATGAGAGTCAAAAAAACTAAATGTCGAACAAGGCGCATATAGCAGCACCATTTGACCACATCTCGACCCTGTGTCCACGCTGTTCACGATAAGCTAACGTTAACTAATAAGTTCCACAAGCAATCAATAATCAATACTTAGAATTTCGACAGTATTGATGCATTATGCACCAACAATAACCTAGTCATTCGCCACATGTAATGAACACGCAGTAGTTTAGCTGCAAGGATCGGATAGAATATAAGATATATCCGTATTTAAGTTCGTTCAGGTAGCAAGCAAGCGGTAGCAAAACAAACCTACCGGTAAGTAAGCCGTGTTGTCGTGAGGTGAAGCCTGCCCGCTCGTTAAACTATTATATTCCCGAGATCTGGCATGGATCTAACGGTCTATTTGCACCATCGTATATCGTTACCAGAATAGCAAATCAATTTTTGATTGATCAGGCATCGAAATGACTGCAATTAATCCATTGTTTGCGATGCTGTAGGAAGCACATCGCTTGAATTCACCATCATGAGCGTTTTCCTCACCCGCTTGTTGATGGACATTAGTTAGCCCAATCATCAAACCTAGAGCAGTGCTAAGCTCCTCCCACTTACGGGTTGTAACTATTGTTTGGCGCCCTCTGAAGGATGCCTTTCGAATTGCTAATACCAGGTCTTTGTCCAAGTGTGGTATTTAAGGCGCAACACAAGGTGGCGTAGTTTGAACACAAATTCGCAGAAACAGGGATACCGCCAAACAAGGACGTTTGCTTCTGCTGTTTTGTAATGCCCTGTTAGTCATTTTTTTCACTGTGGTCCCTCCCAGATTTGCCTCTCCCTGGGATTAATACAGGGTTACCTTTTATTCTACATTTGTATTGTTTGTTCTAAAAAGGGCTATTGTATGCTAAATGAACGTCTGTCTGCTTGATGTTCTGCTTATGGCCTCTGTCTGCATGACCTTAATCATATTGTGCTTGCCAAACTGCTGTTTCATGTTTGTCTATGGCTGTGCCTTCCTCCTCTCTGTTGCACGAGATAAAAGGGAAGTAGTGTTGAATGCAACAGTTCCTGTATAACTAGTTTTGGGAGACAGAACTGTTGTACGCCACTCAGACTCAACAGAATAAATGCAAAATAAAATGTAAAAGATGCAGATCCAGAGAACCAAGACAAAATAAACCTATTATAGGTATTGTCAGTGAAAATGCATTGCCGTGGGGGGTTTTCACCTCAGTAAAATAGCATTAGAGATTTTTTTTACTTTAGTGAGGACTGGGAGGCCTATTTCGTTAGTGCTTGTTTAACATTTGTCTATAGACAGATTTCCTCTTGGCCTCAAACTAGGGTTATTGGTTTCCTAATTTGTACCTATGTATTTTCTCTCAAAGCCACACCTAAAAGCATGTCTGTACGAAGGGCTTGCATGCTGCAATGTGAACATGTTGAAACGGGTACGACATGGGAAATGCAGGGAACATTGTGCTCCACCATCAAGTATGAACACGCTCAAAAGATTTATTTAACTGACATGACAATGACTGTGTATTATAGCCTACAGCAGGAAGTGGCAGATTTATAAAGCGCATACCATGGATCTTTTAATTTGTCCTAGTACAAACTGAAGTAAATCCAGGCCTGTCTTTACCATCCAGCTGATGATTCTGCTGTTTGCACAGGCAAAGACTTGGTTAAAAGCAAGGCCGCACCCTGGCCGTTTGTTTATGGAGCCACCTTTTAAAGCATGACTGCCAAGAGCCAGGTTGAGACACACCACAAAGCGCACAACACTTCACTCACCCAAACAAGTTAGCATTGTATTGCCTGGGAAAAAAGAGGAGTGTGCAGCAATGGTCCATGCCTTTGGCATTTGCCTTTTTCACATGCCTTCAAATATGTGAAGATAAAAGCTAGAACATGTCATGGTCCGACTTCTGGTATTCAATACATTGCACAACTTAGAAAAATGAAAGGGCTCATAACATAGTAGAAAAAACACCAGAGTTTGACACATTGAGATTTATTCAGAAAGAAATAATTTGTCTGCACTATCGTTTACACTTCCGCATGGCATCAATTTCAGGTCATAATGTTGATAATCAAATTGCTTAAGTAAGTAAGCTAATACAAATATTGATGGCCAAATTTATACCCACTGACAGTGGGCCTTTCTACAATACATGGCAGATATCCAATTGGTTGCAGCAAGGCAGTAGTTTCACTGAAGCAGACATGTCTCTCAGGAAGGGCTGGCGGACTGCAGTCGTTGAAAAGTGGGGGCCTTCATGATTTTTCAGCTGCTGCAGCTTGCTTCTTTTCTTCCTCAATTTCTGTGTGAAATAGAAAATGGAAGTGATCAGTTTGACATACATTTACAGTTCAGCCTCGTATTTAAGTGTCAGATCCAATTTCTGCTTTGAAGCATTTAGGCCAAGATGAACAAAAGATGCAAAGGGGCTACTCATTAAGATTAAAATGACATGCATTGTCAGTTACAATCTAAACCGCTCCGGTGTTTCTTGCAGTTATTGTTGATTTCAACATGACACTGCTCAGGTAGCTGGGGTGACTGACGGATCCATCATGCATTGGGCTCCCTCAAAATCAGCTTAAGTTCACTCAATGGACTAAAAATTAAAAAATGTTTTTACTATGTGACCCAAGAAAATTATAAGCACAATGATAATTTAATTAGAGCGACTTCAACTGGTTTATTCCAATTGAAATCAAGCCCTTCAGCTCAAGGCAGTTGATGTGTAGAAGGTGTGTGCCTTTTATTTTCTCGTATTCCTTCTAAAGGGGTGTAAACAAGGATTTAACAACAATTATGCAACTTGTGCCTGCAGGGTATACTTGGGCATGTATCAGCAGCAACGACGCAGTCAGTAATTCAACCACCCTTGGCCATAATAGCGGCCTTTGGCATGGAAGCAGGGGAGTTAACCCCTTTCTAAACAGTATGGTGAGCATGGGAAAGATGTGTAGAAGATGTTGTAGAATGTGTTGCTCACGAAGATGCGTCAAGTTTCCTTGTATACTTGGAACATACCTTCCTTGGTAGGAAGTTTGTTTTTTTCTTGGGTTTCTGACTTTTTCAGTGTGCTCTTGTCAAAGCATGGCACTTTATTGAGTGTTTCCTCCATGGTTGATTGCTGTTCGGACTTGGTTGGATTGCTGTTGGAAAAAGAACAGAAAGAATACCAAGCTAATTTAAAAGGTAGTTTGAATAAAACTTTACTTGTAGGACTCTAACTGCGTTTATATTTTGTCTTCACCCTTACTAACAATAGCCTTTGGATTAAAGTGTCTGCAGACCGACTATGTTGGAAAAAAAAAAAAAAAACTCTGCAAGAGACGGGCAACAGAAGACAAGCTACTACATGATAGGGCGTCACTGTTCCATCCCTATGTTGCTATGTGCTGTGCATGCCCCTACAGGTATGACACACCCTAGTCAAAAAAAAAAAAAAAAAAATCATGCTTGCAGTGCTTTATGATCCATGCTGTTGGATTGAACAAACATGGATAACACAATAAACAGGCATCCGGAGTATATTACTATTAGAATTATTGAGTGAGGTCAGGCTGAAGTGTATTGGGCCGTTTACCTACCTAATCTGCAATACACAGAAAATATAGGCCTACAGGTCATAAAATGTTAAGGCAGTGAAATGCATTTACCTAGAGGCCCGATAATGAAGTTGTTAGTCTAGTGGGCGAGGTCTTCAGTGATGTTTATTTTTAAGGGACTGCTGTTAACATGCACCTCTTTCACGAATTACTATCGTCCTCAGCCATAACTACCACCTACGCCACCTTGGTGCGTCAACGTTATCTATTCATCGAACCAAAGTAAGACGTGAAAAGCTGCATGATACGCTTACAGAAGGACGGATAAGAAATCATCAAGTCATGATTAAACTAACGTCAGCTAGATTTCGAAATCAAGTAGCCATGACATATTAGGTAGGCTGCATTGAAATGCAGCACATGTGAACATAAGGTTCTTCTCCCATTGAATCACCTAAAAATACAATTAATCTAGCAGACGTCAAACAACATGCAATGCTGTGTAGGCAAGGGTCACATGACTTTAATTAAGGGTGTTACGTTCTTGCAAACAAATATATAGGCTACTAATTTTAAACAACTCAAACTCTGGGCACAAAACATCCTAGCTAACTGGTGCCGGTTCTAGTGCGTACTTTATTCCACAACTATATGAATAATGTTATAAATATCAGGATACAGTTATTTGGGCTTTTACCTGATGCAGAGGTGATTTCTTTGAAGACGTCGAAAGTAGTGCGCCTGAATAATCCTTCCGAAGCCATGCGTTTAAATAGTGACAGCACGCCCTTATACACGCCCACATAGAAAACAGTCTGCGAGATCCAATTGGCCGGATCCTTTATAGGTCGATTGTTATTGGATAAAAAAAGACTGTAAACGTAACGGGTCTTCTAACGGGATATTTAACACTCAATTAGGCCTTCATATCTCTAACTGTCCTCACTTTTTCTGAATTGTATGTATACAAACTACATATGTTAATGATGTTATGAATACATAATCTATCTGTGTTGGGTCTCTCTGAGAGTACTGCGAAGTGGGCCTGATGTACATCAAAGGCACCGACAATCGATGGAGCTTGGGGAAGATCTAGCGGCCTAAAATGATATGACATCCATGCCGTGAATAAAGTATTAGCACGGTGGCTAATCGCAATTATTGGCACTATTCTGTCTTAATAATTATTATGCCAATATAATTATCCTAATCCAAAAAGGTAACCCATGAACTTGATTAAAATCCCATTTTATTATGTAATTTTCTATTTATATATGGCCTTTGCAATGCACCAATTAAGAGTTACTCAAATACAGGATAGAATATTTATTTGGTTTAAATACAGGATAACCTATTGTTTGGCATTTATCCTACATGTGTAGCATTTGGTTATTTATTTGTTTCTTTCTTACATATCGATATTTCTATAATACATGTAAACATACAATGCTGCCCCAATAGCATTAAATCAAATCACCTCACATTAACCTAATTAGACACCTTGAATGCTATTATCCTAAATAGGGCTTTAGAATTATAGAATAGTAAAGCTGACCCATAACCACCAAGGCACCTTTTATTTTGTAACAAAAAACTGGTTCATTCAAATTAGCTGGAATGAATGATAATGACAAGGCTTTGAGCTCCCGATGATATATTATATCTATCTATAAATATATCTATGTATATATAGATATAGATATATATTAACAACTTCTGTCTCACAGTCTTATTTGTATATTCAGGAAATAAGTCATTGGCTACAGTGGTGAAGATGGCAGTGAGATTCATAAGAGAGAGGTTCCCTGAGAATTATATTTCTTTCTTCTCATCATCTCATGATGCACGCTTCTGCTGTTGGTCATAGATTGCGGTGGTGATTCCCCAGGTGATGCATGAGCGCAGGATAACCAGTGAACCTCCTCGGTACAGCAGCGCCAAGCTCCGCTGGCGGGACGTCCACAGCTTCCTCCAACACGCCCTGACTGTTCCCGCCTCCTGCCCGCCCGCCCCAGCCTGCATAGTAGCCACCAGCACAGACAGCGGGTACAGAGTGAAACTGATGGCCATGGAGGTCAGCGTTCCGGACAGAAAGGACGACACGGTGGGAGAGAGCCCCTGCACCTCGCCCAACGCTCGCAGTGGCCCCTTCAGTCCGAAGTAGAGGCAGCTGCCCAGAGAGTTCCTGGCCATGATGGGCAAAAGGGCTCTGTAGTAGCCCAAGGCCAGCTCCTCAGAGCTCAGCCGCACCAGAACGGTCTTCAGCGTGGGTAGATTGCGGTCATTTTGTCCGTTCTGCAACATGTTTTGAACTCGCTCAAACGGGGTGAAAACCAGGGCCTCCACCAGTCCTGCCGCAAGCCCTGCAATGGCTGGGAGGGCGGAGAGAGGGATGACTTTGGCAGAGGAGGAGGAGGAGAGCTGACGGAGTAGGGTATCTTGGAGGCCAAACAGCAGTGTGCCGTTTAGGGTTCGCATTAGCAAAGGGGGTGTCACCCCCCTGTAGAGCTTCAATGCTCCTTCCTTTTTCAACTGTGCCACAGCCTGGATGATGGAGAAGCTGTGGAGCTGTTGCCGGAAAACGGTCTTGTAGACAGGAAAAACAGCTATAGTAGGCAGGGTGGAGAGCAGGCTGGAGGTACCTCCATGCAAGTAGCTCTGTAAACGAGAGACTGGCTGTGGTGGGGTCTTGTCCTCTTGTGTACCATCCTGACCCCGACCCATCCTGCAGACAAATTCAATCATATATACCATCATTATGTTTACATTTCAGATGATGAAATAAATGTTGGCTATAAAGTAAATTACACAATATTGTTAATATTAAAGATAATAGCGAAATGACTGGCTAGGAATGATATTATTAAGGTCTAAGAGAACAGTTATACGATATTAGACTATATAGTGATTAAATGATTCAGGTAAACTATACGAACAGTAATTAGATTTAAGGGTACTTACTCTGCAGGTAAAGGCCAATCGGTAAAAAAAAAACCCGAACAAAATATAAAGTGGCGTAACTAGTCGTTCTTCTCCGTTATCAGTTATCTCTTGGTAACACCTTGCATCATCATCTATACAGTAATTGTCATTGTAGGTCTACTTACAGTTGAGAAATAACATATAGGCCCACCTCTTGAGTCATTTAAAATAACAATTTACATTTAGGTACACCTTTAACACTAGCTAATGCAGAACATAGGACGGCAGCATGAACATCGCCAATTCAATCTTCAACCCCATCCAGGAAGTCTCGAAGGAGGTATGACGAAAGTAAAGCCGTTTAGATGTTTTGCATCACCGTTAGCAATGGGTGCTGTTGCCGCATCGACCATTGGTGGTCCCACCCATCAATCGAAGACATAACGGATCATAACCTTGCGCGCAGTTTTGCATTTGCATCATAGTATAGAAAATGCAGAAGGCCATAAATACCATGATTCTGTACTACATTCGCATGTCGCAGTATGCATTTCAGCATGCTTTTGTTTGGCTATATTTCCCCAAATTCATTGGAGCAGCAAAATATCAGCACATCCTCGTAAACACGATGCACATTGAGCTATTTTGATTATAGGAATTCGACGTCAGTTCCGGTGTGAACGGCACTATCCATCATCTTTTGCAGCCCACGGATGCGTTACTGCTGTGAATTGATGTACTTCATGCCGCCATGCTATCATTGTTTACATTAACGGTGTAAAGTGTTGTAAATCATGACAACTGTGATCCCACATTTGTATCGTATGCTCTTTATGATTAACGCATTTTGATATGTAGTTAGGGCTTTAGAATTATTCAATAGTAAAGCTGACCCATAAAAAAAAAAACTGGTTCATTCAAATTAACTGGAATGAATGATAATGACAAGGCTTTGAGCTCCCGATGATATATATATATATATATATATATATATATATATATATATATATATATATATATATATATATATATATATATATATATATATATATATATATATATATATATATATATATATATATATATATATATGTATATATAGTGGCGACCACAGTACAGGTGTAGGCGCTCGTTCAGTTGCGCAAGGGATTCTGGGGGGTTAATTTATCCTGGGGGTATGGACCCTTTCGGGGACAGTGTGGTTGTTGGGTTGAGTGGGGTTAATGGGTTGGTGTAGTTATTTCGTTGTGTGTTGACATGTTGTGTGCATCGTTGCCGCCACCGTTACCGAGAGTGACGTGTTCGTTTACTTGGTGCGCTGGTTTCCATGATTGTGGTTCGATAAAGGCAACTCTCGGGGTCGTGCGGAATATGGGGCATGAGAGTTGCTTAACCTGGGCTCCCGTCTCGTCCTTCCCGTGCTGCTCGCCACAATATATATTATAATACGTAACAACTTCTGTCTCAGTCTTATTGGTATATTCAGAAAGTAGAACATTGGCTACAGTGGTGAAGATGGCAGTGAGATTCATAAGAGAGAGGTTCCCTGAGAATTATATTTCTTTCTTCTAATCATCGAATGATGCACGCTTCTGCTCTTGGTCATAGATGGCGGTGGTGATTCCCCAGGTGATGCATGAGCGCAGGATCACCAGCGAACCTCTTCGGTACAGCAGCGCCAAGCTCCGCTGGCGGGACGTCCACAACTTCCTCCAACACGCCCTGACTGTTCCCGCCGCCCGCCCCAGCCTGCATAGTAGCCACCAGCAGACAGCGGGTACAGAGAGAAACTGATGGCCATGGAGGTCAGCGTTCCGGACAGGAAGGACGACGCGGTGGGAGAGAGCCCCTGCACCTCGCACAACGCTCGCAGTGGCCCCTTCAGTCCGAAGTTTAGGGTAAACGAGAGACTGGCTGTGGTGGGGTCTCTTCCTCTTGTGTACCATCCTGACCCCGCCCCATGCTGCAGACGAATTCAATCATATGTACTATCATTATGTTTACATTTCAGATAATGAAATAAATGTTGGCTATAAAGTAAATTACACTATTTTTAATATTAAATATAATAGCGAAATGACTGGCAATAGGTATATTATTAAGGTCTAAGAACAGTTATACGATATTAGGCTATATAGTGATTAAATGATTCAGGTAAACTTTACGAACAGTAATTAGATTTAAGGGTACTTACTCTGCAGGTAAAGGCCAATCGGTAAAAAAAAACCGAACAAAGTATAAAATGTAACTAGTCGTCCTTCTCCGTTATCAGTTGTCTCTTGGTAACACCTTGCAAAATCTATTCAGCAATTGTCATTATAGGCCTATTCACAGGTGAAAAATAACATATAGGCAGACCTCTTCAGTCATTTAAAATAACGATTTACATTTAGGTACACCTTTAACACTGGCCAATGCAGAACATAGGACGGCAGCATGAACATCGGCAATTTAATAGTTAACCCCTTCCAGGAAGTCTCGAAGGAGACTGTATCGTATGCTCTTTATGATTAACGTATTTTGATATGTAGTTGGCTATTTGGCTCATTCACCCAAGTAAGAGCCTTACATAGTTTATGAAGACGCACATGGAAAATGGCTGTTATAACACACGAAACACCCAACAGAAAAATAACTGGGTAAATTAAATTGAAGGAAGCTCTAGCCCGCAGAGCATGCTATAAGCCAACAGCACACATTATCGATTTTCTACCTAGAAGATGAATAGGAAACTGTGTGAACCCTCAGCAACACCACTCAACAAGTGCACCGTAACCCAACAGTCCTAGTTTTTATTTTCGATTCAGTTATCCGAGAGGGAATTTCTCAATTAAATCCAGTACGTTCCTACTTTCTGGAAATATTGTTCAAAATAAATTAAAGAACTGGACTTCAAGATCCAGCGAGGGAAGAACACGTTTACCCAAAGTCAAAATCGAAATGTCAAATCAGATCTTAGTTTACCTTTATTTTTACCTAAAATAAAATGAACAAAACTCAGGACTGGACATGTATTTAGCATTAATCATTGTCAAGTTTAATTGGTTGAAGGTACAGTTGAGGTAATATAAACAAAAAAATGTTATCCAGAACAATGAGCCAAATCTAGCAACGTCTATACTTTTGAGTATATAGACCCTGGGGGAATATTCATTTATTTTACCTAGCTTCATACTGAACTTGTTGGGGACTGCATATAGCAAGGTTCAAAGTGTCTACCTTATCAACCCATAAAAATAAACCCTTTTTAATTGGCCAAGAGATTTGATCATACTTTCCCTTGAATCACCCTTCAAAAGGTTACCTTGTATATAGAGCCAAAGTAAACAATGTTCTTTTATTCCCCAGATTATCTGCATTTTAGCCTAAAGATCTTTTTATGGTTCCACGTTCCCACAACGCAAAGACAACGCAGACACTTCAACGCAGTCGTAAGCGTTTATGGTTCTGCGCCGGGTTTTAGTAAGCAGACCAATCAGAGCCTTTGCTGCTGTGTCGCCTCGACAGAAGGTTACGATTTTTGGGAGGCGCACGTCCGGCCCTTGCGGTGGACGCAAGGAGGGCACGCAAGGACGTAAGGGGTCCGTAACCCCCTTGCGTTACGAAAACCATAAAAAGCCCTTAATGGATAACAACATTACTACGTGGAGAGACAAAAATAATAAATCCTACTTTCTTCTGAATGCTGAGGCACACTTGGTGAGTGGGGCTTCAGTTTGTACTGTAAACTAGATTTATTTAACACATTCACTTCAACAACAAGCAAACAGTTGTCTTCAAAATAACCCAAAAATGCCAATATTTCCCACAGCAATGTGAAAGGTCTAAACTGTGGCCATTGAACTTCAGTCTTTGTAACATTGCCACAACATTGTAACAGCTTTATATTGGCCGGAAGCCTTATGCTGACCACTTGAACCAACAGGGGTGGGGGGAAGGTGTGTGTGTGCGAGAGAGATAAATGGATATATATATAATATTCAAATTTAAAAGGGCCGTAGACTATTTCTAACAGGGCGATGTTGCCAGGTTAAAGTACTGTTAGAAGGAAGAAGAGAACATTCACAGTAGATAAAGACTTAATTCAGCCATACACAATTAAAACACCAGCCAAAATCTCTAGCTTGGAATCAATTGCTTTTTGTATGCCCAAGGGTCCAGGCATAAAGGGTGGCTGCTCAAGAGGCCAAGTGGGACTTTTGTTAATGGAGTCCATATTAGTAACAGACATAACTGCTCAAATTGTGGTTTGATGGTTGGTTAGCAGCAGAGCTTTGATAATGGTTGTGTTTGGCCGGGGCAGATCATCCCTTTTTTTCTTATATTTGGTGCGACAGCGAGACGGCTGACAGGAGGGTGTGGGGTTACAAGGGGACGTGGCTGAACAGGTACGACACAGACTCCCCGTTGTGGGTCCTGCGGATGGCCTCAGCCAGGATCATAGAGATGTCAATCACCTAGAAAACCAGAGTGAGAGAGTTAGCGTCGCAATGCACAAAGAACCGGTTAAAATATAATGGATAATGTTGCTAGCGTTATGGCTATTTGTAATTTATTGACTAGAGGTAGGAACAGTCTATACTTGATAGTGTGGTGAGCATGCACTGTAGGGGGGAGGCAATGGAGACCGCTGACCTGTATCTTGGTGCAGTGCTTCATCTTCTCCTCCTGAGGGATGGTGTTGGTGACCACCACGGCTTCAAAGCAGGCGTTATTGATACGCGAGATGGCCGGACCAGAGAAGATGCCATGCGTAAGAATGGCGTAAACCTTTGTGGCACCAGCAGAAATCAATCTGAAAAGAAAAGGGGGAAACAAATATTCAGCAACAATAAGATGAATCCATCAAACATTCTTCCCAGGGGACATGGTTGTATCCATAGTAAACTTTTATTATTAATAAACAAGGGGTTTACTTGTCAGCAGCATGGCAGATCGTGCCACAGGTGTCGGCCATGTCATCCACGAGAATGGCGACCCGATCCTTCACGTCTCCGACCAGTACCATGCGGTCCACCTCGTTGGCCTTTTTCCTCTCCTTGTGGATCAGGGCAAAGTCCACGTTCAACCTGTCCGCTATCGACGTGACCCTGGCCAGAGAGAAAAAAAAAAAAAAAAAAAAAAAGCAAGGCGGGTGTGTATCCAAAGTCAAGTTTGCAGAGATAGGCTCAAGGACCCTCAACGGTCAAATTGCGCAACTTAAAACGACAAACAAAATAAACAAGGCCTTGGCATACCTCTTGGCTCCACCTGCGTCAGGGGACACGATGGTGCAGTTCTTCCACTCGCTGATGTTCTCCTTGATCCACTTCAGCACGGCGGGCTCGGCGTACAGGTTGTCCACAGGTATATCGAAGAAGCCCTGGTTTCAGAACACAAGAGCAGAGGGGCACAGGAGTCAGGGAAACTGGAGCACGGTGTCATGTGGCAGGAAGCGCCGTGCTGCAGCCACGCTGAATACTGTCGTCGACAAGCATCCATGTAAAATAAAGGGTGAGTATTATGGGAGAATGAATTAGGGTGAGATCAAGTTTCAACGTTTGACTTGAACAAACAAGATTAATAGTTTGACAGACAAGCAGCCGGTATAAAAAAAAACCTCTCAGACTCTAGACAAAAAGGAGGAAAAATAAACAGGGAAGTTGTGACAACGAAGAGACGAGTATTGATTTAAGCAACACAAGATAATGCAATTTATTGATACCATGGAAATTCATGAGTCACGACTCAAGTAGTCTTGTGGGTTGTGGTTAGATTAAAAAAGGAATGTCTTTAACAATGTTGCTACTCGGTTGTCTTTTTACTTTGTCATTGCTTAGTAATTAATTGTGAAATGATGCGTCATAATCTGGAGCCATTGTTGTGTTTCAAACTGCCAAAGCGTTTCTTAGAGACATGGCAAAACCACAAAGTTGATTAGCCTAGGTTAAGGTCTGTTTATGTCGCTTTAGGATTTTACAGTACTACAACTCTCTGGAGACCTCAATATGGCAGAATATCACCTACAAGAAATCCCATAATGAAATTTTGCTTAACAAGCCCTATAATGTATTAAATAGATTATAGAATAAACAATGAAAGTAGATTGCAAGTGAAAGTGTCCTTATTCTGTGTTGGAACTTTTCAGTTGGGTTTGCTTAATTCCGGCTCACCTATTATCACAAATCAGAATCATCTTAAATCTGATGGAAGACAAGCTCATATCTAGGTGAGCAGGGCATTTGACATTTGGCTGTATAAAATACACTTAAGCTTCATCAACTCGCAAGTTGAGTTTCTCGTTGGTAGAATATCTGTGGTGAAACTCTCGCCCTTTCAGTTTCAGGTTTCACGACCAGGCTCTGTGCCGGCTCCCCCCAGATGTCCTTCTATAACGTAGTAGGACTGCGCGATCCAAGAGAAGTGCTCACCTGTATCTGAGAGGCATGCAAATCCATTGTGATGATGTGGTCCGCCCCAGACACGGACAACATGTTGGCCACCAACTTCGCAGAGATGGGAGCACGGCTCTGCAATGACATGGATAACTTTAGTCACACGAAAGAGAGTCACTAAATTACATGCTATAAACATATTTTTTTATATGAAAAAAGAATGCAGCTGCTATTCTTAGATACGGGCAGAATTTAACTCAAACCCTTTTCCTTATTCTTTAAAATCTTAACAGGTTTCTACCATCATTGGATATGAGTTCATATTAACATAAAAACAACATAATGGCATGAAAATAATTAATAAGGTAATCGCTAAATGGCAAATATTAATGTTACAAGTTATCCATGCACAAGGAGCAAAGCCAAGTTTAACTACAAAGATGGTTTAGTAATACATGTTTGTCTTAACATAACACTGGATAGATAAGATGGTACTTGCCCAAAAACACATGAAAAATGTTATAGAGATCCTGTTAGCTTGGCTAGCAGAGTCCATTCATATCATTGAATTGACCTTTAACCTTATCCCAAGGTGTATGTTGGAAATCATTGTAGGGCAGACTTGAGGGCTAGTAGGGAGCCATTTATCGATGTTCCTATGTTTACTCTCTTGTTGCTGATGTATCTTTTTTTGAGATAGTCTGCAATGAGTTACTGGTCAATATTCACCATTTGGGGATGTCTGACTTACAACATGATTCATTTTAAGCATGCCTTATCATGGATTCAGATCAGTTAAAACAGCACAAACAACCAATCATGGTCAGTTGGGACAAATTATCTGTTCGCGTGCATGGTTCAATGGCAAATGGGTACGAAGTATATGATTGTGACACAGGCCGTGTTTAATGGTGTGCAGTGGCTTAATGGCGTGAAAAAAAGTAACTAGACAAATATCCCTCACCCCCACCTTGTCCTTCTTGTCTTGTCGTGCGTACGGAAAACAGGGGATGACGGCTGTGACCCTGGATGCTGAGGCGATCTTGCAGGCGTTAATCATTATGAGGAGCTCCATTAAATTATCGTTGATCTCCCCACAGCCACTCTGTACGATGTAGACATCCTCTCCACGCACACTCTCCCCTATCTCCACGCTGATGAAAGAGAGCAGATGGGAAATTCAACAATGGAAACTCTTACCCAGACGTGAAACGAGAGAATAACATTTAAACATATAAAGTGTAGGAGGCCAGAGTACAGCATGTGTTCAACGCCATGTGTGGACTACAAGCCCCACGCGTCTTAGCGGGAACATCGTGACAACGCGTTCTCAACAAAGATCAAGTCACCAAATGTAACCCACGTCTGCTGTTCACTGGTCAGCATTACAAAACATCTAATATGTAACAGATATCTTACCATGTCTCCTGGTTGCTGAATTTCTTCGTCACAACCTTTCCAAGTTCCAGTCCAAGGCGGTCAGCTATCTTTTGAGATAGGTCCGGATGCGAGCTGCCGCTAAATATTTTAATGTTGGGCATTTTGAAAAAAGCCTGGCGTGACTAAAACGAGGTAGTAGCCCGGTACAGCTCTGTACAACGAGTGTCGATACGAGAATTTGTTCTGTTTGAAATTAATGAAAAGTTGATGGACTCTTGCGAGGTAAATATGTTGCCTACCTATCCACCATTATGCCTCACAATACGCGTGCGCATGTTGCTAATAGCGCGTAGCTTTCACTTACGCGGTGTCGTCATTGCGTCATCGCGTTTTCCATTCCTACTCCGATTCTTTCCTACGTAACTTTTAACGTAGACCACATAGACAGGCTTTCAGGCCGTACGTCACAGTCGCCGCCATATTGGAGAGGTATAGATTTGCCTGTAAACAAATACAAGGAGGTGCTGCGATTTTCTGGATAAAATGCACGATAATCTTAACGTTTCTCAACCGATTTGAATTAGTCTTCTTTATTCAATGCTTTATAGCCTACTTGATATAATAATAATGATAATTATATAATTTATCAATTGTGTGATTTAGTATAAATATTAAAACGACCCATTGTAATCAGTTGAGAAATGTAAACATGATAGTGCACCTTGTCCACAAAAACAGCAACTCCCATTTACCTGTATTTGTTTACAGGCCATTCTTGGCCTCTGAACTATGGCAGCGATGTTGACTTATCGCTGCAAAGTGTCGGAGCATTCAATGCGGTACGGATAGATAAGCCTTCCATAACCAGCTGCTACAGTCGGCTGGGTTGGTAGACTCAGAGCCATTGAGACAATTTAGTACTCTAAATAGCTCTGGGTAGACTGATTTATCATCATACACCACTTGTGATGTCACAGGGCAGGGCAGATTTAAAACGGCTTGTAATGGTTAATCATACTGACACCTGTCAGTGACATGTGTAAAACAGGGCCCTTTAGGAGTAGTAAGAGTGAAACGACGAGTGAAACGTTCTAACAATTCTAATGATTAATGCATGACTGCGAGTTTAATTGCAGCAACAATTATGGACTTTGAGTTGTTTTAAGGTGTAGTGAATCATGTTATTCAACAACACAAACCAAACACTGAGTCTTTAGAACCTTTTAAACCATAACTCAAAAATAGTCCCAGACGTCTGGATGCAGACGTCCATATTGAACTGATGTATTATTCAGGTGATATTTAGGCTTGTAAATCCACGTTAGTTCCTAAGCCAGTAGTTGATAGCCTACGTCATGTCAGCTAACTGTAAAAAGTACCTTACTTTGCAGTTAGGTTAGGTGGCTCGAAGTGAGGTTGGCTGCTTACTGTAATGCCCTTTAATGTATGATATTCCTCATCATGTATTTGGATCAGGTCACGTTATCTGAAATGGTAGGCTATCTCTTCAATATACTTTATTGCTATTAAAACATGAGTTACTTAGTACACAGACAGAAGAACACAGTAACCACAAGGTTGTTGACAGTAAATAAAGACAAGGATGGAAAGGTGCACAGAAATAAACAGTTTGATGATAGGCCTAGCATGAGAATGAAACAGAAATACCCACACAATCTGTTGAAGCAAATAAAATGATGATAACCACAGAAAACGTTTATCGTCATGTTAATAGAATATGGTACAGATGAAAAGACGTAGCCTACTATTATATATAAAAATAAACATGTTCCATGCTTTATACTCATAGTATATCATTTAAAATATATGTTTTGCTATTGGCCACAGGGCCTCTATAAATAAATAACTCAGAGATGTTGTCTTTTTTATTTTATAAAATAGTGAAGCGGTAGGATAAATTTATTAGTATTTGATTTTTTAAAAGTATTTCTCAGGCTCACAAATATGTTCTATATACATTTCTAGTATAGAATAATACATCTCCATGTACAATATCCACTGCAAAACATTGTCACAGAATTAACACCACAGCCTTCAATTTAGTGAATGCCTTTTCTTAAGAATTGGAAAATACTTTGTACAAAGTAATGATACAATCCCTTTCAATTTGACCATTGAACTGTGACTTCAAAAGCCTCTGCGTATTGAGTGAAAGTACAGCAGATAAGGGAAATCATGCGGACCAGGAGGAAACAACAAAATGTTGAAGGAAAATAACAGCAAAGGGACTCCAAACTGGCAAAAGAGTGGAACCATGATTCTGCTTTGAAACCAAGGCAGGAAATGCACCATATGAGTCCATGTTCACCGTGGACACTTTTTTTTATTGAAATATCAAATGTAAAACACCAATCCCAGTCGGTAGAACACCAGTCTCTAATACTTTACACAACAAATTGTTCATTAGTTTTATATGTGAACTACAGTTTCACTTGGCACATCTGAAAGAGACAATCTGAATGTCAGAACTAGGTTTGTCAGAATCATTCTAAAATAAAATAAACTATTTTAGATGAAACCACTTATTGTTTTATCAACCAACCATCAAATTAACCTTGGTTGTAGGTAAACCTTTGATCTAAAAATGTAAGGGAAATTCTTAAGGAAACAAATGCATGTTTGGTTGTGTATGTGTGCACCTAGTGTATATGTTAAATATATAAACATTTCCCTTCTTACAATAGTTAACAGTTTATTGTCTTCACTAAGTGGAACTCATTCTTTTAACAGTGTATCCTGGTTTTTATCCAGCCTCTCTGTGCGGAAGTATGATAACACGATAAGACAAAAAGAGGATCTCAAACATGAAACAGGTGTTAGTTTTATTAAAATACATAGAAAACTACTTTGTGTGATTCATAAATATTTGCTGCATTGCACAATCTATAACAGCACGTAGAGAGCATATAGGCCTATATATCTGAAAACCTGAATTAAACAAATTAACTGATGAAACCTGTCGTTCTGGAAATTAATCATGGGAAGTTTTCAACAGCAGCAAATATAAAGCACTGAACTATACAAAGAGATACAACTTCAGAGCTGATTCCGATTGCTGACCCAGATTGTTGAGACTATAATTAATGGCACAGAGCACTAATTGAGACGCTTGATTCCAGCGCTAAGGGTGCACATTAGCAAGTAGCCTTTTATTTTTTTTACTCTGTCAAAGTAACTGCAGTTGGTGTTTTGCCTTTTTGCGCTCACAGCAGATGCAAATAAACTACACTGTAAATGCAGCTAATTTTCCATCAGTAGGTCTACTGTAGAAACGCAGCAGCAGTTAGCAACTCGGGTAGGCCTATAGCTACATTGTTGGCACAGAGCAGGTAGCTTTATCAGTCGTAGAGCAAATGTATCCCCAGCCTACTTGTCTTTTGCCTTCTGAATAATATTAAGATTGCTTTGATAGCGGTACATCCGACAGTACAGCCTAGATAGATCCCCATTTTCTTTTACAACAGTCAGGAAATTCCACAAACACATCACCATCCATAAAACCAATGCTTTGGACTAGCTAATTCACAGAAGTCGCTACTTGATAAGCTCTCTGCAGTATAATAGCCCAGAGCACATAATAATGTCTGACTATTTATTAGGTTCTCTATATTTTCTCTTTTAAATTAATTATTTTAAAATAATATTTTCACATATCTTTTTTAACATAAAGTTGTATATTATTTGCTAAGAAGGAACAAGTTAAATATACATCACATAGAAAATAGTATATCATATTCACTTTTTGAAGTATTTGAATGTGAAGTGATTAGCCCTGTGTCTACCGGTCCTTTATCCTTTGTGCATTAATCTCATATCTTTTCAGTTAAACCAAAAAATCCACTAGGCTTCCACAGTGCCTGTAAACATGAAGAGAAACAGCTGCATTGTAAATGTTATTTGATATGGATCTTAGCACATCTTTAAAAAATGTAAACAATAAATAAATGATGATGATGATCTGGGCTAGCACCCTCCTATACACTTGAATGTCCACTCCACCTAAATTTAATCTTTACGGAGTGGTTAATGTCTTGATGGGTCGAGTGAGAGAGCTCATGTTACTAGTGCTGCAAATTTGAGGGCTCATGGTTTTCGATGGGAGGCTGCTTGAATGTCCCATTGACTCCTCTGCTGCGCGTAGAAGCAAAGTATAGTTGATAGCCACTTCTTCAACCTTTCTTAGCAGCTGTAGCCTTTGATTCTCTGAGCGCACACCTCGGACCAGCTTGATAAAGGTCTGAGTCAGGTCACACAACACCTGAAAGCTAGCCGTTACCACAGCAAGCATACGTGTCGGGCTCTTCTCGACACTTGCCACTCGTCGGCAGGATGCCCGGAACTCTTTAAAACGCAATGCAAGCTCTTGCTTGTACTCATTAACCCGTAAAGGCTGAAGACGGGCCTCCCCTTCAGCTTGTGGACTGTTAGCGCACTGCCGAAGGATAGCTAACAGCTCGTTAGCATCCAGCTGGGCATTCAGAAAGCCATCAGGCAGGGAAAATGTCTTCCCCTGCAGAGCCTCAACTCGGGCAAGGCTCCCCTCCAATGTTCCACAAGCTCTTAGGTCGATTTCCTGTGTTTCAGGTTCTTCTTCTTCCAGTTCCTCTTCTTCTGCACTACAGTCTTCTGCATTGAGGACCTGGAGAGTTTTGCTGACTATGGGTAGGCTGCGTGAATCAATCTGCATTCCTGGTAGAATCTGAAGGGGGATAGAGTATGAGAGCTCATCCTTCTCACTGCTTTCATCGGCTGCCTCACATTTTCTGTAGCAGAAACAGAATGAACAACACTTTTCCCTATCGTCACTATCTTCACTTGGTATGGTGAGTAGCACCTCATTAGGCCCTTCTCTACTTTCACGTAAAAGCTCCTCACCCTGAATGAAGAACACACCCTTTTTCCCCTTCCCCTCTGCTTGGTGAGCTTGGGCGTGGACAGGCTCAATAGGTGTCGGAAGCCTCAGTCCTGTGGCCCTCACTCTTTCCATTTCCTTCTCAAGACTCTTTGCTTTTGGTTTGACCTCAGCATATACGGGTGTGCTGGAGCTGTTGTCCACCTCTCCAATGCTGTAGCGCCTCTGAAGCTTCTTATACTGTGGTGCTCCCATGCAGTCTGTTTGAGAGGTGCATGTAGGCAAGCAGGACGCCTGCTCCCCTCTGGGCTCTCTAGACTCAAGGCTGGTAGAGCGGATTCTGGTGGTCTTCAGCTCTAGGGTCTGCGGTCTCCGTGTACTGCCTTGATTGTGAGGCGCTTTTGAGACCGCAGGTGGGGTTTTGGAGGCGTTCCTCTCTCTGCCTCTTTGGGATATTTCTGTTGTGGAGCCGACCGGCGTGTCAGGAAGACGCATGCCTCTGCACATTCTCTTGCAGTCACAACTGCGACGTTGCTCCCGAGAGATACCTGGGGCCTTCAAAACGGGACTGGTGCGAAGTTGACACGCGCAGGGTGTACCTGAAGGTACAGGTGAGGACCCCTGGGGCAGATACTCTGCTTGGGACGACTTGGGCTTCAAAAGCTCTTCTAGGAACTCCAGCTCATACTGCCGGACCTTCTGCAGCTGAGCCCTTCGCTCGTCCGTCTCCCGCCGCATTCTTGCTGGGAATGTCGCTGACAGCAGGCTTCTGAAGCTTAGGAATGGGGCACTACGATGTGACTTCCCCTTACCACTGCTCGGCTTCTTTGAGTCACTGGCCGGTAGGGTGGAGACCTTGTCTACAGAGGAGCTGGGTTGTGTCGGGTCATCCAAAATGGGTAAAGACTTTTGCGGGGGACATTTCTGTTGCTCAGGATGTGCTTTGCTCTGGGACCCCTCTGCTTTATCCTCTGCTGCTGTTTTTTTGTCACACGTCTCTGCTTTTACTGGCTTGTGAGGGGAGTACTTTGTTTGGACTTTAGGGCTGCATTTAGCCAAAATGGGGTCTGCTCCTCCCAGCCGTACTGACACATCTTTACTATTCGTCAGCTGCAGAACCTTGGCCTGTAGACGTTCATCATCTGTGGGGGATGAGGATTGAAATACTACCATCTTCTGAATGTGTGGATCTTTGACTCTGAGCTGAGGCCCAGCCTCCGCCCGTACTGGGCATGTGCAGAAAAGATCATCGATTGGTAGAAGTTCTTTAGAGCTTGAAGGCTTAATGGTCTCACTAGAGGCAGTCTTGGCATCCTGGCACATGTTTTTTAGGGAGTTCTGGTTGGAGGCAGTTATGTCCACAGTAAAAAGGATAGGTAAGGCTTTGGCGGTGGATTCATTACTCTTAGGTGCAGTTACTTTACCCTTGATGCTTTCAGGAATCTTGTGACTCTTTTTTTCCACCGCCAAATTGGATAACTTCTGATCCTTACTCCCTTGGACTTGAGATGGTGGATCTGACACTTTGGGTTCTCTGACTGACTTAGAAGGTGGCTCAGCAGAATGTCCTTTGGTGGATTCCTCTTTTGATTTCAGCTCTTCAGTCTTGGACTCACTTGGACTAGGTTTTGGAGCGCTAACCGGTTCCCCAACAACACTAAGCTCTGACGTCTCTTGACTTGGATTGACTTTTAAAGGTACAGTCTTGCTGAGAATCACTTGTTTAGGAGGGCATCCACCACGGATTTGACCCACAGAGAAAGCCCCAGTCCCTATGGTTTGAGCTGTACAGCCGGGAATGGCCAGAGGGAAGTCCCGCCGGCAAAAGATACGCTCCTTGTTAATATGATGAGCCAGTAAATAAGCTTGGTTCTGATGCTGCTTCATGGCAGACATCATTTCGGAGACGTCCGTCAACTCTGAGGAGTTTGTCTCATGGCCCGAGTCCAAAGAAGACTCAGGTGTAATGGCAGCTAACACGATCAGTCCTGTTGAAGAAGAAAGCACAGCGCTGTCAGAGTAATAGGCATGGATGAACAAAGCAGTTATTATCAGAGAGCATCTTTCTAAAAACACTGTAATTCACTAACGACCCTGTTGATATTGATTTAGATATATTAAAGCTTACTCAAACCAAACATTCATCTCATGAGGTAATTTCCTATGACTTGAACAACCTGCCGCTGTTTATAACACATTAATTAAACAAATATATATGTTTTAGAAATTACAAATACATATTTGTGGACTACATCAAACAATGTAACACATACAAAAATCTAATAGGAGTTTAAATCCAATGTAAAATAATGTAATTCAAATGTAACCGTGTATGTACTACTGATTTGTCTGAGCGTATAATTAGGATCTTGGCGTGGATCAGTCTTTTGACCTGCAGTCTGTGTGGGCTGCTGGGGGTGATGGGGGTAGTCTTCAGACGCTGCCAAAGCTTCTAGGGCTTGCAAAGTGGAAACCAGAGCATCATCAAGCTCCTGGGCATGATCCCGCACTGTTCTGGTGGCCACATTATCAATCAGTGTAACAGGCACGTCTTCCTTGGCCTTGGCCACCTTCCCAGGGGGGGCGGCGGCCGGGCTGGGCGTAGCGCGTTTCTTCTTTCCTCTTTTAGCGTCGTCCTCATCTGAACTGTTGTCCCTGAACCCCGGAGGCGGGGCGGCGATAGCAGATGTTGGTGGTTGCAGCTTGCCCGCTCCAAGGTCTGCTTCCTCCTCATCCTCCTCTTCGTTTCCTGGCGGAGGAATAGCCATGAGGTCAACAGCCCCACCCCCATCCCTGGACGCGCAGGCGGAGGAGCAGTGCTTCCCAGAGCTGCCGCAACCATTTAATACAGGCGACAGGCCCTCTGCTCTGAGCCGAGCTTTGCACGAGTCACAGAAGTATCTCATGGCTTTCTGAGACGCTGCCAAACTCATCGTTTGAGCTCGGATTCTAAAAGAGGAATTATCTAGTACGGCATTCTCCACAGCTCCAGCGATTTCCTCCGAGCTCTGCAGTGTTGGGTCAGACTTAGTGCGCGGCCTCTCTGTGGCATCCTGGGAAAGGAAGTTCTCATTGATGTCCATGTCAGCTTCAGCCTGCGTCTGGATTTCCTGCATCTGCCGCTGTTCCCGGAGGTGGACGTGACACAGGCCCAGGTGCTGAGGCTCTGCAGGCACCAGGGCCCTGGAGGGCCCTGGATTCCTGTGCGAACCGTCCCGTTCCTCTCCCCGTCGCCCTGAGCTGGATGAGCCCGAGGCTGCTGTGCGTGGATGGGCATGGTGAGAGCCTCTGTAATCTAGGGATAGAAGTGTCAGAGCACATGAGTGTTTGAGGATTTATGAACCACTGGGGGGTGAAGCAGATCTTGACGGGCAAGCGGAGGTTTTGTTGCCGGGGGTCACATGAGGCGTTGTTAATATTTCAGAGATGGATGCTGAAGGTTGAAGCGCTGTTTGAGATTGCAAGGTTAGATTCAGGTGAAATGTGATGAGATTGAGATCGAGGAAGGCTTAAGATGGTGGCAGATTGAAGAAACATTAAAAATGCTGGGACAGAACTGTTCATGAGTATGCATGGTGAAAATCTCCAGAGGGTTACCATCCCAATGAATAAGAGAGGACAGCGTCTCCTTTTTCCAAATCAAGATGGAGATGAGAGAAGAGACAGCAGAGGGCGCTATGGGATGGTTGGTTCCATGGTGATCTGGTTGCAGCCGTGGGTGATATCACTCCATGTACAGATGGGGAAGCAGGCTTATGTCCAAGTCGATTTAATGTAGATGGAAGGATGCTTTACACAGCCAGACTGACAATGAGATAAATTAGTGGAGTAAAGCTATTTGTAGCAGAACCAATATTGAGATTAAAAAATCATATTCACAGATTCCATTTCCTACATTCTCCCCTATTCATGCATACATTTTCCGATCAATAAATCCAGATATATTTTGTGATCAATGCAAAAGAAGAAATTGTTACACACCTGCTTTGGTCAGGTGGGAGTGACCAGGTGCGCGGAAGTAGATGGTCCGCTTGGGGTCTACAAACAGCTTGTAGTAGCCAGATATGAGACAGGCAAAGTTGCTGGCTTCGGGCCACTCCATCAGCAGCACCAGGGGCTGTGGGGGGTGGCAGGGTGGGGAATTAGGAGACTATTTAGGGGACAGGCAATCAGCATTGCCTGCTCTTGTCGTAACACGTCAAAATCAAGGACTGTATTATTAGAATCATGCAGTCAACAATGAAGCATATGATGCTCATAAATATGTATTTTTGCTAATTTCCTGGTGTTTAAAACAAGCTTCTGGTGGTTTTCTGGTTCTTTTTCATCAGAGGTGCTGGTACCTTTGCCTCGTGGATGGACACCTCCACCCGGGCCACGCCCTGGTTCTCTCGATGGAGCTGGACCTTGGACACGCGGCTGAACTCGGACAGCACCGTGGTCAGATTGTTCTTGAGGTCGATGACGTGGCTGATCCCGTGGCGGGGGCCCACCAGCAGAGTGGTGGCCGACTGCTTCTCATCCTAGCGTGGGTAAAAAAAAAAAGCTGAGTTACAGGTTTATCAGTACGATATCCACATCCCAAACCTGTCAAGCTTTACTCTAAGTGGAGTTATTCTGCATGATTCCTAACAACACAGGACCAATATAGATGCAGACAATAGTTACCAGTCCAACAGTGTGAAACAGCAATCCGCCGAAAGGTGGAAGGTCATTGAGAACTCGCATGTACTGCAACTTCCCCTGGAGCGGGGGCACCTAGGGGGAGGTGATTCATTTTCATTTATTTTGTATTTAACCTTGACTTATCCAGGTAGAACAGATTGAGATTCAAAATCATTCCCCCCAACGGTGACCTGTAAAAGTATATAAGTATAATGAGAGATAAATGGCCTGCCTAAGGTATGGACTATTATTTGTCGTGTGCTATGCGTCCACTTGGGGGCACTGTTGAGCTACATTGACGTCTTGGTCAGCCTTATACATTTCACGGTCCAAGCCTCACGTCAACAGAAACGGTGTGTTGCTTAAGATAACATCCAACCATTTCTCACACATGTTTACAAAATGGCATTCGAATAAAATGTAAGCGTTAGTAGAGGGTAAAGTTTAAGATCCCCCGATAACTCAGACCTGCTCCGATGCGATCCAGCACTAAACCTGCCATCTTAGGGGGTGAGGGTTATGCTATCTTAAAGGTGAATAATGAGGGGGAGAGGTGGTGGGGTGGGGACAGGCGGCACCTTGTTTCCTGATGGCGGTGGATGCTGATAGGTCTTGAGCAGCTGAGATAAGCTCTTGCAGACATTCTTTTCCTTCACAGTGGGCAACAGCGTGAGGGGAAGGAAGGGCTCCAGACCCCACTCTTTCCTTCAGAAAGGAAACAATAATGAGCCAAATGGAAGAAGGAGATGAGACGGTAGAATTGACTGGAAAAAGATTCTTCCGGAACATCCTCGCCTGAGGAGACCTGGTAGCAAGACCTGGTCTGAGTTACAAGCTTGTCCCCCCTGGCCTAACAAGACCACCTGGAGAATATTTAAAAGCATGGTAGAGTGGCTCTCCCTCTGTGGTTTTCACACCTTCTAATTACTTTTCAGATTGATCACTCAGTTGAAGAAAATATATTATTTCACAAAGCAATGGTCTTTGTCTCATTATAACTTGACGATGTAAATGATTCCTGAGTAATTTTAGTTTTTAATACTACCGGAATGAATTATTAATCATTGAGATTCTATTTAATGAACAAACCAACTGATAAGAGAGGACGGATAGTATTAATGAAATAAATGTCTGAACTGCATCGCTCTCTGTCTGTGATTTCCCACAAGGGGGAATCTGAGGGCCTGCTCAGGAAGTGCTGACTTACTCCACATGCTTGAGGGAAATCTTCTGATTGGGCCGAGCTGAGGACACAGTGATGTAGATATGGAGGGCTGCTAATCGCAATGTGATGTCCGACTTCCAGTCCATTCCAAAGCGCTCCTTGATGACGTCATTGCGACTCTGTGTAAACATTTGCAGCATATACTGTGTCATTCTGTTTACAGGTAGATGGTAAACCCAACCGGTAAAAAAAACCTAGCAGAGTCAATGTTGGGTTATTTGTTGATTGTTGATTGGTTCATCAGTTGAGAGGCTTTTAAAAAAGAAAGCATGAAATAGCATGACTTTGTGGCTCTTAACGCCAAAACTAGACTTCACTGGTTTGATTGCCTTTCTGACTGTGCTCCAAAATCAAACTTTGGAAGCAAGGACAATTGCTTTGCATGAACAAAGGTCACACTAAACAAAAAATCGAGCGAAAGATCACTAATTCCAAACCAGCAACCGGCTGTGTTCACAGTTCTGATCATCATCTTCATCATCACCATCATCGTCATGATCGATATCATCACGAAGACATCAAGGGTTTAAAATCCCTCCTTTAGTGTCAGGCGATCCACCTTTCCGAGCCTTTCCATAACTCAAGAAGTGCTTCACCTGTATATAGAGGTACTCAAACGCGGCCGGGTCCCTCCTGAGCAGGTCTGCAGGGTCCTTGGGGAAGAAGCAGATGCGGAACAGACACTTCATCCCCTGGAAGTAAGTCCTGTGCACCACCTAGGGAAACACGTCAACATCGGTCCAGAGATTAAAGACCACCACTGGCACCGGGCCCGCTCTCGTTACCCCGTGCCTGAGTGTGTATGAGTGTGTGTTTTCTTTTTCCCCCCCGAAGATAAGCGGCATAAAATTTATTCCGGATTCATCTTCAGCATCTGCTGACACTCTCTGCCAGTGCCACTGTGAGTTACACTCTGAGGCCATGAAGGCGGCCTTGATCAGCCTTTTATAAATGTGAAGACTGGCGTAACAGGATTCATCAAAGGGGATAACAGGAGTGCCAAACACTTCCTCACATCTTAGTCATCGGGGAAAGAAAAAAAAAACATCATATTCATTATTGTCATTTTTTGCCATTGCACAACATTCGTTTTGTCAACCGCTTTAATATTAGAGGTATGTGGGTGATGGATGCTGGACGGATCTGGCTCTTTTTGACGGGCGTACGTGTGACAGAGGCTGATTCTCCTGCAGCAGATGCAGCCGCTGGTTCTGCTCCACCCCCCCTGCCTCCAGCGCCAGCGCAAAGTGCTCGATGTAGCGAAGAGAGAGGCGGTCCTGCAGGGATGACATCACATCCTGGAACAAAACACACAGAGCAACAAGTGAGAATTTGTGCATGGTTTATTGAGTATATGTTTGTAAGTTTGTAGGTGTGTGTGTGTGTGTGTGTGTCTGTGTGTGTGTGCGTGTGTGTGTCTCTCTGTGTGTCTCTGTGTGTGTCTGTGTGTGTGTGTCCCTGTGTTTATGAGTGTGTCTGTTTGTGTGTGTGTCTATGAGTGTTTGTTTGTGTATTTGTACCTATATGTGTGTGTGTGTGTGTTTATGTGTGTGTGTGTTTCGCTGTGTGTTTGTGTGATTGTGTGTGTATGCATGTTTGATTGTGTGTGTGCGTGTGTGTGTGTGTGTGTGTGTGTGTGTGTGTGTGTGCATGTGTGTGTGTGTGTGTGTGTGTGTGTGTATGTGTGCGTGTGTAGGGGAATACGAGTGAATGGAGTTGGCATTGGATTTGCTTTTGGAGCCCTTGACTCAAAGTGTTCTATTTTTAGACAGGTGTGGCATTTTGAGTACTCCAGTACTGATGGGTGATTTCACTGACCAGCCTTAACGTCCTCAACAATCCCGGGTATAAATTGCAGCAATTGAAGTCTTACATGAGCATTTATATTCGGCGTAATGAGATTGACAGAATAAACCACCAGACATAATTATGGATCGAGGATACATCAACATGTACTCTTGATCAACATCTTTGATCAAACGTCTTTCTCCCTTTCTCAATTCTCGTGTAATATGCATCAAATAGAAAGTAGGATCGACCATTTTCACATAGTAAACCTTGCCTGATCAGTCGGAACCGCTGACGTATTTCAGGCGTAGAGATGAGTTGGAATATATAAGTGTGTTTGTGAGCAATGGTGTCAAGGATGCTCATTAGGTTCAAGGTATGTTCACAAGTTACGAATTGAAGCACCTGAAAGGCAGGCAGTGATCTTGCACTAGCACTGGGAACACACGGCCTGGGAGGTATGGTATGAGGTGTTTGAATGCTATCGACCACTGTGATGCACATTAAATGAAGGCTCAGAGAAAGTACACCACTGATCGATAGAACAAGGGAATCTGCAGTATTAGCCTAAAATACTGCAGGGAGAGTCATGCTTCAAACCAAGGATAACATCGTTCAGAGCACTTTAGTACATGCCATTGAGGTTAGGGTTATCTATTGATTTGTTCTATATTAAACCCAATGCTCATGAAAATGGATTGAATAGCCAAATCAAAGAATCCTCCATTGCTTTTTGGATCTACTTTACTTTTTTTTGGTCTCCTAATGAGGTGAGCAAAGATTTCTTAAATCCAATAGAGTCGTCTAATGAGTTTGGCTCAGACGTGTCAGTCGACCACGAAGCTGCCTTTTAGACAGTAATAGCCTTGCTCTGTCTGCTCTTTCTGTTTTACTGCCTTATGTCATTCTTGAAAGTATAATAATAGGTTTAAAAGCGCTCCCAACAATAGAAGATAGATGGAGTAGTTTTATTGTCTGTCGTACACACATACTAACGCAGCACATGGCTTGACAGTAATTTGCCTCTGTAAGGGTGTATCCTTTTGCAGCCCATTCGGTGGATGCTTCTATCCGAAAATAGATACAATGATTGCATATGTTGTAGAAGGGATGAGCCACACATGCTGACAATGGTTAGCTATCGGACGCTCACCCCTAAGCCAGACAATGTTTTGTTAATGTTATGCTACACAGATTGAGCTACACATAAACACATACAGTACATACCCCGACAGTACATACCCTTACAGTTGTACGGCTATCAAATGTAAAGGATTTGATCTGTCCATTCTCCAGGAAGACCTTCAGCACGTTTGGTATGAGTAGCAGGGATTCGTCCTTGAGCATTGTCTGAAAGAGAATTACAAAGTTGAACGAATACATTGAGAAAATGTGTGTTTGTGTGTTTGTGTGCAATAGATCTTTAGTGATATTGACTATAGAAGCCTTCATTTGTCACACTTTTTTTACATGTATACTTAAACAAAGCTTGTCCACAGAAACACACACACACACACACACACACACACACACACACACACACATAGCCACATATATATATATATATATATAGTCACGTTAATAATCATTGTACCAAAAAATAAGGCGTAATTGAGGAAGTTAACTGGGGTCCATAGCCCCTGGACTTCAATGTCAATACGCATCATGGTGTCAATGCCGTTGTCTCCAATGAGAGCCAAGAGATTAACCAAATTATCCCCGGCACTCTGCTCCTCATCACGGGAGACAGATGATTCAATGTGAGAGGAAAGGGAAATCCTGTATTTTCCTTCACAGTGCTTTTGTATGGATGACGGACAGACTTAATGTGTGCTATAGCATTGAAAGGCCAGCTTGCCAGCTATGGAACAAGCGAATGGATGGGGGGAAAGATGGAAAAAGTGAAAACTAACCTCATCACCTGTGGTCTCTGAAATGTGTTTTAACTGAAATATCTTTGCCCGAGGATCCTTACATAACATTTAAAACCCATAATACCATGGTAAAAATGTTCCCGCAATCATTACTCTTCTTTTCATAAGTCTTTATGTCCATGCAATGCAGGCAGGGTGGGAAAACCCTCCCTCACCCAATGCTCTCTCTCTCTCTCTCTCTCTCTCTCTCTCTCTCTCTCTCTCTCACGTTCTTCTCTCTCTCTTACACAGAGTGATGAGTGGGACCATAGGTACACATGTGTTATTCATGAATTGTATATTTGCCTCTTTATGGTAAGCACAATTGCTCCCCGGTTAACCCTACCCACGGTTTTACCCCGAAAAATACTGCAGACGGGAAGGTGCTCCATCTGCAGCAGGCAGCACACCCAGGCTGACAAAATCCAACCCAATATTGACAGGCCGAAACACAGTGACACTTTGATGTATGTAATTGATGTCGCGCTGTTCCAAATGGGCAAACGGTTTTGAATATGTCTAGAGCGGCAGGCAGGCAATGGGCCGCGGGAGCTCACAAAACAATTCAAAAAAAGCTATTTACTGTCTGGAAGATAAATTGCGGGAACCCAGGGCCGATAAACCCAATACGGGGCAGCTGGAATAACAAAATGGGTTTCTGAGAGGTCCACTCTGTGGCTGCGGCTCTGAACCTACATGAGAAATGTGCAGCCTTGGGATAAGGAAGGAGCTGATAAGAGCCAGGCTCAGCATGCAGGTGGAGCTGGAGGGCTTACTGAGTCCGGGTCGCTGATGGACACTTGCTCGGAGAAGCGCACTTTTGGCGGGTTGGTTCGCAGTCTGGCCTTTTTGGCTGCACTTATGAAGGCAGACTTGGGCGACTAGGGAAAGAGAGAAGGATAAAAAGAGGGGTTATAAGCGTTGGAGGAGGAGAAATTAAGGGGAATGAGACGCAGGGAAGGAGCTATACCCTAGGATTGGGACTTAAACCCAGGAGAAAAGAGGAGCCTCTATGAAACCGACAACATAATATGTAATCGTAATATGTGTAATTAGTCATTTACAACTTTCACCTTTAGAAATTCAGAGGAAAGTCATAATTTTCATGAGACTGAACTTTTAGGATAAAGTGTATTTTAGTATATTTTTGAGAAATATTATAGCAGAACCTTGTGCCCTGATAGGATCCTCAATAACCACTACTGATGAACAGAAGAAAATATGTTTCCTTGCTGAATCCATGTATAAATGCTGATTTAATCATAGGGATGCAATTCTACCTAAGAAAATAGGAATGTTGTGCTACTAGTACATGTGGACACCAATTGGAATCTGTGGCATAGAAGCCTTAAAGACTATTTTGCGAGAGCACATATTTTGGCTGTGACATTGACCTTTAATTTCGTTCAAACAAAAATAATATATTCTCTTGTCTTTTAAGTATTTACTTTGGACTTCATTGTTTGAAAGAATCCTGGTATTTGCTGATAATGTGTTTCTGAATGCTGTTTGCTAACATGACTTAATTGGACTAGTGTATCCCACAGAAAGAATTTAATTATTCATTCATATTTAGTCCTTAATGTACAAATACAAAGATGTCGGCCCCTGAACACTATATAACTACAACATACAATGAAGAACAAACAATGCTTGGGTCTCATATTTGTTTCACTTGGGACGGGCAACAGTGGAGCACGATAGGGAAGAAAGGAGAAAAATGATCAGAGGACAAGTCTTAAGGGAGAAGAGTCCACAGCAAAACAATGAATGGAAGAAAGAAATGAAAGAAGGTAGGAAGGAAGGAGTCAACGAAAAAACGAAAGAAAGAGATGAAAAATTGGAAGGAAGGAAATCAAGGCAATAAATAAATAAAAATAATGATCATGATGGAGAAGAAGCGGGGGGGGGGATTGAGCGGGGGCTCAAAGCAGAAGAGGCCATATAGATTGTATTACCTGGTGGGGCTGCAGCACAGTGAGAACAATAGACTCTTGGCAGCGTCTATCAAGGGAAGAAAAGAAAGAGAGAAAGAGAGAGCGTGAGAGGCAGAGATAGAGAGAGAGAAAGCAGGGAACGGAGTGGGTTAGATAACGCCATGGAGAGCCGTGGTATTTGGAGAGGTTATCCTGTTTTTTTTCATTTTATTTCTTTTATTATATCGCTGCCATTTCCCTTTCTTTTTTTTTTGCCGTCTTTTGACCGCTCCATCCCCGTCTCACCTCGGGTGGTGCCTGCGTGTTGATGATATAACTCATGGTCACCACAAAGACAAAAAGATCATATTTTTGATCTGTCCTCATCCATTCCTTCTTTTTGATCCCTCCCTTGGTTAACCCCTCCCATCACAATATGGCCCCGCCCACTAGGCCTACCGCCTCCCTCTGGGGACAGTAAAGGATGTTACCTTACAAGGTCTATGACTCTCTCCCGGGGCGCCTCGCTCACCGGCTCCTCGTTTATAGCCAGGATCTGGTCGCCGGGCAGAAGTTTCCCGATGGAAGGGCCGTCTGGTGCGGAGAGGTCGAACCGGAGAGCGCACACACACACACACATACATACACACACACATACAAATACACATACATACATGCATCCATGCATCCATACATACATCCATGCATACACACATACACATCCATACATACACAAACACACACAGACACACACAGACACACACATACATACATACATACATACATACACACATACATACATACATACATACATACATACATACATGCATACATACATACATACATACATACAGTACATACATACATACATACATACATACATACATACATACATACATACATACATACATACATACATACAGTACATACATACATACATACATACATACATACATACATACATACATACATACATACATACATACATACAAACACACCCACATAGACACAGACACATACAAACATACACATACACACACACAGACATACACAGACATGTACACACACACACAGACACACATACATCCATAGATACACACATACACACACACACACACACACACACACACGCGCACACACACACACACACACACACGCACACACACACACACACACAAACACACACATACATTTTTGAGTAATCACATGAAAGCCTTTTCTTTTATCGAGCGCTGCGGTCGCTGCTTTCACCCTACGCAACAGCAATCAGTCGCTGTCTCTCCTGCACTTGCACCCACGCACACATTACCCCAACCCACACCCACACACACACACACCCACCCACACACAAACACACAGGCAACTAACTGACCGGTGGAGACAGAGCGAACGATGACTGGTCTCTGGCTGCCTGCGATGAAGCCAAAGCCTTGAGAGGGGTGACGCTGGAGGGTGACCTGTCGAGCTGTTGAGCCAGTAGTCAGGCTGCCATTTTCCATAGCATCCAGGTTCTCCTCTAACATCGCAGAGCTGCAGGCACACACACAATAAGCATCCTCTGATCATAAATGTTTTTTTTCGCTTTGTGAGGGGTGGGGGGGAAGTGAACAAGATACATTTAATTGAAGAGAATATGGGATGGAGACATGATATCAAGATATTTTGCATCATTAAGTTCGACCACATGCTGTGTTTTGAACGTCTACGAATCTTCAGGGCGCTTTCAATATGTTAATCAATGGCCTTAAATAAAAATGTAAAGCCTGGTCACTGTGTGGCTTCACGTGTCCGTACCTGTCACATGCGTTGGTCTGTCCATCCTGGACCTTGGCCATCCCCTGAGAGGAGGGAGGAGCATCGGGGAGGGTTGGACTGCAGGGGCGGAGCTCTGATACGGATCATTCACCTAAGCTGGAAGATGTGGGAAGGGCCTGTAAGAAAAACATGTATATAAGCAATTATTAGTCCATATATCTACAAATATAACTTTATTTTGTGTATAAGTCTAATTGATCATTTGTGAAGTGAAGAATATCTCGGATGAGATGATCATCATAATGTCTTTCAAGGAGTTCTTCTTTGAACGGAGCAGCATTTTTTCTGTCTAAGCTATTTCTTATGTCTTGCCAAATATCTCTCTACTGATCCTGTATTTATTCCAAGATAAAAAATATGAGGGCAGCGGTTTTCAAAATCCCAGTCATCTGAAATACGTACAAGGGCACGGTATTGTATCAGATACTCATTGTGTCTTTGTTTTGTTTCCCATTTTGTAGGTAATGCTTCAAACGGCCCGATCACATTCCAGGAGAGACCTAACCAAGTGGAAAACCTGATGATTATTATTGTAGTTACAACAAAACCAACCACATTGATGCACCTCAGTGACCACGTCCACAAGAGTTACACTGGGGAAAAAAGGCATTTACCTTCAAACAAATGTAATTACCCATAAACCTAGCACAAAACCTGTATCAAACTACAAGTGGGAGTCACAAGTAGGTGTTTAATCTCATTTGCTTTTAGGCTGCCGTTGTGTATGCTACATAAACACCATAAAGACCTATTCTTATCCCAGACTGCCTGCTTGGAAGGAGACAGAGGCATGATAAGCTTTATGCTGGTTATTTCTTTCTCTCTATGTTTTTCTTTCTTTTTTTCTTTCCAACGCTATCCTCTCTTTCTCTCCTCTCTTGTCATAACATTGAACAGACAAGGACATATGGTGTCAGCTGACATTACATGATCCGGTATTTTTGTGTGTGTTGTGTGCGTGCATGTGTGTCGGCACTGGCACGTTCGATGTGTGTGTGTGTGTGTGTGTGTGTGTGTGTGTGTGTGTGTGTGTGTGTGCATGTGTGTATTACTGCACATTCGATGTGTGTGTGTGTGTGTGTTTTTGTGTGTGTTTCTGCACGTTCCAGTGTGTTTGTGTGTGTGTGTGTGTGTGTGAGTGTGTGTAGGGCCTGGCGATATAAATTGCATGGATTGCCTGACACAGAGCGACAGAGCGATAGGAGCGACGCAGTTCAAACGCATTATGCATGGATTCTCTGTGGCGGGAACAAAGACTTCAGACCAGGAGCCTAAGGCGCAGAAATAAACGTCTATCAATAACGCATGATGCATTACTAATCTCTGTGCTGACACATACACCCACACACACACCCACACACAGATGCAGACAGACAGACAAACACACGCATACACAGACACACAGACACACACACACACAAACAACCCCTTACCCCCCCCCCCCCCCCCCCCCCCCCCCCCCACACACACACACACACACACACACACACACACACACACACACAGACACCCACACACCCACATATTGTAGAGGTCTTTCTATGACAGTGATTTACAATCAAATTAGTATCAGTAAAGAGAAAAAATCGATCTCCCATATTCAGCTGACTTTACTTTGTCTCATCCGTCTGTGTCAAAGGTACACACTGCGGTGATTGAACGCAGGCGGTGGCCGCCGGGTAGCTGGGGCGTCCTAACAAGGATAACATGTGTTGGGTTGAGAAGCTTTCATCCAAGCCATTATACGGCCGCTCTTTCTTCTTCTCACCCTATGTTTCTCTCTTTCTAATCACGCAACCCCTTTTTTTCGCCCGGAGAAAGCCTCGACTTGTGGCCGATGAAAGATAAGACATATATAGCAAGGAAAGCTCTCGCTATGAATACCCGCGACTGGTGTCTGATCACATCGTTCACCCGACTTACTATGTAAATGGTTTCCTAACCCTAAGGTTGAAAACTCATTTGCAGCTTAACTCATACAAGGAAACTAGTAATATGTCTATTAAACGAGCAGCTCAGGCAGAAAGGGCCTTTTTAATTGATTGAGTCATGGAATTCAGCTCAGGTGTCCCTCCGGCGGAATACTTTGAGCGACTCAGCGCTCTGTGGCTTGATGGAGGTAATAGCAGGCTCATTGTAGAGAATATCTTAAACGGACAAAATCTCACGGCGTCACAGGCGCATCACACGGGCACAAAAGAGAAGGTGCGTGGGTACACGTGCTTGGTGGAGGTAGCTGCCGAGCTAAAGTCACCATTTAGCCACAGGCCCGACCTTTACAGAGAGAGAGAGGGAGCGAGAGGGAGAGAGAGAGAGACAGTGAGAGAGCGAATGCGAGAGGGATGGAGGGAAAGAGGAAGGGACAGGGAGAGAGGAAAGTGAGAGGGTTCTGTCGAGAGACGTTCCCAGAGGACTTTAGCAGGCCTCCCTGTTGCTATGACGACAGCACATGCCAGTGCGTTGAGGGCTGGTGGTGGATGAAGGGGATAGTGCATCGACTTCATCCACCCATCCTCCTCTCCTTTACCCCCCCCCCCCCCCCCCCTCTTCCTTACTCAGTCCCACAGCCACTGGGAGTAGACCAGGACAGCATCACCTCGGGGGCAGCAGGACCAGGGCATCAGAGAGGTCCGTTCTGGCCCAAACCGGGCCCCCGCTCTGCTCTGGCAGCCATCGGCCCTTCAGCTCTTCTGGTGAGGGAGGGAGGGATGGAGGAATGGAGGGAGTTAGGGGGGCGGTGAATGACCAGCCCTAACCTTTAGTCCTCCTCCTCTCAAGCCTCACATTCTAACTGTGATTTACTGGGGCCTTGCAAAGGACACTGTATTTCCTTCGTGCAGCGGTGGATAACCAACGCAGGCACTCGTGTGAGAGTGGACTTTAATGTTCAGTGTTAGTGTGGCAGTCGAGAGTAAACACCATAAATGGTCGTTTTGTTTTTTGGTTCCTCAAATATACAACCTGGATAGCCTAAATGTGATTCATTATTCGATATGGTTGCAGGGGGCCTTGTTGATGGCTGGGTTGGGTTAGTGCGTTTCACACTGGATGAGGGGAAGGGGATCAAATTGGTTCTGAGTGAGAGCAACGATGAAGGTCATCCCATGCATTACACATGCTAATTATAACCAGTGCGAGCGGTAGTGGCTGCTCTGCGGATGGAGACGTACAGTGGAGGGCTCGTGTTGCTCTTCACAGTGTTACCAGAACTCATCCAGTCCCCTAATGAGCAACAACCTATTTGCTAAGCCTGGGCCGTTTGCCAGAGCACCACTTATTATCATTTCTGATAACCATTCCTTTTTTATTTCCCTGTTTTCGGTTTCATTTGCATTTTTTACCGTCAAGGAAAGACATTGTGATCAGAACGACAAACTGTCTCAGACTTTAGCAACGTATTTTTCAAACTATCTGTATCGGTATGTTCGCCGTCAACCGTGATAAGGTGAGCTGTGGAACACCTTTTATAAGTGATGCTTTCAGATATAAGAAAGTTCTCATTATCAATCTGTTATGCAACTGAGAATCGTTTAAGATTAAGCCTTCAGCACATACTTCAGAGGTCAGACCACAAACATTGCACGGATGCAAAATAAACATTGTTGTAAATAATTGTGTTGAGCAATTACTTTTGTTTATGTTTTTATGTCAGCAAAGCATTGATATCAATACAATTCCCTAACCAACTGAATCAAACCTATTAAGCTAACAAAATCATAATGGAAACCACTTGCCCCAACACCTTTTGTTGTACTTGCATATTAGCTCCTATTTATGCATGTTTGGTAAGCAAACAATTCCCATCTATAATTACAAAAGCAGACTAATGTTATGTCAGGTTTACTATAAAAGCAATATCATGGTATGGATTTCTGCTTTTACTATGTTATTTCAGCTCACAGACAATGTAACTCATGACTTTTATTAAGCATCAGATCCGAACGGCAGCAAAAGCTACAGTAAAAGATTTTATTGGACCTCATTGTGTTGTAAGTCAGAGTGCAATGTTACCCTCATAAAGTTTAATTTGTAAACACCAGAGGGGCATCGCTACCATATTTATCAGGGTGGAAATTCATTTCCCACAGTGTGCTCTGTCGCCCTGAGGTAGCAGGCATGCATATTTGCAACTGTGTCCCTGAGTTTAGGGGGGTCAGTGAGGTGGAGAAGAAGACGAAATGTTGGTGGTGTTTACTCACCCAAGCCAGGACATTCACAAGCGGCTCAGTGGAGGAGGGATGCATTTCACTTTTACCTTGGACTTATTGTCCTTGATTTTTCTTTAGAGTGGTCTGCGACGCCCACCACTGGAGTATTATAACAAATGGCACACTGCTTTGATTGGACCCTAAATGGCTTTGAAGAAGACTGAAAGTGCAACTTCTCTTTAATGCACAACAACATAATGGGATTGTTTCCCAACATTTCACTATCGACTGCTTGGAATGTTTCAAATATTGTTTGGCTTAGATAGAACATGCATAGCGCCAGCTATCGTCACCGGCTTTGTCAGCTCTAGTACACACACACATGCAAACAGTCGTGAACACAAGCCCACACGTACGCAAGCACGCAGCAATGCACCAACGCACACGGTTTCATTGGCTGTAATCTCAGCTTTGGTTTTTCCACAAAACCAAGTCATAAGGTGGCCTTAGAAATGTTTAGGTAGAACACTTATTATTGGACCCACCTGTTTTTTTATTAACATGCAGGTATACTGATCTCATATGGATGAATGGTCTCTGCTGTAGCTTGTTTGCCACAATATGAAAGTATTTAGCCTCACAGCTGTTACTAGTGAATTCAATTATATGAAATTAAATAGTAAGTTACAACTGTCTCAAAATAACATGGGCTTAATAAGCAATGCATCTAGGGTACACTTGATGATTCAATTAAAATTGAATTTAAAATAATAGTAGATAATAATGTATGAATTAAATAAATAAAGCTTCATCATGGTTATTGCAAAAGATATTCAGATAATATGAAAATCCATTCTTCAGTTACCATTTGGCAGGCAGTGTAATTAATCTACAGCATCACAAGAGAAATGTCGTTCTACCATCTGTTCTTGTTGAAACAAGTCCCCTGCAAAAAAGACAATGTTGTGATTCACATGATTAGGTGATTCTGTGCTGTGTCCAGATTAAGATATATTTTTTTATTTGCTTGGGTTTTCATATGGACCCCTTCAGTTATATTTGTGTACAGCACCTTTGCATTACGTGATTAACGGGGTCCGAGCAAAATTAAAAGTCGAGAACACACTAATGGAAGATATATAAATATGACATAATTGTCATATTTAAGGAAAGATGTTGCCACTTATCAACCTGAACTGCAGCCTCATTCACATGGTCAAATGTCTATTAATAAAAACACAACATCCAGAAAACTCCAAGCACATATTTCTTAAGTGAATTAAGGGCTTTTTTCAAAGCATATACCTGAAAAATATTTAAAATTCTAGCGAAATCAAACATTTGTAGTCAAGAACACTAACGGAAGAAATATAAATATGACAGAGTTAATTATGAAGGAAAAATGGTTAACGAAGAAGTTCCCCTTAGTGCCATACTGTGTCTTGGCAGTCCGATTCTTGGAAACTAATGAGCCGGGATGTTTATTGCCTGATGAATTTCAGGTGCTGTTCAATGTTGTGTTTCTTAAATGAATCGCAATGACATAATGTCATGTTAAGCTTGTTCATAATGCTCTAATCAGTATTCAAACTCTCAACCTAAGGACCACCTGTACACAGAATTATCCCGTTGAGCCACTAATATTCCTGAACTGCATGAAGCCTCATTCACATGGTGAAAATGTCGATTCATAAGAACACAACATCAAGAAAACTCCAAGCACACATTTCACAAGAGAATTAAGGGCTCTCTTTAAATAGTACAGATCTGAAAATTTGCACTGTTAATGGTCTCCACCTAATGATACCCGTACGTTAGCTATACATAACAAAATGGTCATATAGGTAAAATGGGTTGAGACTGTGGACGTTTGGCTTTTCTATGAAATTGTGGGAAAAGTAAACATTTTTAGAGCAGAAGACCAGGGTGAAAAAGATGCATCTGAATTTAGAGATTAATATGATGAAAGAATTTTGAGTCCAGGTCAATCTAGTAAGGAGAAATAAGGCTAGTTCATATTTTTTTTAAATAGCGCCACCTTTGGGTGAAGAACCACAATTTGGGTTTATGGGTAGTGGGGGGTATTGGTATGGCCAATATTTCTCAAATGGAACTAAATAAAATAAATTCTGTTTGATGATTTTTGTGAGGCTTGGTCTAAAGATTTTATGTGGCAATTTTGGTGAAATTTTGATTATTTTTGTAGCCTGTGAATATGAAGTTGTGGGAAAAGTAAACATTTTTAGGGCATAAGACCCGGGTCTTCTAGATGTATCTGATTCTAGAGATTAATATTGTGGAAGAATTTTGAGTCCAGGTCAATCTGGTGAGGAGAATTAAGCCTAATTCATGATTTTTTACAATAGCGCCACCTTTGGGTGCAGTACCACAAATTTGGGTCTATGGGTAGAGGGGGTTATTGGTAACCATACCTGAAAATGTCAAGAGTTTTCGACTTACGGTATACTCTGGGCTGCAGTAAGACTTTTACAGAATTTGAGGGAAAAAAAAAACGTTACAGAAACAATAGGGGACCAAGTAGCTTCGCTGCTCGGACCCCTAATTAGCCTGTGTACAGGGTAGTTTAGTTGAGCAATGTGTAGTGGAAACTAATTATTTATCCTTCTTATTTATATATGAACCTACTTGATGTGTGTTTAGTGTCTGCTTACAAAGGTAGAAAGAGTCAAAACGCATGTTTTTCTTTGAATTGCAGATGAAATTAAACCAGGCAGAAACTAACAAGGTAAGATTTGACTTTTCCCTACATCTGCTCCTCTTTTATTTGGATGCTTTGAACCAGAATACCACTTCAAAGGAGGCTAGTGAGGCGAGAAAACGCGAGGCAATTTAAAGCCATGACATTGATTGAAAATCAACGCAATGTTCTGGCGATCAGAATGAGTGGCAGCCAGTGGGTAGTGAGAGCCCAACATGCACTGACCCATGCACATTGTAATTAAATCTGACCTAGAATGGTAAAGTCTCTGTCTCCTCACAATATGCTCCGCTGCTGGTTCTCCTTGACAGGGAAAGGTCTCACATCACACATCACAAGGGGTATTGCTCCAATCCAGTGTGATTGTTTTTTTCATGCTTTAAATAATGCCTGTTGTGTTCCGAGAGTCTTGAAACACTGAGGAAACACTGATCGAATTTTCACCTTCACTGAATTTCTTTAAATATCGACTCACATAACTATACTTGACGTTATCTATTGATAAGGACAGCCTTTCATTTATTTGCCATTTCTATTATTGTTTAATTTGTTTCCGCAGGAAGCATGGCAAAATCATTGAAAATGGCAAAGAATTTTTTTTTGGTAACAAATGGTGATTGGACTCCATTCATATCGTGCTTTCTAATGAGTTGCCACTAAAAGCGCTGTATGATTATTTTCTTACATTTACCCATTCTTACACTCATTCAGGGCATTGTCAACCATACACGACCACAGCCAGTTCCTCGGAAGGACCTAGGGTAAGGTGTTTCTTTTTTTTTTCTGGGACATCTCCGATTACCAGTCAACCCACTCTCTTGCGTGCAAGCTCACTCATGAAAAGCTCATGGCTCTAGGCAATCTGTTCATGGCCAATCAAACAGAAATCCGGAGATGAACATGTTCTCAATGGTCTCAAGGTTATTGATGTAGTTCTGAAATCTAAGGTTGTGCAAAAGTTTGGAGCTGTTGCACAACCTTCATTTATTTACAATGAAGACTTAAATAGAATGATGTGTGCTTACATACATCAGATTGGGCCAATGCTTCTCAATACTAAAGTGTGAGGCTGTTGGTGGGAAAGAAATATGGATTTTGCGATGCACACAGTTTCCCCAAAAGTCTTGTTACACGGTGTAGTCTTGGTTCTAGCTACAACAAGTGTGTTCAAAACTGGACTGATTCATGTTTTTTGTTGTGAGGGGTCTTTCTCATAGCAAATGAATGAGAAACTGTTGGAGTGTGCATATCAACACATATTTACCCGCAGTTAAGGTACACACCCACACGCACGTTTTTGTATTCCATCACTAATGTGAGGGATTTTACATGAGTGTTTACCGATTATCGTGTCAGGTATAGATGGCTGTTCTGCCAACGCAATCATATCCTCTGTCAGGGGGATTTGCTGCCAACCTTTAGCCATCCCAATCGGCCTCAACCCCATATAAATTCTGTTAGCGTGGTGAGGAATGATACAATAATCTCCAAACTGCACACTCCACACTGTACATTTAGCCTCCCTGGACAAACAAACCTGAGCCTGTCTCTCATTTGATCCCTGGGAAGAACAACAAGCTGGCGCAATCGAAGTGATGGCTGAGTCGATTGTAGCCTGTTGAGCTTTTCAGCTCCCGTTTTTTTGCAATTGTTATCAGTTGGTCTGTTTCTGATCAAACCCTCTGCTCAATATTTGCACAGCTTGTTGTTGAAGCGGATTTGGGATTTTGGAACACAAACGGGTAGAAAGACTTATTCAATGAGATAGCCAATCAGATCATGCCATCGCCACAGAGCCCGATCCTATTCTCCGCTAGTGCCTGAGCCATGCAGGGACTGAGCCGGGGCCATAGGAATCCAGCAGATCAACACAGATGCAAAGTCTTATTGAAGGATTATAAACTGTGAACAATGCCAGGGTGAACCCAACTCAAAGTCCACACTCCGCCTATATTAGCCTACAATGGCTTTTGGATCGAAACATTGTCAATGCAAACCTCTTGCTTGGGCCTTTTTATGACTTTATTTCCCTCTCGGTTGGAAGTGTGATTCAACCTATCACTTGACTGCACTCCTATCAGGTAAAGGTAGCTTGCACAACATGCAACAGAGGGCATGCAGTCGGGGGTAGAAACATTCTTCACCTTTTTTTATTCAAGCTCAACGTGGAGTCTTTATACTCACTTTCTCTCAGTGTCAATCAGGGCAACTTCCCTGCCATTTGGGTACCAGCAGCCCATGCCTTGCAGGGATACGTCACTCACACCGGCTCCCCTCATCTCTGCTGTCGGGGGGGGGCTCCCAAAGCTCTATATCTGTCTATGTGCTCCCACCCAAAGCTCAGACACAGTCTATGACAGGCGTGCTTGAAACCCCGGGCTGTGGTGGAGACCAGAAAATGTTGCTCCTCTCGGTGAAATGGAATGAGGCTGAGGGAATGAAGATGTGTCTGTCTGCCTGTTTTTAATCTAGGCGGGGTTCACCTGCCTGCCGGCCTGGCACGGAAAGGACTGCAGACATTCCTCTCTTCTCCTAAATGGTTTCCCTACCGAGGCCAGATGGCATCCATTTAGGAAGTGCTGCGAAGTGATTTCTCACTTTAGCTTCCAGAACTCCTTGCCCACCTAGAGGTGGACCCCCCCCCCCCCCCACCCCCCCCCCCCCCCCCCCTTCTCTCGCTCTCTCCCTCCTATAGGAAAATGGATGGTTGCCTAGCTTTGACGGCTGCATGTGCCGTGATTGATGCGGCGACTGGAAAGGGACCCACCTTTCTAGGCTGTAATTTGTGCAGAGAATTTCCACTGAATCTTTACAGCGAGGTAACCTAGTCATTAAGCCCCGTTACATTATTCTTTCCTGCCAGCCAATTAAACTGCTCGTTTTCACAGTGTATCATCTTGTGCTCCCGAACACCAAAAGTGGCCGATGCTGAAAAATGTTGGGAGTCAATGGACCGTAACCTAGGAAAGGCAGCCAACTGGTAATACGCTGTGTACACAACTGTTGCATGCTGGTGTTAAACAAATTAATGCTCTAGGGGGTGGCTGTGATGTTTTTGTATGTGTGTGTCTGTGTGCAAGTGTGCGCTTGTGGATTTGTGCATGTGTGTGGCTGTGTGTGTGTGTGTGTGTGTGTGTGTGTGTGTGTGTGTGTGTGTGTGTGCGTGCATGTTATGTATAAGATAAAGACAAAGTATACTTTAATGTCCCCAAGGGCGGAAATTCATCTTGGGCTGCAGTTTCTTCGTCACAAACTTACAACCAGGGACGGCTGGTATCAATGGGCTAGTGGGGCTAAGCCCTCCCTATCTTTTAGAATAAACATGAGAACGCTATTAAATTAATGAAAATATTAAAATATAATAATTACTACAACTTAGAATTGGTTGATTTTGGTGCAACGGAGAAGCAACAGCACCAAATAATCACAAAAACGCAGGAGATACATGTAGATATGTTGTGTGGGCTTAGAAAAGTCAGCCCAGACGATCTGTCTGGGCTGACTTTTCTAAGCCCACGTTTAAGAAAATCAGCATCCAATCGGTGTCGTCCAATCGTGATTGACAGGTGTTATGACATACCCCCTTGATTTAGAGACCATTTGGGCTAAATTAATATAGCCCAGACCAACAGTGACAGTGACTCTCACTGGTGACGGTCACTGTTAGAGGCGTGAGAAAAAAGTGAAAAAAAAACCTGACCACAATGGCGAGCGCTAATCTACCTAACGAAGTGGACTATCTACTGACTCATCCGTCTTCGTTGATGCCTTTTGAAGAAAAAAAAGAAATAAAGAGACTGGGGGCACATCGGCCAAACGATGTTAAGATAAAACAAAAGGACACGCGACAAAATCGTTCATTTTGCACCTCTTGGTTCGAAAGGAAAGACTGGCTAACGGCTAGCTTAGCTAGGAGCGCTCTCTTCCGTTTCCCATGCGTGCTGTTCGGAGGAGACACAGCTTGGACCCAACAAGGGGTTGCGGATTTAAAACATGTGTCCTGTAAAACAAAGAAACATGAATGCAGTGCAACTCTATTTGGAAACTGTGAAGCTTTCAATGTTGGGCAAAGTAAATATTGCCTGTCAGCTGGATGACCACTGCATCTCCGTACACAGAGACACAACGAGCAGGTGAAGAAATACTAGACATTCGCTGTCACGGATTGTGGACTGCATTAGGTTCTGTGGGGCACACGAGCTAGCTCTCAGGGGCTCTGAGGAACCGGCAACTTCACTCCAGCGGGGCCGTGTTTTTGGACCTCGTTGACTAGTTCTCTTTTTTTTAAGACAGCCAGTTAGCAGATCACCTGTCAAACGCACATGTTGCCAAGTACACGTCTAAGACTAGCCCAAACTAGTTGCAACCCCTATGACATCGGCAGAGTCAAGAGAGGTGCTCAAGTACACTGAAGAGGATCGAAACATTTCTCCGAAGTGCCACGGGACGAGATAGGCTTAACGCCCTAGCGATGCTGTCTGTTGAGCGGGACCTCATCCAAAAATCATCGGACGTCAATGACATGGTGATTAACCTGGTTGCGACTCAGAAAGGCCGTCGATGTGAGCTTCTCTTCAAATAAGGTAGGCCCAAGCTGCCCTCATATTGATTGTATTCGGGACATGATGCTTGCTTCATAATGTTTGTGATAAAAACAGTGCAGTTGGCAGTCGTAACAGTGCGAACACGTTTTGTTTGTGTGTGTGTGTGTGTGTGAGTGTGTGTGTGTGTGTGTGTGTGTGTGTGTGTGTGTGTGTGTGTGTGTGTGTGTGTGAGAAACTTTTGCCGTCAGCACATGTTTGTAGCCTACTTATCTAATTGTTTATAGAGCATTATTAATTGCTGTAACTTGGTGCTGTATCTCTGGACTGTACCTCGGATGTGATTTTGGAAAATCGTTTCGTTTCTCCATTGCCTGCTGTCTCCCTGCATTCTATTTGTTGTGATTCGAGGCCTGATATTGAATTTATTCGGGACATGATGCTTGCTTCATGTTTGTGATAAAAACAGTGCAGTTGGCAGTCGTTACAGTGCGAACACGTCTAATGTAGTCTCTCTCTCTGTCTCTGTCTCTCTCACTCTCTCTGTCCCCCACCCCCCCCCCCCCCCCCTCCCGTGAGGATGGACACTGGGTTACAGCGGCCCTCACAACCCCACACCACCACCCCACCCCTTTCAAGTGTAGATTGTATATAGTTCTCTGCAAACCTATGGTGGCATCATGCCTTCAGTGTGCATATTGTACAGTCCCTGAAAAAGTCTTGTCACTTGTCATCGATTTTGTAGAAACAACAGCTTATGACCTGGCTTTTAATTAATCCATTGGTTTTAGAAATGGCTCATATGAAAGCTAAAATCCTCCCAAATGAAGTTTAATATACTAAATGAATTTGCTTCACTGAAGAAAGATTGATCATTTAATGAACACAGAAAGGTCCGATTTTGGCAAGACAAAAGTTTTGTCGCCTACAGAGAGTAATGTGAAAATTGAACAAATAATTTACTTCAAATACAAGAAAATGTTGCATAACATCAGTGAATGTAGTGGTGCTGTGAGATCCATATTTAATATCTTGTATGACTTCCATGAGCTTGAAGGACTGCATCCATGCGGTTTGACAATGATTCATACAATTTATTGATGAAGTCAACAGGAATAGCAAAGAAAGCATTCTTACATGCCTCCCAGAGTTCATCAAGATTCTTTGGTTTCGTCTTCCATGCTTTCTCTTTCATTCTACCCCATACATGCTCAATGATGTTCATGTCTGGTGACTGGGCTGGCCAGTCCTGGAGCACCTTGATCTTCTTCGCCTTGAGGAACTTTGATGTAGAGATGGAAGTATGCAATGGAGCACCATCCTGCTGCAAAACTTGACCCCTTTTATGGTTGGGAATGTAAGAGGTAGCTAATACTTCTTGATATTTTAGGATATTGATATTGCCTTCCGCCCTGCAAATCTCTCGCAGACCCCCATACTGGATGTAACCCTAGATCATGATTTTTCCGCCACCAAACTTAACTGTTTTCTGGGTGAATCTCGGATCCATGCGGGCTCCAGTAGATCTCCTGCAATATTTGCGGCGGCTATGATGTTATTCAACCAAAGAATCATCTGAGAAATCCACCTTCTGCCACATTTCCAGCGTCCATCCTTTTAGCAGGCTGTGGGCCTTGACAAATGCCATACGTTTTAATTGCCTTTTGTTTAGTGCTGGTTTCTGGGCACTGATTCGACCATGGAGGCCATTTCGAGACAGACTTCTGCAAACTGTTCTGGTTGACACTGGGACTTGAGTTGACCAGGCCTGGTGGAGCTCTGCTGCAGTGGAAAAGGGGCTGGCCTTAGATTTTCAAGCTAACAAACGGTCCTCCCGAGCAGTTGTCTTGTGGGGTCTGCCGGACCTGGGCTTGTCAAAAACATCTCCAGTCTCTTCAAATCTTTTTCTTATTCTTTGTACTTGTCGCTGAGACACATTGAAGGTGTCAGCCGCCTCAGCAGTGGATCTGGTCTTCAGCCTTTTGATAATCAACGCTTTGGTCTCAGGGTGAATCTTAGGCATGTTGTCAGAGGTCAAGTTGCAGTTGATATGAAGGTCTGGTGTGCTGGGGTTCTTTTTATACACACCCACTAATTGATAGATCAATTATTGATCACAGGTGAGGCTGTAATCTAGAATTGGGTGCATCATATGACAAGGCGACAAGACTTTTGTCTTTGCAAAAACTGACTCAGTGGGCTTTACCAAGCTGTGAACGTTAGAATGCTTTTTAGCAGTTTCGTTTGCCACCAAAACATTATTTCAAAAGCTGTTGGGGTTGAAATTAACCGTTTCTTGTAAAAAAAATTGATTAGACATATATTTGAGGGGCACTTAAGGTCAACTTGTACCCAAGCGACAAGACTTTTGTCAGGGACTGTATATAGTTCTCTGCAAACCTATGGTGGCATCATGCCTTCAGTGTGCGTATTGTATATAGTTCTCTGCAATCCTATGGTGGCATCATGCCTTCAGTGTGCATATTGTATATAGTTCTCTGCAAACCTATGGTGGCATCATGCCTTCAGTGTGTCTTGAACAACCACGCATAAAAGGTTGCACATATTATATTGATATTTTATCGTATTTGTCTAAATGCATACTTGACTGTAGATAGATTTATGAGTGAAGTTACCAACACAATAGGTTGGCCGTAACTCACCCATTTTAGAATCGCATTCTCTCGTGTATAATTCCCAATTATTATTGATATTATTGATATTTGCCCTTTTAATCTTGCTGAATTCTACAAGGCAAATCAATTAAGTTAAAACGTAGTTCCCTGGCTCCATTCGTCTTTGTAAGGAAATGTTCTCTTTAGTCTTTATTATTTTGTCAGAATGCACCAGAATGCTTAGTTTGTATGTGAAAATCACCAAAAAAGTCTTCGGGGGCAGGATGCCCCCAGACCCATACAGGGGGCTTGGTTTACAAACTTTTAGCCCCCCCTAAAATAAATTTCACCAGCCGCCGCTGCTTACAACATACCACATGAAATAAACACAGAAGTAGACAATACAAGCATGCTTTTCTGCATCATCCACAACAAAGACTATCATAAAGAACATAGCTTCACTGTGCACAAAACAGTGGGGGTAAAAGTGTACAAGAACAGCAATCAGGGATACAATAGGCTAAGCCCAATAGATAAAATAAATACTCTGTATGTATGTGTTTGTGTGCAAGTTTGCGAGTACACGGGTGTATTTGTTCATGTTTGTGTGTGTGTGTGTGTCTGTGTGTGATGTGTGTGGTGTACGTGCATGTGTGTTAGTATATACTGTATTTGTATGAGTCTGTGTGTGCAGGTTTCCGTGTGCGGGAGTGTATTTGTGCGTGTGTGTGTGTGTGTGTGTGTGTGTGTGTCGTGGCTTTAGGTCAGCAGGGAATAAGACTTAATATATGCAATGTGGTTTGCTGCATCAGCAACACTTGCATAGTTGTTTATCCGTGGCCGTACAGAGGAAATACACATTATACAACCAATTGAGACTTGATCTTTATGAGGACACTGGAGGACACGCTAGGACTCAGTACACACTTGACAAAGTTGGTTTAACAAACAAAAAGTGCTTTCAAGACTGCCACAAAAGAACAGCTCCCTGCACTTCTCCCCCCCCCCCCCCCCCCCCCCCCCCAATGTTATGATAAAAGTCTGTCTTCTTGTTGGAAAAGGGTTCATCCAAACAACATGAACAGGATCTGAAGTGCGTGTTACCTCTGCTCGCCAATGGAGTTCGTAACCTTGAGAAGCACATTTTCCTTGTTGCAACATTTTCTTTGTCGTTCTAAATTGAATTCTGTAGAACAGGCAGGGCACAGTGAGGTCCAACCCCCCCAGTGGAAATGTCTCTGAACAGGATAGACATGCTGTTGTTCCAACTTGGCATGCATTCCATCTCCCCCTCCCATCTCTGTCTAACTCCATCTCCATGTATCACATTGGATTTTGTTGCTTGTAATATGACATTAATTATCTTTGGAGGACAGTGACATCAACAATATTTGATTTTTAATTTATTTTAATTCTTGAATTACCATTGGTTTTGGAACAATGTTTCAGTCACATTTTGTCCTTTTTTAATAAACTCATTGATGTGAATTATTGCACATTTTTTATGTTGAGTCTGGAATGATGTGATTTGTGTCTTATCTTCCTCAGCCCACAAGAGTATAGTATACGTGTGGCTGTCGCAAATCTGTCTGTATTGAATAATCCTGTCCTTCCCCAATGTTATTTTCCAATTAGCGGAGCCTTGTTTGTACAGAGTGTCCAGAGAATTCTGTTAATGGCCGATTGCTGTCAAGGGCTACCAAGTGGGGTTAAATACCGGAGAATTTCCATGGGTAAATATTTGCATGGTCAATTTCAGAGCCTCCTGGGAGTAGTGATGTTTGTGTTTAACCTTTTGTAACCATAAACTTTATTAACTGCCGAGGGCCTAACATGTATATTCAAAAAGACCCCAGAGACTGAAAGAGCTTATACGACTTTGCTAATGCTAACTAACCGACAAAGTTAGGCGCCGCTTTCCTTAGACGTGGTTAGTAATTGTTTGTAAGAGAGACCTTGCAATCACCCTTTGAAACGTTCGGCAGAGTCCTTCTGCGGAGATGATAAATGACCCTTCACTTCGCTACAAAGTGATGTGTCTGCCCTCTGCTATGCCCCGCTCCAAATCCATTTGTTTTAGCTCCTGGTGTGCAATGCTATACCAGGCATATTATATTCTGAAAGCCTAAGTCAATAGTGCACACTAGAAAAAGGACATCTTCTCGGGCTCTCGCAGATTGATTTGTTGACGCAAGAGATTTCATCAGAAACTTGGGACAGTTCCTGAAATATAATTCACTGGTGGACAACATGACCATATAACAAGACCCCCGCCCCCCCCATAAGCTTGGTAGCAGCAGTGATAGTATCTGTTGCAGTTCCATCTCTTCACACGTCTAGCAAACAGCAAGATCGGTCTGCCCCAAGCACTTCGTTACCTCTCAATAGTTCCCTTTTCGCTGCAACAAAGGCTACAGATACCTTAATACCCTGAGCCTTTGAGAACTTGAATTCTTGAGCGTCGTTTATAGAGCGGGGATCAGTGGGCTCTCCTTCTCACAATCACATAGTGAAAGACATAAGGCAAAGGAGGCGGGGACTACATGTGGTAAATTGGACCAGCTGTCCAATCCACACAGAGGACTTTGGAAGGTCAGCCCGAGTTCAGCCATACAGATGCTCAGCTCACGTACAGTTCTGGGACTTCAGACTATCAGTGTGATACTATCATAAAGACGGAGATGCAAGTGAACAGAGACCCATTATTTTTTATTTTGGGTTCCACCCATCCAAGTTTTAAAAGTTATTAATTTGCCTTTCACAAGTTGAAACTTCTATACACAATTAATTTGCACCACCAGATCTTGAATGCAGTACTTAAACTGACCTATCTCTGAACATTAAACCAATCTTACGTACCAGAGAAATTGCAATTTATTTCCCCAATTGGTTTTCCACACCTCCTTGCTGACATAAGTAATTATAGTTACTACTAAAATAGTATTTTTTTATCCCCTACAGCAAATTGAAATTACGTGAATAATAAAAAAAGTACATTTTACGTAGTTTTGCAGCACTTCAAGACCATTTTAATTCATTAGCCATGTTTAAAATTGGTGTCTGTGCCTTGGCACTTAATTAGCTAGAATGGGATCTAACACCTTAGTATCTGTCTGTGTGCCCGCCTCCCTCTGATTGGCTGGCAACTTCTAATCTCAGGGTTGAGGGAGTTTCCCCTGGCCTCCGTTGATTCACATTTGATTAATGATTCTTGGATAAGAAATGCAGCGCGTCAACTGGACAAACCTCTACCCAGCCCAGTGCCTCTCCCCAGCGTCAACAGCAGAATGTTTTTGGACCAGATTGCTGGCTCCTTTCTCAGGACTGATGCCTAGTGCTTAAAATTTAAGTTATAATGTGTTTCTTGGCATTAGATCCCCTCAATGGTAACCAAAGGGGTAAAAAAAGTATAAAAATGGTAACCGATGTAAGTGCAAGAATCCGTTTTTCAATCTTCAAACATTTGCCTATGTGCTCCAATATTAAGAGAGGCTATTAAAGGTGCTGTCAGTTAGATTTAAGATCTATGATCTGTCAGTTATTAGTGAGGCACATGCGCAGTGAGAGTATCTGTCAGGAGTAGACTTCGCCTGCCCTCTGGGTCTCGCCTCAGCCACCGACACAGCGCCATCCAATGTTGTTTTTTCAATTGCAGAAGGCGCTGGAAGGTGAAGCGAAGAGAGGAGCCGAGGAGGGCGACGGAGAGCGAGCCGAAGGGCACGGAGGAAGCCACTAGGGTGTGGAAAAATGGGAAATTCTTTCAACTTTTACTTTCGGGTAAAATGGAGAGACGTCGGCAAATAACAATGGGGCTCCGCTCTGTCCATGTGAATACAAATCAGTCTCAAGTGGATTCGTACAGGGTAGCATTTCAAATATGGCAGGGAATAAAGGCACAGCATTGTGTGCTTGGGCAGGTAGTGGGAAGGTTGGAATGAACTGCACACTTTTATATATTGAAACAATGCATGGCAATCCTCTCCCATGCAGGAACGGTTTAAATTGGCCCGAAATCACTATAATCAGTTGTAATCGATCGCAAGGACACAAAATTTAATAATATATTTCAAATGTGTCTGTATTTACATCACAAGCCATGAAGACATAGAAAGTAAAGACACAAGTTAATTTAATCAGGCTTATCATGGTCTCTGCGAAAGGACTGCACTCATTGACATTTTAACGATATGACAACAAGGGGGGCGGGCTGAGCTCAGATAAGCCAAGAACCTGTCCCTTAAGGATTGTTAGTCTGACAGCATCCAATGCAATTTAGATTTTAGACTGCTCCCGGCTCATCATCCCTGACCATTCAGGGAATCTCTTTCCTGATTGGTTTGGTGGAAACCAGCTTGCCTGTCAATCACAGTGAATGCAACAAACTGTTTAATTACAAAATCGGTCTCGACTCTAACCCACGGCACCCATGAAATTGATGGGCTTTGTGTACACCTTCATGGACAGGAGGGAGAGACAAGAAAGTCGGTTGAGAGAGGGAATGAAATGTAGCATAGGGTCACGGTGTTAGAATGGAAGCCGGGACGCCATCCCACATGCTGGGCGTGTAAGTGGGTTGAGCCACCTTAGAACCCTTAACCTTCATTTTTTCAGGGTCGGCTCACTGAGGTCAAGAGCGCCGCTGTTCCTACAGAGACCTGATAAGTCTTTCAGGTGCAAAGGTGTGATGGCGGTGGCCTTTAATGCCAACCAGGGGTGCCTTGCTGCAGTGGCTGCTGGGAAACAGAGTGGATGTGACAGGCCCAGGATGGCACCCTCTCTCCGCTGTCACCCTTCAGGCGAGCACATAGCGCCCTGCCGCCGCCTGCCTGACAGCCCAACAACGCAGGAGTGACACTCCTTCTCCACCAGATACAGCCCGGCTGCGTGCCCCCCTCTTGAATCCTCCTCAATCTGATTGGCCTCCTCCCCCTCCCCTCCCCTCCCCCCCAACCCCATTCTCCTCCCAACCCTTCCCCCACCGACTCCTGGAGGGAGCCTGTCTCATCCCACAGCTCCACCTCACATGCCAAGGAGCGGTGTTCAATTCATTCATTAGCTGATGAACACACACACACACACACAAACACACATCATGTTATTCAAATCCAATATCTGACCTGAGCTGATTGGTGGCCTCCATCAACTGACATTCCCTGTCAGAAACCTTGCATCCTTCCTGATGTGTGGTGTACACATAGTCAAGTCTCTCTCTCTCTCTCTTACTCCCACTCTCTCTCTCTTACTCTCTCTCTCTCTCTTTTGTCACACTAGAACTATCACTCACCCTATACTATTTGCAATTTCATTACTTAGTCGCTAAGCAAAGCTTAGCATTTAATCCAAAGCCATTTGCACCATGCCATTAAGGACCAAGTAGCGTTGTGTTGCTCAAGCCTACAAGTAGCTTGCGGTCATCCGGGATTTGAAACAGTTTATTTTGGCTCGCAGACAGACACCCTTGCCGCTTCACTCTCCTTTCTCCCCTGCATAATACAACCTTTGACACGCTGTCACTCGCCAAACCAAACATCATTAGCATAGGTCCAAATCCATTTAGTTCACTAGGTGATTCAATAGATGTATGTGCTCAAAGGCATCGGTGTGATCAGGCCGGGTCTTGTACTGCCTGTGCCTGGTTACCTCCGGGACCACACTCACTTCAGCTGCCCCGAGGATGGACTCCGCTGATTCTCTCTCTCTCTCTCTCTCTCTCTCTCTCTCTCTCTCTCTCTCTCTCTCTCTCTCTCTCTCTCTCTCTCTCTCTCTCTCTTTTGTGCTGTGAATACCAAGTGGTTTCTCCAGCAGGGTGTGTAATTATCTGGCCAGCAGAGTGGCCGTGCTCCCCGCTGGTGGCCCCGGCCCTGGCCACACCCCCCCCCCCATGTGCCTCCTCTCCCTGACCTCATATACATATATTTGTGTATAGATTTAAAGACTTATTTATTAAGTATAGAGATTTCTTATGATATAACTGTTGCTTTCTATCGTCGGTATGGATTTACTTACTTGTTGTTGTGGTTGTTTTTGTTTTGGTTGTTGTGGTTTTGGTTGTTGTTGTAGTTATGTAGTTATTGTTTTGATTGTTGTTGCTTTCGTTGTTGTTACTATTGTTGTTTTGGTTGTTGTGGTTTGCATTTCTGTCTAGCAGTCCACCCTGAGTGTCTGTGTCACTATGTATGACTTGGTCAGATCGAGTACAGGTACCAAGAGACTAAAGCAATGGACCCAAGGAAACAGCGAAACGATGCAGGCAATTATTTCAGTGGGAAATTGACCGTCTTTTTCTCTGAAGGAAACAGAAAAATCAAAGCCAGGAAGGAATCTGCCAAGACGGGGCAGGCTGGGGGGTACCTGGCTGTGTGCCCTGCATGCTGTAGTTATGCAAGTATTGCTTTCTTTCTTGGAGAAAAACTTCATTGAACACACTTTATTTTACTTTAACATTCCATTGGGCCACAGTTCATCCCCTCTGCTACACATGCTAGTTTCAGCCCTCACTGTGAATCTTCTTGTGATGGCCACCAGGTTGCATGAGGCAATATCCACTTCCCTTGGTTTAAGATCATTCTCATTTGAGCTAGAGAGATTGTCAAAGGATTTCCTGGCACTTTATTATACCCTGTCTGTGGTGGCGGCATTCATCCTCCCCACTCAAAGGGGTGAGAATTGATGTATGCTTGGCTGCTCACGGCTCTTCAGCCTATTAATGCCACTAACCCTGTTCTGAGAATAAGGCAGGGGGACGCATCGCCTGCAGAGGCACACCGACTGTGTTATACGAGAAGAAGCCATTGCATCCCATCCCATCAGAACTGCTGCCTGCATGCCTGCGGTCTGTGTTTGGTGGTTGTCATGTACGTGATCAAGTCGAGCGTTGGCTGTTGGCGTTCTATCCTTGAAGGATTGTTGTTGGCATTCAAAGGAATGGTATGGAAGGAAATGTATGATCTAAGAAGTGGCAAGCCTTTGTTGTGGGTTTATCGCACGCTGCCATCCTGTGGCAGGCGGAGATCCAACTTTGATTTGTTTGTGTTGCTGTGTGGAACCGTATACGCAAGTTGATTGCAGGCACTTGTCTTGTTGCTTTGTATCTCACTAAGCCAGATGCGTTACTAATTGGGAAAGTCTACAGCAATAAGATGGATACCTGCGGCATTGATAGTTCAAATCATTTTTCTTCTATCTAAGATTGCCAGTTTTTCAGGGCACTTTTTAATGTTTGTTTGGGTAAAGTATGCCAAAAATATAGTACTCACTCTGAGGTAAAATACTGAAATAAATTTGTCAAGAATGCACCTCCACGCGGAACATAAATGTTAGTGAATTGAGTCAACCATTTAAACTGAAGTTGAATTTCATGTGTCTGTGTTTAAAGGACTGGCCTCTTCCTAAATAGTGGTAGCTTTTAGCCATGGTCTCCTCTCTGGCTAATCAGTGCTTTCCTCCCATTCAGCCTGCTGGCCTCGCTTCTCGTTCAGCAAATAGTCACAGCTCCTCCGCTTCTCTCATCAGCACAGCATGATAACATGTGCTCTGCCATGTGTGGACTTTATAAAAGGCAGACTTGATTAGAAAATTGCAACGATGGGAAAGGAGGCCTAAGAGGTTAGTTTAACACGCACAGGGCTTTTTCACTTGTATTCAGTGAAGGGTGAGTGGGTCGAGTGGGGGGGAAAAAAACGATTAAATACTGGCAAAACGTGGTAAAGGATGAGCTATTGCAGAGCCAGTGGGGTTGTGATGATGTTATGATTGACTAGGAGCGTCAGTATGAGGGAATGAAGACTGGAAAGGTAGAAGAACACTGATAATAGTGATTGATGGCAGGCAAGGTTGAAGCTGAAGGAATGCACGAAAGGCTGTCTTTTGTTCACGTCACGCTCTACGGCAGGATAAATCTGTAAGATTGGAGTCTGTACTGTATTTAATTGTTTTTCCTGGCATAGGGAAAGCTTGGATAGGGATGATTTGTTTTAGCTTGGTCATGTTGGCTATAGTTCATATTCAGTTTTGGTGGTATAGGCCATATAAATGGCTGTTTCTGTTAATGACCTGCAGTATTGATTGTATTGAGCGTCATTAGAAAACATGAAACTAGCCTATGAGCATTGGATTGTTTGTTATTATGTTTGAAGTCATTTTGATTCAAATTGGTAATATGGGAGATAATGTTGTGTTTGAACCTGCCACAGCGTTTCTAATGGGAGACGTGGCAAGACAAAGATATCATTAGCCTAGATTATGGTATATTTACGCTTGGTTTAGGATTTGACAGGACTGCAACTCCTGAGTCCCCCCTATAGCTTGAAATTGTTTGTTAGCAAGTAAAGCTTTTTGAAAAAGAACAACATGAAATACCTGTGTCAGGGGAATTAATACTTTGTAGTGAGCGAAAATTCAACAGGGTGGAAACAGAAATACAACTCAAAGTGCACCAAAATAATAGAGGTGATTTAACATTTTCATCACTAACGATTACTAATATTTAAAAGTTATCAAAATTGAGTATTAACGGTGGAAAATCCCCAAGGCCTCAGAATCTGCACATCCCACTTAATTTCTTGATTACGGGGCTGGGAAGTTTACCTCTCAAAATGAGTGGGGATCCAAACGCAATTGGCTTGTGTTGTTAGTCAGTCTGGCAGCGGGCAGGTGCTGGGAACAGATATGTTTCTTATCGAAGTGCTCCCTGCTCAACACTCATCCCAGTCTGGAGCACATCACTGCATGCTCAACGCACACACACACACACACACACACACACACACACACACACACACACACACACACACACACACACACACACACACACACACACACACACACACACACACACACACACACACACACACACACATCTTACATACGCATTAGTACACTGCTCACAGCTGCATCACACCTCTCTGGCCTCAGTTTGAGCAAGAGGAAGAAAGGGGGGTGTAGGGAGGGAGGAAGAAATCAGGGAGTGAGGCATGGAGAGGGAGGGAAGGAGGGTGAAGAAGGGGGGGGAGGGATGCAGGGAGGGAGGAAGAATACAGGGAGTGAGGCATGGAGAGGGAGGGAAGGAGGGTGAAGAAGGGGGGGGGGGGAGCAGAAGATAGAATCTGCTGTCAGAGGCAAAGAACTCCCCTAGGAACTGGTTGGGATGATTAAACCAGTACTGTTTTGACAGTAAGTGCTGCTTTACAGTTAGAGTAATACCCATTCATTAAAACAACACCAAACTACAGCAACAAACAGCAACGCCCAAGATACACCAAAAAAAGCCAATGAAGCTATCTTTACATTTATGTGCAGTCGGAGATACTATTGCACTGCAGTTACCCATTCCGAGACTTAGTTACTGTAGAGTAGAAACAAAGAGGGGGCCAAGTGGTGCGTAACTCAGACGGCGTTCTCAGTGTTTCAAAACAGAGCGGTGACCGCGAGGGAGGAGCTGGGAAACATCGCCAGGAGCTCAAAGGCTCCGTTTACCATCTGAAGATGGGAGCTGCACCGACTTAATTAACAAATAGCAGGAGACAGTCAGACACGTGGGCCGTGCCGACGTCCCAGGGAAGCTTGTTTCACACTCTGCTTGTTTCTCGCACGTGCGCGTTTACGCGCTCGGGCTTGACGTTGACATATAAATATAAATCAATGTCCGCCATAGAGCACGTCGCTGCGGTATGGTGTTGGCACGTATTCGGTGTCTAAAGGTGACGGGTTGGGGGGCCGTTTGTGACGCATTGGAAATATTCTGATCGCCATAGCAACTTGTTGATGAAGGTGAGCATTTTGCATTCCTCTGGCGGGGTCTGTGGGCTCCTGGGGGCCTCACGGAGTGAAGAGACATTCAGAGTGGGAGATTCTAAATGTGGGGGCCCCTGAGACCGTGTGTGTCTGTATTCTGCCTTGAACAGCTCGTTTTGTTCGATGTTTGAGCTGTAGGCTTCATCTCACTCATCACTCCCCTCCCTCTCTCTCTCTCTCAGCTCTGTCGTAGTACCTTACTATACCGTCTTTAATGTGAGTGATGCAAAGAAGGGGAATATTTAATTCCAAACAGGTCCATTTAGTGATTGATTTTTGAAACAGTCAAGTGAAAATACGCAATATATTGTGATTAATACATTTAGAAAATGGGTATCCATAAAAGCACACATGCTGTGCTGCGTAAGTGTAAGTTGTTCATGCCGTATGCTCTGAGTCTTACAGCCAAGAGTGTTTCAGATGGGGAGGCTAAAGGGACATTGATTTATGAGGTGCCGTGTGTGAGGAAAGTACTGGGATTTTGTGGGCCTTTCAGAGCATTCTGCCAGTGATACTTAGGTCCTTTACAGTAGAATGCAATTTAGACAGTGAAGCCTTTTCTTTACACCAATAACTTTAAACAAAAAGTTTTAAGTATGATTATGCCTCAAACTCTTTGTGTGTCTCTGTCTTGCCTTTCTATAAAGGTTCTGCGCGTGCATAAAGTATATGCTTTTGTGTTTGTGTAACTGCGAGAAACCATTTGGAACATTTGGTTATTTGGAAGGCATGCAAATAGTAATGCGCGATATAAACGATATACGATATAAACGATAGAAAATGGCCTACGATAGAGATTTTAATTCTATCGCTCTATCGCGATAATGCATGTTGACGACGCAAAATACAATGACTAATTTTTGGTTTGGTGCAATTCCTTTTCACATTGCAATTTTCGCAACAGTGCCAGAATTCGTCAACAAACCTGCATGTGTGCAAAGAACGTTAAATCATTGGACAAAAAGGTCTGGGGCGTTGTAAAGCGTTAAAGAAAAAGGGGGGGGGGGAAGCACCGGTGAAACCTTCTCCCTCATCCTGACTCGGAATGTGTTAAATGCATCGGCATTTTTAAGTTATGTTTTCCAGCATACTTTTTACTTTCTTTTGTCGGACCGTCGGTGGCTCAACATGGAGCAAAGAGGAGACGGAATGTCTTTTGGATACGCTCCTCTTTGCTCCATGTTGAGCAACGTCTCCGAGACCACCTCTCCGGCTGGGTCAACCTCCTTTTGATGGTTGAAAATATCACGTAATCGAAAAAAATCTTAACAATCAATGATCGATCATCAATTAATCATGCCCATCGCTAATTGTCAGTACAGTGTCTGTTCCTTATCTAGAAAGACACCCGTTTTTCCTGTTCTCTGCATCTTGGTTGGCATTTAAGAACCAAGGACTTAAACTAAGTGTAGTGCCTTTTAGAGTGGTTTGTTTGCACTAAAGGAAAGAAACCCAATACTAATTTTATTTATCTGCAACATTATGTTGTATGTTTACAGTGTTTCACAATAAATGTTCTCGAAATGACATACTATATTTCTCTTTTTTTTTAAATACATTTAGCAGTTTGGCTTTCCTTAGGGTCTATGTAACCTGTTCTGAAGCGGTTATTTTATGATTTTATATCGTGATATATATCGTTATCGCAAGAGGCTGCAATGTATATCGCAATATGGATTTTAGGCCATATCGCCCATCTCTACACGCAAACAAAATAGACAGAAAGGTAAAGAAAAAGGTATTCTGTTCTGGACAAAGAAAAGTAGAACAACCATCCGAATAGCAATCACAGCAAAAGATGACCCGGTGTTCTCTTTCAACCACCTTCAATCCAAAAAGGGTGTACCTCCTCTTTTGTTCAAATCAGAACATCTCAGTCATACTTACACACAGAATTTTGTGAACCCATTACACTACTGCACCCCCAGGCCATTTTAAGTGTATCTCGGCATCAATCATATCTTTTCTGTCAAAATGGGACCGTCAAAAGCGATCCCCTCAGAGGAGATAATAACTTCATTAGCCTCTCTGATTAATTAAAGTACTCCTCTGCCAGCATGGCGCACTATCTTGTTGCAAGTCGATCTACTGACAGGAGATGAGAGCTGTGATGCTGACGACTCTCTGGGAGCATGTGAGCGTGCCAGCTAGTGAGGGGAACACACACACACACACACACACACACACACACACACACACACACACACACACACACACACACACACACACACACACACACACACACACACACACACACACACACACACACACACACACACACACACACACACACCAAAATGAATGTGAATGCACAAAGATATTCACACAGATGCAGGAAAACAAAATCCAAACGTAGTAACGTACACATACACTCGCACACAGATGCACGCACCATCACACAAGCGTACACTAACTGAGACACTCAAACAAACAAACACACACACACACGCATACAATTGCACAGATACACACACACACTCAAGGACACACTTGAATAAATGAATATCTTATGTCATGAGATGTGCCATACATTTGGACCCAACTTGGGCACTACAACAAAGACAACAATGCAATTGAGCCATTCCTGCCAAAAGGCTTTCAGAGTAGTTTTAGAGCGAAAATACTGATATTTCTCTCCTTCTTCAATGGCAGATTATGTGAAATATCTGGCAGAGGGAGGGATCTCCCGACTGCGTACCTGTGATTTACTTGTTGCAAATACAATGGGGTTTTGCCAGCAGTGAATACAAATGTTAATATCTTTGTTGCAGTGTGCTGGCACAGCCTCAGGTATACTAGAACATATCCAAAGAGAGAGAGAGCTTCCTTTGTGGCCCGTAGCTCGTGTTATATCTCTCTCTCTCTCTCTCTCTCTCTCTCTCTCTCTCTCTCTCTCTCTCTCTCTCTCTCTCTCTCTCTCTCTCCTCTCTCTCTCTCTCTCTCTCTCTCTCTCTCTCTCTCTCTCTCTCTCTCTGCCTCTCTTTAGTGTCAATAATAATACAAAGTTTAATCATATTTAAAAATGGAACTGAATACCATCTGCACTTTCTTTGTTGAACACCGAAGGAATATAAACTAATAATTGGAAAACGGTTTCTAATAAAGTTCAGTTAAGATCTAGAAATTGCTTATTCCTTGTTCTCTCTGTCTCTCTATTTCTCTCTCTCCTCCCCTCTCTCTCACTCTTATCCGTCTACTTTTCTCTCTCTCTCTCTCTCTCTCTCTCTCTCGTCCTATATCTCTCTGTGTTATACTCCGTCTTGTTTGATCTTTCAGCGGTCTCATTCTCTCTCTCTCTCTCTCTCTCTCTCTCTCTCTCTCTCTCTCTCTCTCTCTCTCTCTCTCTCTCTCTCTCTCTCTTGCTGTTCCTCTCTCCTCCAGTGGAAGGGTTGTGAGGGGAGGGAGCTGAGGGATCTCTCCCAGCCTGGCTGCTTCCGAGGCCCAGGGATGAGAGGGGAGCTGGGCTCTTTGATTGATGCTCTTGGACACCGCCCGTCTGTGTGCGACCCAGGAGAAGCTGGCGACCCTAATGAGAGCCGTATTCCTGCACTCGCTCCCATAGCAGGTTGAAAAGAGAGTCAAATGAGCAGGAGCAGAGAAGCCTGCCTGACAGCGGGCGATGTAAACGGGAGGTGTTTGAAGGAAACATGCAGGGATGGGGAGAGAGAGCTTGGGCTTTAGGAGAGTGAAGATGTCAGAGGTGCCGGATACATTCTTTGTTCATTTAAAAGCTCTGTTGCATGCGTTAACATCCGCGCCTGGTCTCTGGTCCACTTCTCAGACGGACGTTTTTCCGCGGCCCGGTTCCTCGGGTGGAGTGTTCTGAGCTGCGTAGGCTTTAAGGGAGTTGTTTGACAGGTGTGTTTCATAAGCTTGGCTCCTGCACCCGGTACAGTGAAGGCAAAGCAGCCAACCAAATGGAGAACGGCCGTCGCTAAGGCCAAGAGCCCCTATTTAATTATGAGCCATGTGTGGCTGGCTGTGATTACACGGCTTTGAAGCCGTTTCACGTGCTTCCCGGTGTGCCTCTGAGCCGTGGATACCTCGGAGCGCATCAAAGCCGCCTCACATTCAATCGGAGCGTTATCCCGTGGCACGGCGTCACACGTGTACAAAAGCCAACAGGGATCAGCGCTTTCAGATCCAAAGTGAAGGCCAAAGTCAGAATCACTTTATGTGTTGATGATTCAAACATGGCAGATGGGATGAGATGTTAATTAAATGGAAGGCTCATTTATGGTTTTGGACAGTTTAGAATTCCTGTGGCAGTCACGCTGTCGTGGCGCATGCTAGCAAGTCCGGGCGAAGCCCTATAAATGGCAGACGTTTTGATGACGCCACAGAGGCAGCGCTTAACATTCGGATGTCGCCCTCGACAATAACAGGATGTAAGAGGAGTCAGCCAAGGGAATGATCACAATTTGATTCACCTCCATCACACACACACACACACACACACACACACACACACACACACACACACACACACACACACACACACACACACACACACACACACACACACACACACACACACACACACACACACACACGAACCTGCACCTGAAGGCACCGCAGTCCAGACAGGAAATTACAGGGGGGTTTTGTCTGAGAAATTGTGATTAGCTTGACCTTGGTGTCATCTTTATTCTCTGTCTGGCCTTTTAATTATTTTGCATAAACACACACTCAACAGACACACACAGTCACACACATACACACACACATATATACACACACAAATGTAATATATATTCCTATCTCTTCCTGTAAGCTTTCTGGCGAAAGAGATCAGAATCTCTGCTATCTGTGTGAAGTGTTGTCAGCCAGCAGTGATTTGCAATTTGTCCAGGAATGTTGTGTTCCTGAGGCCTACCCATGTGCTGTATTAATATCTCAGGGGGGAATAAGTATAGTAAACACAAGGTTTTTCAGGATCCTACCATATTATCAGAGTCTTATTCTATGAGCCGGCCATTCGGCAACTAAGCTGCAATCACTTCTGGGTAACACGCACTTCAATGTGACTAACATCCACATGCTTACATGTGGATGCAAGCATGGATAGGACACGGCACTTCTCTACAACAAGATGAGGCTCTGTGGTAACAAGTCGAATCCCAGAATCCTTTAAGAGCTTCCAGGGGATGAACAGTGTTGCTGTTGATTCTTTCTGCAAACAAAAGCGACAACCTCATCCCTCCATTTTAGTGGACACAGATGGTGCGTAGTATTTGGTTTAAAAAACAAAAACATCTTCCCGATTAAAAATAATCAGAATACACCGAGTGATCTGAATCGCACAGGACGTAAAAGTAAACTATTTACGTGCAATTTGAATGCGGCTTCTTTCCCGGAGTATGTTGGCGGCCGTTGTTGATGCAGTGTTATTAAGCTCTGACTGCTCAGCCAGCAGCAGCCGCAGCCGGCAGTAAGCAGTATACCAGATGATGTACCTGCGTGGCTGACAGCGTGTCCAGCACTCTCAATCTCTCCGCTCTGTGTGCTCTCTGCTCCCTGGCGGGGAATCAATGCGCAATTGCAGATGAGAGCAAAAGCTGCAGAGGACAAACAAGCCTGCCTGTGCGATTATACACACGTTATACACGCTGACATGAATACACAGGCACACACACACACAGACACGTGCACACATACATACACACACACAGGCAACGCGTGAAGAAGATGACATCTAATGAAAAATTAAAGTGCAAACACAATGCATACATGTGGCAAACACATAAGTCACACACACACACACACACACATAAGCACACACGTTGCCTATATGAACTGGAGCTTTAGTGGAATATGATCGCAAGTAAGATGTCTCATTGAAAAACGATGCTCATGTATGTACTGTATATCTTATATGTGTTATCCTATAAGCCCAGAACCAACTGAATTTCCTCATGGGAGTGTATACTTGCCAGTAAACCTCAGCTATAAAGTCGCATGGATAGAACAAATAAACACATAAAACAACGAAAGAGAGTTGGATGCAATTGCAAGTGACTCATTTGAATGACTCACCAATCATCACTTATGACTTATGATGTGCATGACATTCAGCACTGTCAGTGAGCGTGTGGTTAAAAAGCGATATATTCTCATTTTCAAATTGGGTTCAGTATAGCTATGTTCCGGACTCCAACTAAACTGAGCCATGGGTTGAGACAATGACAAAGGGAACCGTTGTGACAAAGTCCTGGTTTTAGTATCCCACGCTTTGGGATGTTGCCAAGAATATCAAACATATCTTCTGCCACCGCAAACTCACTCTGGGTACAGAGTTCATAGCTGCCTCGTCTTGTTGTGTCGAGGGAAAGATGAGGAAGAGCAGAAGGTGTACTTACAGTCTCTCTAAGTGCCCGGCGATGTCTCCACGGAGGCAGGATGGCAGACACTATACAAACACGCTAACACACGGAAACTGGGTATCTGTTGAGAGAAGAAGACAAGCACAGGACATGTCAAGACATCTGTGTCCATAAAGAGATGTCTGCACACACACACACACGACAGACAGTGGTGAAACTCAGATGTACCAACAAATGATCTCAAATTACTAGCAAAGGGGAACTATGTTACCTGAATTTTGGGCATGATAGTGTATTTAGGGTTTGACCCCCCGCAACAAAGCCCTAGTTTAATGACATGGTGCTACAAATTCCATGTAAGACGCTTGAGATAAAAACGACGAAATGCTAAAGCAACACATTCGTACAAATTGAAGAACTCATCAAATACGATCCAGAATTAACTCAAACGCATTGTGGTCGTCTCAAAATCAAAACTCGAGATTCTTCCTTCCCGAGATATGAGGAGGAGATAGGAGGAGTAATTGACTGCCATTACAATGCTCCATCGCCTTCAACCAAACCATTAACCATCTCTCCCAATGCAGGTGTGATGGTAGGCGACACTGCCACTGCCTCCATAAAGCGACCTCAAAGCCTTAAACTGTATTTGAACATCTAGTATCAAATGGATGTGTTTTTCTACGAACTGGTTTGGATCCTGAATGTGGGTGGATAGAAACAGAACAGCCACAACACTTTGTGTTATATTCATGGACGTTGGTTGGATTTAGTTGCATGCTCACAGAGATGTTGGTAAGAGACATCGTGTAAATTATAGATCACCTAAAACAAAAAAAGAGATTTCAGATGGAATGAACAAAAGAACCATGTCATACAAGTCAAAGTCATTAGATCTTGTGATTTTCATGTCACAAACGGAACAGTATTCTCCTTGTTTCTCACACCATGTTCTCTCTGTCATGGGGTCACAAACCTCCCCCCCCCACACACACACACACACACACTTCTTCAAACCTGGTCCTGCTGGAAGCTTCCATCAGAGAACACAAGAAAAGAAAAGGGCAGAGAGAGAGAGAGAGAGATTAGTGTTCCACCCATTGGAATGCTAAAAAACGCACACAGAGCAAAATGCAGTGTTATCTGGCCCTAAAAAGACAGTACACTGTGGTCCCCTATCTGACAACAGTCACTGATGTTAGACACAGAGTGCTGTTAACAAAGTACAGACTGAGCGCTCACAGCCTCGCCATAGAAATTGGCCGACATAAGAAATCATGGCTGCCCAAAGAGGAGCGGCTGTGCCAACAGTGTGAAGAAGCTGATGTAGAGACTGAGCAGCACTTCCTCCTACACTGCCCCAAATTCAAAAATGTCCGCGAAAAATATTTTAGCAAATTCGGCCAAAAACACCCACATTTTATAAACTCCCATGTAGACCAACTACAATATTAATGGGAGAGAGAAAAGAGAGCTCCGTCTTCGCAGGACAGTTTATTTCAGCTTGCCACAACATGAGAATATGACATTCTACTGCAGGCCGCACTGTTATTTTGTTTTATTTTAATGATTATTCGTAACCTATAATGTGACTTATGTAGCTTTTCATTACATTATTATTATTTATTTGTTTTACTATTATTTCTATATTTACATATGTACATCTGTATGATATGTTATATTGTTACAGGTTGTTATCTGTACATGTCTGTACTGTTTGGTTTACCACAATAGTCATGCCAATAAAGCTTTTTTTGAATTTTGAAAGAGAGAGAGAGAAAAAAAGAGAGATAGAGAGAGCAAGAACAAGAGATAGAGGGAGAGAATGAGGCAGAGGGAGATGGAGAAGAATAGACAGGAAGTGCAAGATATAGAGAGAGACAGAGGTACAGAGAGAGAGAGAAAAGGAACCCAGAGATAACCGACTGATTCTCACAGCTAGCCCAGGCGGATGATCTCCTTCTGGGTACGGCCTCGGCACAGTCTCGGATCGTAAGCATTAGGCGTCACATTAAATCAGGACAGTATTCTATAGAGCTGAGGTGGTGGCCTATGAGGCCTCTTCTGTTTTCTCCCTCCCCCTGGGTTCCCACTGCAGTTCTGATTTAGATGCCATCGTTACCGACCAACTGTTGAATTGACAGGCCTTCCTGCCTAATGTGTTTGTGTCGGTGGACACACCAGGGCATCAGCGGTTTTAATATTTCCCCATGTCAGGCGATCTGGCCAGACAACTCATTATAGAGGAGATGGATATTAAACAGCCAATGAGCCTTCAGCGTGGGGAATATGGGAACATCAGCAGCTTTATGACATCCAAGGCTTTGTTTTAATGTATGGCTTTTATTATACATTATTCTTTTTGAGATTGTGTCATTTTGTGTGTTTATTTGGACATATTACAATGAAGTAAAAGTCGGTTGGGCTGTTTTTTTCCTGCTGAGTTTTGAGTTGTATTTCTCTTGTGTCTTCAGTTTTTAGCTCAACTTTCGTATGATTTGCAAATTGGTCTCGGTTGACTTCTGTAGCAGTTGGCCAGTTGGCAAGCATGCCAGCCACGCCAAAGCAAGCCCTGCAAGGTTTTGGAACGCAGCCCTGTCAGTTGGACATGCAGGCTAAAACGAGCTCTTCACATTTTGCTATGTAGCCACACATCCGCAAAGATAATTCGATCTTCAGCACTCAGGGGCCATGAATTAATTAACGCCACACTTGAATGTTTTGGGAAAGAATACCCCTGTGTCTTGGCCTCTGTCCATCCATCCATCTCCATCCCCCCTCATTAGCCTCCCTTCGACTCGACAATTTTACCTCGATTTCGTCTGGAGAAAACCCTGACGTCTGATACCTCAATCCCTGTCATTTCCCATCCCCCTGCTAATGTGTGCGGCATTAGGAGTTGCCCACTTCCAGTGTTTTCCTTCCTGTGAGTGTTTTTCTTGTTGCATCCTATTTATGCTGCATCGTCAAAAAACACAAGCGGAAAAAAACATATAATGACAGCTTTATCTCCTCCAGTCCTGCCCTCCTCCCCAGCCCACTCCTCCTTCCTCCTCATCTCCCAGCCTCCCTATAACCCACCTCTCTATTTCTCTCTCTCCCCCCTCTCCCTCTGCCTCTCTCTCTCCTTCTGCCCTGCCAAATTTCTGCATCTCCTCTCCCCCGTCTCTCTCTCTCTCTCTCTCTCTCTCTCTCTCTCTCTCTCTCTCTCTCTCTCTCTCTCTCTCTCTCTCTCTCTCTCTCTCTCTCTCTCTCTCTTAAGCCCTGCAGGGCAGTTCTTACCCTGGTCACGGTAAACAAGGCCCGGACAGACTGTCAACTCTGCTCTCCTCTGGAGGATTGACGGTATCATGCATGGCGAGTGCATGGCTATATCAATATTTACCCTGGTTCTGAACCAGCCGGCACCCTCCATGTTTTCTTCTGCTTGACACTGATGAACTGTAGCCATAGCTGTAGCTAATGAACAGTAATAACCATTAATATATATTATTATTATATATATATATAACATATATAATATATAGACATGTATATTTAATATATATTTGTATTTATTATGCAGATCATTTATATTATCCAGACATAAGAAAATATACAGCATTATTTTTGCCCGCATTATTATCAATGATGCGGGCAGGTATGGGTCGGTATCATTTAAATATGCTGTATACAATATATACGGTACATTTATTTATATATATATATATATATATATATATATGGTAATTACAGCTATGGCTGACACTGCTGATCTCAGTCGAGCTCCTCCGATTCCTTACTAAACCGGTTAGAAGCTCAGATGGGCTGACGGAAAATCAAGCAACACAGATGACGGCACGGGCGCCGAACAATAATCAACCGAGCAGAATATTCAGTGCATGTGAATGCGCACCCGGACCAAACAGGAAAGCAGATAGCCTGAATCATCAATGCGGGGACACATTGATGTAAACATTTGAGTAAACACGCTCCTCGAACACGGGGCTCTTGCATCCACCTGATGGGCAGCCCAGCCGCTTTGCAAAACAACCGGCCGCACCATTTCAGCACCATGGACAGCGCACAATGAGCACTGCCGCTAAAAGCTTTGCTTGCTGGATGCAAGTATGTTTTGCATTTGTCTTAGTTTGGCTGATTCCCGAAATCCTAGCGCTACCTTTAATAATCATCAATAGACCAAATAAAAGGTGTTTGTCCTCAAGATAAATCTCTGAAAACTTTGTATTAGCGAACTTCACATTGAATTAATGTGTTTGTGGTAAGCAGTAGGCACCCACATCTTCACTTGAGTGGTGTGTTTCAGTGACAAAGCTTTATAAATTTGTATTTCTATTCTCCATTGATTTTCCCTTAAATTGTAATCACAAAAACTGGAAAGCGTATCTTTTTAACATCATTATAGTGCCTTTTCTCTAAAGATGATTGCACTCTCTCCCTCTCTCCTACTCCCTCTCTCACGTCACCTTCATCCCTTCCTCCCACCCTCCCTCCCTCCCTCCCTTTCTCCCTCACTCCCTTTCCCCCTTTCTCCCTCCCTCTCTTTTTCCCTCCCTGCCCCCCTTCCTTCTCTCTCTCTCTCTCTCTCTCTCTCTCTCTCTCTCTCTCTATCTATGTCTCTACTTAAACACAGTACATTTTTACATAGTACATAAGGTACATAATCATTGTTGGAATAAATGATACAGCAAGCACATGTAGCAAGCTGTAATCTTAATGGGCCTTTAATATAATAATATAATGCAGAGGTGGTTTGGAGCTAAATGCACGTACCGCAGTCTTTAACATTACCTCTTTGTGCAGTCGTGTTTCTGTCAGGTATTTTATTAGCCAATTAACAAAATGGATAACTGCCATTAGAACTGCTACAAACAGGTCAATACTATAGTCACATGGAATAGTTTCACAAATAATGATGCTTTTGTTCAATTTCATGGAAAAATCATGTATGGTTGTATGTGTCTGTTTATGTGTGTGTGTGTGTGTGTGTGTGTGTGTTCATGTGAATTGTAGATGCGTATGTATATGCATATACTTGTGTGTACCTGTGTGTGTGTTTGCATGCGTGTGCATGGGGAAGTGCGCCTGCGTGTGCTTTGAGTGACGTGTGAAGGTGTGTGTGTGTGTGTGTGTGTGTGTTTGCCCTTGTGCGCATATCTGTACGTGTGAGAGTGCTAACGCGACATGTATGTCCATATAGGCCAACTGCTAGTCTTTGTATGGGGGGTAGTCTTGGTGGATTAGCTGTTGGGCATTGCTCACAGGTATTTTCATCTGCATTATTCCCCTCTAAGACATGTGTGTGTGTGTGTGTGTGTGTGTGTGTGTGTGTGTGTGAGAGTTTTTCCTTCGCTCAGCACACTGACTGCGGGCGACTTTAAACCTGTTTGGGGTTCTTCAATCCAATTAAAAAGAGCCGGCTGACCTTTTTCCTCCCTCGCCGTGTCCTCTGCTCGGCGGCTCCTCGCGCAGGAACCAGAAAAGTGCCTTCTGAAGACGTTCGCTCCCTTCCCTCTCCCCCCCGTGCCACTGCATTTCCTTTCCTCTTAAGGTGGGAAGGCAGCGGCCAACTGTCAAATGATGTTTAACCACACGTCGTATATAAGGGCTCGGAACAATTGAATAATCCACTGCCTTCACTTGTGTACGTGTGCAATTATATGTATAAACAATGGTTGTGAATCATTCATTTTAAGGAAGTAGTTTCTTTTTAGTTTTTGTTGTTTTTGTTCAGTGCCCTGCACACCACCTCATTACAGTGATCTACAGCTCACCTGGATGCATGTGTTTTCGCCCAGAGGCAGAGAACATGACAGGCTAATGAATACAGAGTGAAGAGCCTGCACTGCAGCTGCACAAAAAAGCGCAGAGGGCAGCGCGAATGCACAGCCTCAATCACACTAAGTCATTACTCATTCAGCGGATAATGATCCGCTGAAATACCCCTAATGGTGAGGTTTTCTAGACGTTATTTCCCAATTTCTTCTTTTTTTTTTTGTTTATTTGACCTTACGTAACACGGTCTTGAGATGTGTGTTCTAAGCGGGGACTGGAGTGTAGGCTTCCCTATTTCAAGGCTATAACACACAAACACGGTGTTGAAATGCCCAAAGTTATGTGGTAAATGTGGTACAGTGCAATCTGAGCGCTCTAGTCTTTTATTCTCTTTTCTTTTGTTAATAGTGAAAATAAGATTGCATTTATTAACTACCATACAAAGGGTGAGAGTGCCACGGTGAGGGAAGGAGTCAGGGACCACACTTTTAGAAATGCCTTCAGACCGAGGTCCCATACAATAACCCTGCACGTGAAACCAACAGCAAAACACAGCGAGAGGCTTTCATTTAAAGAAGGAAGAGGCGCCTGTGTGTGCGCACACATCGTACCCTTAAGTAGCCTCACAAGAGGGCCCCAGGCAGTCTGTATCCAATATTGAATCAACGTGTTGGTGTTGAAACTCACAGCAGGGTTATAATCCAACAGTTACCTCGTTGAATACCTCATGGCGCCTTTTTACAGCCCACTCACGCGTTCCGCTGAGTTCTGTCCTTTGTGAGAGGGATGTACTTTGTACACACTGCACAAGGACCAGTGACGCCGTCAGCATCAGCCCCGGACACCTGTGAGTAATCATGTCTTCCAATGCACTCGCACCCCTATTTTGTCACACAATGTGTCACCAACACACACTAACTGACAAACACGCACACACGCACGCACACATGCACGCACACACACACACACACACACACACACACACACACACACACACACACACACACACACACACACACAGAATAAAATATGCCCACGCACCCTGAACCTACTCTGCTCTGACCATCGGATGATTATCTTTGCAGCAGGTAATTACATCAAACTAAAGTTGAGTCCAAAATTCACTCCTAAAAAAGCATTGTTGTCCATTATGTTTGAAATGAAATGTGCTGCAAACATTCTCCTGCTTCTTACTTCTTTTGTATTGCTGAAGCCATATAAAGTATAGTGGGTGGTTTCAGTTGATTATTTTTTCTGTTTACAGTAGCCAGCAGAGAGAGACCCACACTGATGAAGAATGTAAACACTAAAACAAGTAATTACATTTTACTATACAATTTAAGAAAAGCCTTGCTTCTCTCTTTGAAATCCTTTTCGTGGCCTTCGACTTGCTTGAATAATTTCAAAGCACTTATGCTTTTGACCTTTAAGGAAGCTCAGGATACGACCACATTCAGAGAAAGCTTTTACTGAGAGAGGGTCACAAAGGGAAGATGCGATTTTAAATGTTAACCTTATCAAAAACCTAAAAGAGAGCATAGCATACGTAGCATACTAAATGCTTTGTGCTTTATCCTACAGAACTATTTGCAACAGGAACGCATGCTCAAGCACTAGCCTATGAAGCCGCTAGGCATGAACGCGTCCCATAGGATGTCACACAGCAAGCATCCGAGGCAGGGTTAACGTATGAAAACATCATCTGTAGTTGGTACGTACTAGGAGACAAGGTGAAAAAGCTTTGGACACACTGAGAGGGGAATATTTAGGAGGTAGAAGGACTTGTGCCGTGTGACATCTGTGACGACAAAGACCCCCAACCTTCCAGTGTAGCATTATCATCACTAATGGCTGAGCGATTACTCGCGAGAAAACATAAACACTAGTCCTAAACACTAGACTCCCAGGAGACACAGATGTTGAACGCACGCCAGACTCTAACACATTATTGTTGTATGGACAAAGGGAGCCAAACCTTTGGTTTTAAGTTGTGTTTTTTTCACCTTTAGCCACAGACACATCTATAGCCCTAATTTAACGGTCTGAAACACAAGTGAGAAGCGCAAAACAGAAGTAGCTTTGTGGGCGGGTCTCTGCCGCTGTTGCTAAAATACCAGCGGATAAATGACTCTTGCGCCCGACGCAAATCTAAAAAGGGTTGCCCTGAAGTAGCCTAATTACCCGTAGGTTTGGTTTGGGGGTAATGTGCAATAAACCAATGAGAGTGCCATCTCCCATCCCCTTTAAGAGCCATGAGCGCATTTGAACCTGACGAGTTGACATTTTGACGCGCGTTTGCAGTCTACGATGAGACAGATGCATGACCACATGAATTTCAAACTTCAAATGGCTCAGTTTATGGCCAAATAATATGGCCTAATTCACACATGGAATAGCTTTTTCTTCTACAACTTCCGAAATACTGAGTCATCATGTAAATTTCGGCAAAGAAAACTTAACACACATATAATATGCGGTCCTGTGGCCGCAACTGTGGGTCTATTTAATGATATGCGGCAATACATTAGCACACATTGTTTCTTACCAGTATATCGTTATCGACTTGTGTTGCTAATATGCATGTGTCCCCTCGTTAATGTACATTGCCATGGACTGTATTATGCGTTACGTGTTTAGTTTGCGTGTGAATAAACAGATGGACGCACACACGCGCGCCTGCATCATTCATTCTTTTTAACACTCGCTCACGAGCAAATACTCATCAATCCTAAAGGTTATGGGCTTGTACACAATGCCAGTGTCAAGAAAATATGTGTTTGCTGTACAGTGTTTGCAGATGCATTGATTTAAATACAACTTATTACCGCTGTATCAGCTGTTCTTTCACAAATAATTCAACCAACGTTATTATTTACCCTAAAAGGATATTTTGTTTTGGAAGGCTGGGATATAGCCTACTTTGCTTGAGTTTATTATTGTTATTATTATTATTTTAACGCATGGCATAGCCTACTACAGTGTTCATTGATGCAGCACCTATGGAAAAAATTTTTTTACACAATCCACATCATCATAATATTTCAATTAGGCAAATCAATTGCATGTTTGTGCTGTGTATAGCCTAATGGTGTGTAAGCTTATGTTGCAGTTCCGACCTGCCATGGTACGTCAAAATACCAACACCAACTGCGCTATCCACTAGTGCACTTAGACCAGGTATTTGTTGGTCAGTTGCGCAACTGCTTTATTGGTCTGTAAGATAGCACCATGTATCATTTGCGTCGGAACAAGCCTCTGCTTTTTCGCCGACACGCCTCTCAGGGCGCAAGTTTAGTGGCGCAGGTTTGCCTCGGGGGAAAATCGGCTTTGCGCCGGGTACAAACTAGCAAAGATACATGCGTCGGTGTAGAAAGTCATTTGCACTGGATGCAAGATAGGGCCCCTAGTCTAAATGCTGGAGTTAGTGTAGTTATGGCATTTGACCCATGCTGTAAAATCCTGTTCACGTTATGTTAATAAACTATGCCTATTGCGCCCTGATATAGACTACAGAGTACACTTTGAAATGCAACTTGTATTCCATTTGTGGAAAGATTGTATCATACACATAATATATACTACTTGACTTTATAGTAGAAATCTTCTTCATCAAACTTACAGGACCATGGCGGTGTTTTGTCATGGGAGGTGCTGAACGGCTGATCTTATGGCGAAATATGTAAAACAGCTCTGTCCGCCTCTATGCCCGAAGCAAAAGACATGTTCCCTGCGATGCTGAGGCAGAAGCGAGAATGGGTTATTAGCAGGCGGGAGGATGGAGGTTCCTTAAGGCTTCACTCCACGCTCTCTGCCTGCTCAGCATAGCGGCTACTCCATAACCATAAAACCAAACCACATTTCTTAGCTCAATGGTTTTTCATTTGTATTTTGTTTAACTTACACTCCCCTCCTATTTTGAGCAGAACAAGGCACGCATTTCATGGATGGATTGATGACGATGTCAGGGGTGGACTAGAGTTCATGTGGCCGTTGAAAGCAAAGCAAAGGGTTCTGCCAGAAATGGTCCAGGGTTGAGGTAACCATCGATTAGTGGAAGAAGTGCAGGGTCAGGCCCTTGCATAAATAGCTCAGCAGACAATTTGTTGTTTTATAGGCCAATATATCTTTGGTTCGTGTAAGTATGCATGGCATGCCTCTTTTTAGACATCGGTTATGTGATATCGGTTGCCACCGATACACTCCTCAAAGTGTCTTACACAATTAAATATATATTTAAAAAACTTTTTAAAAGTCTTATATGTTTATTTTCAGAGGTTTTCATCCTGGTCATTGTGGCTGGACCTGTGACCTCAGAGACATTTCTTCCATTGTATGTTGTAGGTATGGCCTCTTACACCCAATGATTCAGGCTTTTTCAGTCAGACTGACAAACTATAATTTACATGTTGTTCAAATCAGCCCCATAGAGTTGCTCGGCTAGCGTGGCCAACCCTTGAGGACATGGTTATTCGCTGCTCTCTGCGAGTGTGTGAGTGCACAGCAGGGTGTCCGACAGTACTCGGAGGACCACAGCTTTCCTCTCCTCCTTAGGGGAATCAAGTGATCAAGACGTCTGCTGCTATAAAGTCAACGTGTGATAGAACAGAAGCCTGTAGGACCTGTGCTTCAGTGGATGAGGAAGGATTATTAGTTCTGAGTATATGTCTGTATACATCAGTGATTGTGTGTTTGTGTGTGTGTGTATGTGATAGCAGGTGTGTGTTTGGGTGTGTGTGTGTGTGTTTGTATCTGTGTGCGTGATGCGTGTGTTTGTGTTTGTATGTATGTGTGTGTGCGTGTGTTTGTGAGTGTGCGTGTGTGCTTGTGCGTTTGTGTGTGTGCTTGTGAACGTATGTGTGCTTGTGAGCGTGTGTGTCTGTGTGTGCCTGTTTAACATCTGAATGCACCTGCTTGTGGTTTAGTTATGCAAGGCTACGCACAAAACACAGGCTCTGTTGGCATGGCAGCCAATCCAGCTAAATGTCTCCAAGGGCTTCTGGGAAGTGGTTTCAGTTCCAGAGTATCAGAGACAATCAGTTCCTGCTTATGTGTCTGAGCCAACCACCACCACCAACACCACCACCACCACCCCCACCACCACCACCACCCCCACCACCTCCACCTCCATCAGCACCACCACTACCACCCCTCAAAAACCACCACTACCACTCAACACCACCAGTACCCCCACTACCACCACCGCCACCACCACTATCACCATCACCACCAACACCACAACAACAACCACCACCACCAGCACCAACCCCTGATAACCCCCTCCCCCAGACATGCCCGCCCCACACCTGCAGCCTCCTTCCAACAGCTGCTGGGGATGATTCAGGTACAGAGGCGGAGATTAAACCAGGCTGTGAAGACGCTCCTGCTCAGCACAGAGCCTCCCCACTGCCAGTCCTCACACACCACTAGCTCTTGTCTCTGAGCCTTGAAACCCAAAGTGGCTTTCACACACACACACACACACACACACAACACACACACACACACACACACACACACACACACACACACACACACACACACACACACACACACAGAAGACCACCACAATGCAAACGAAACGCAAAGTTCATCCCGATGTATGGGTGCTGTTTATTTATGTTCATGGACTTTAAAAAGGTTACACCGTTCATTGTAGGATGTAGAAACTATCAACTGTGTGTGCGTGTGTGTGTGTGTGTGTGTGTGTGTGTGTGTGTGTGTGTGTGTGTTGCGATCACTTGCTTTGTACGTGTGTTTAAAAACAACATCGCTGCCTCCTTGGGAAAGACTTCCCCTCCGACCTCGGGCTGGAAACACCACACTCACACACACACACACACACACACACACACACACACACACACACACACACACACACACACACACACACACACACACACACACACACACACACACACTCTCACAACCACACACTCAGCCCTTGCATTCATGCAAACGTACATGCACAATCGCACAGACAGATGGTTGGGAAATATATATTTCATACAGCGAAGAAATGTAGCTTCCCAGGCTCCTGCAGGGGAGAATAAAATGAGTCAGACTGAAATTAGTCCCACCGAGTTTGCTAAAAGCTGAACGCAATTCCAACTTTAGTAAATATGTTTGCAACCGTTTTTTTGATTCGGAAATGGTCAAAACAACTTGCATGTCTATGTGAATGTGTGTGTGTGTGTGTGTGCGTGTGTGTGTAGGTGTGTTTGGAGTAAGTCGCCTGAATGCTTGGGAAGGGAAGGGTGTCAAAAGTAAGATATTTGTTATTATCGTAAGGGCTGAGGTAACCTGGCCTGATACCAAACTTTACTCATAGAGTAGGTTTGGTGGTTTTCAGAAAACATCTATAGAGCACTGGGTAGAAATTGTTTCATGGCTCCAGATCCTCATTCTCTTCAGACAGCAAACGCTGCAGTGTTTTCATGTTTTAGTCATTAAACAACTTCAGATCTACAATGATCATTCGTCAGCCATCTGGCTGACGAATGATTTGTGGTTTTTATATGGGAGACTCTACAAAAAGATTTGTAGAGTCTATATGAAAGCTGACATATTTATGAATAATTGTGATTTTTGTTATTTAATGACATGAATTGCGGCGACGAAGCATGTTGCATAAATTACTCATGCACTGTTTTTTATACGATTCCATGGCAAAAGGAAAAATGTTTTGCATTGTTTGGTACAATTCCTGTTGATCACCAACTGTTGCTTTGGCCACCACTGCTGATTAGGCACAACGTTCTTTATTCCTTTGCAGACTAGTTCATATATATTACTAAAAAACCCGAGCTCATCCTTCAAGACAGACCTATTCTTTACAAAGCTCAATGGTTTATATGTATTTATACCACAGCATTGTTAAACGCCTGACCCATGATGACATTCCACTATTGGTTTCATGCATTATATGTGCATTATATCTTACTGCTATAATAGCAGGCCCGTCGCACCAGTTACTCATCTTACTCATGTGTGCATGTGCCAAGCAGCGTGCAGCTCACACACACACACACAGCACGCGCAAACGCATACATACACTGCAAGCATGCACCTACACACCGCATACACACACCGCACACACACGCACATGCGCGCGAACATACATGGAAACGCACACACACTCACAGACACACACACACACGCGCGCGCGCGCGCGCACACACCGTACGTCAAGACAAAGGCAGCGACACACTCGCTGAGGTAAGGCCATATGTTTTTAAACATAACGGCTCTGCCATCGACACACACGCAGGTTAGAACACACACGCACGCGCACACACCGCAGCGACACTCACCCAGGTAAGACGTTATGTTTTTAAACATAACTGCTCCGCCATCGACACACACGCTCAGGTAAGAACACACACGCACACACCGCAGCGACACACTCGCCAAGGTAAGACATTATGTTTATACAAAACAGCTCGGCCATCACAAACTCTTCCAGGTAACACGTTCTGTCTATACACTGTAGAAATTGCGATAAAATAAGGGAAGAGACAACTTCTCAACTCGACAAGTAAGGGCGGGTCGTTCATTTTGTCATATAAAAACCATTAAGTTCAAACATCGCACCGACCGACATATCAACACAGAAGTCACATGATTCTTAAAGAGACAGTGTCCCTATAACACAAAACGAAAACATGTCAATAACACAGTATAGTGAATTATGTCTATAGAGTCCACCACAAGACTACACTTTGTTTCTCAAATGTAATATTACTCTCCTCCTTGAGCCTCCCCAAATGTCTTGCGATATTGATATCCCGCCCTCCCCCCTGCGGACTGTTTTAGTTGTTTTATTTTTCTCATGTTTTGTGTGTATGCTATGTGTGACTGTAGGCTACTGCTGCCTGTCTTGGCCAGGACACTGGAAGAGAGGTTTAATCTCAATTATGATTATTCTTTTCAACTAACCAATAGTAGTTGCCTTGCATTTTAAAATTTCAATGCACTTTTCAGCCCTGAATAACAGTAAAAGCTATTTAATAATTGATTTGCATGCACTGTATACTACACTTTCCATTGAACAATCACTCCCGTTACCATAAATTGACTTATTTTATATCGTAATCAAATTCTCACACACTAGCTGCTTTCAGACACACGTGTAAGTCCTGATATTCTCCTGATGGGCCGTTTGTGTGAACAACATATCCTGACATTTGTACCCTGAAAATCTCCTGAATAATACTACCACGGAGGTAGTATTTTCTCTGTAGGAAATGTAAATTACCGTATATGTGAATGAGGAGCAGAAAGTCGGTATTTCTCAAACCACTTCAGTGGGCGTGTTGTTGACGCTTCTGCATGTCATTGAGTGGCCCCCTAAATGATAACAGCCTGTTGCCTTTTGTTCGCTGAATGGTTAAAAAATATTTAAATGTTGGCGCTGCTTTTAAGAGTCATTTGTGGTGAACGAATGTTATACGTTATAAAATTATTGGCAAAATGTTATTATATTATGCACTCAGAAATTTGTTACATTATCGACAGGGCTTTCCACATAATTGCTATGGGTTTAATTACAACTAGAGGTTGAGCGCGCAGTGATACCTCTGCTTTTTAACATTTCCGAAATCAATGCGGTAAAAATCGGACATTAGAAACTGAGTTAACAATATGTATACAAGTAACAATAATAATTGTAATGTATTAACAAAAAATCATTATTTTATAATAATGAACACCCCTTCAAGGTTTAAATATTTTTTAAATATTTCTACATTCATAACATTTATCTTTTTCTCGTGTTTTTGTGTATGTGCACAGACATGGAACCAAAATGCAACGCCTTAAATACTGCTTTGAACCGAAGGGAAATTAATAGATTTATTTTTTGTTTGTGTTAAGTATTTGTCTAAACTGAATTTACCTTGGAGACACTTTCTCAAGGATGAGATGCTTGTCCAAACACATCTCTCTACGCTCGCAGGCAAACAGAAGACAGTCATATTAGAAAGTAAACATGCCTTTTTATGGACCATCTGCTGCACTTCCATGTCAGATTCACATTAGTAACACTTTCTCTTTTTTATTTCTGCCTATTAGGTTCTCATATATTTTCTCTGCTCCCGAAGAGCAGAGAATGGCTTAACATAAAACACAGTGACAGGGATGGATAATCAGCACACAGGGTAATATTGCCCAAAATATACAATGTGTGAGATATGCTACTTTGTGGTTTTTATGACTGAAGCAGCTTTGGAAAACGCAACCGCTGACTCAATGCAGTTAAAGCTGGCCAGTGGCTTCCCATACATATTCATGAGAATTGAAAAATTAATAAGGGGTTGATACCCCAATATTGTTTTTGTATTGTCATATGTCAAGGCATTCTTAAATCTGATCCAGAGACAAATACATAAGCGCAGACCGAAACAAAACAATTATAATAACAGCAACAACAAAGAAATGCCACAACAACAATGAGCTTTCAAGGCTGCGCCGTTTATGATGCCAAAACACAGACACATACACACAAACGCACACACAAACGCACACACACACACACACACACACACACACACACACACACACACACATACACACGCAAAGGCAGTTACCATGGTTACTGTAACACACAAACACTTGATCTGATGCAGGTACAACACACAAGAACAGCCGCCAGCAGCATCAGCCTCATGTAGTAGCAGGCTAGCTACTTGCAGTCTACTTCGCTCCATTTTAAGGACCCTTCTTCGGCGGCGGCTCCTAATCCCAGCCATGGCCTCTGACATTTGGTCTAACAGCTCTTAATTACAGCACGCCTCTCCCTCATCAAGAGAGTCAACCCGGCCACCGTCAGAGAACTAGCAACGCACGTTTATCGTCGCCATTCCCATGATGCGTTGTTTGTTTTGTACACTCTGAAACAACGTGTACTGCTTGGAGACAGCATACACTGTGAACAACAGAGCGTCAACCATACATGTCCTGAGTGCCCTTTAAGGCCTCGCTGGATACTAGTACTCAGACTCTATTTTGAGTCAGCCATCTGATTTCTCCCCAGAGCATATTGCTTCTTGAGTGTGTGAAGCAAAAAAATACAGCCTTACTTTTTCGCTGTAATCCATTCATACCCATGGTTCACCTGTTACAGCAGGCACTGAGACTCCCATTAAAGTCCCACAAAGGCACGGCCTATCAATTTGTATCATGTTTCTTATGAAGTTCCACCTCATGACATGTACCGTACCATACCCATTACTCACGCGGTTATGGCACTTCTCATCATGCGCCATATCCTTTAATACGCATCACTACACACTGAATGCTGTGGCGCCCTCCGATTAAACTTCAGAGATGGAGAGAGACTTAGAGAGAGTTAGAGAACAGACAGAAAGAGAGAGAGAGAGAGAGAGAACAGACAGAGAGAGAGAGAGAGAGTTAGAGAACAGACAGAGAGAGAGAGAGAGTTAGAGAACAGACAGAAAGAAAGAGAGAGAGAGAGAACAGACAGAGAGAGAGAGTTAGAG
>NC_136943.1:8216526-8221526 GCF_949987615.1 Pollachius pollachius
ACTCGGTCGGGTTTCGCGGCAGCCCCCTCAGATGAGGACTTCCGGTTCGTGTTTGGTTCCTTTCTGGAGATCCTTTTGATTTTGCTGCTCGCCGCCCCAGTGCCCCACCCCCCTGCCCCCGCCCATTTTGACAGCTATTAGCTTTGTCATTCTGTTGATACTTTACTTGGATTACCATCATTGCACTCTCACAAATCAGACCGCATGAATTGCATGACTTGAGATTTTTCTTAGTTCACGAGTTTCCCACGTTTTGGCTTTCGTATTTATTTCGACCAATCGCATACGTGCTGGAGGCGGGGGGGATGTAATTGACACAACCCCACCGTGCTGCGTGGAGACATGTGTGTTCCTACACGTGTTTTAATCCCGCTCTAGAAGCTTCCTCTCCTCAGGCAACTTAGTTTCTCTTCAGTAGGAATCTCCGTAACGAAACAGGCATCACAGCATGACTCCGCCCCTTTGATCTGCTTGTTTCACGCCCCTGCTTCCCCCCCCCCCCCCCCAGAAGTTACGCTGTCAAGTAGTAGGACTTTTGGATCCAAATAGATAAAACTCATGTCATATTGATTACACTTAATGGGTGTCCTTCAATATACTTAACCCCCCCACACACACACACGATATCTTCCATTATACAGCAAGAGAAGCCCAGCATAATTAATGCTATAATTAAAACGGATTGCTGCGTTTGAAAATAAAAAGGAGCATTTAGCTTTATTTTAAAATTGCACCCACGGGAAGCTATCCATCACGGTGTGACTATAAAGACCGGGGTGCAATCTCCCATCCTCGCTGCCATGTTTGGGGTAATACATTATGGTTATGCTGCCATTAATCAAGCAAATTCAATTGGAGGAGATGCATGTTGACTTCCGGCAGCATTTTTTCTCACCAAACTTCTATTTCTTGGCAGCTAAGTGGAAGAAAAGCAAGCCAGAGGTCTGCGTATTGAAGGTCTGCCCACTGCCTTGGTCCAGAATTATGAGTGATAACCGTGAAGAGAAAGGTGCATCATGGCAGTGGAGTGTGTCCCTGATAGTTCCTGTGTGTCAGAGGTAACTATCTCAGAGGGCTTCTTGTGGAAAACCAAACTACCCTTTGTTTAATCAGTGAATCACAGTTCACATCTGGTCACCGACGGTGAATATAAAATGTAGCATTTTTATGAGGTGCGATTTATGTACGTGATAGAACATAAAGCGATTACAAGGAATTAAAAAGAATTACAATTTACAAGTTTTTGATGCACAAAATACTGCTTGATGTTCTTAATTAGTTCCAAACAAAAACTGGAAATCATATTAGTTTACTCTCTCAATTTATAGTCTGGGTGATGCTGCTGTACGTGATTCATTTGCATGTTTTTCATTATTTGTGTGAATTAATTTTGCCGTCAGCGAGCTTGGCTACAAGATGGAATCAGATTTCCATTTTACAACACGGTATCCATAGTGATACTATGTGCAGGGCATTGAGCATATCTCCTGTCTGGACATCTGTTGTTTGCTGGCGCAAAAGGCTCAGCAATATACAGCAAGATGGTTAAAATATAATGGGTTTCTCTTAAAGGCTACTATTCAATGATAGTGCTTTTGTGTGTATGTTTGTGCGTGCATGCGTGCGTGTGTGTGTGTGTGTGTTTGTATTCCTACACATTGGCCAACATGTTTAACAGATTTCATCATTCCGCCTTTAATAGTGAAACATGACACCATGATGAAATAGGATTCAATTCTGACTTTAAATTGAACGGTTTAGAGCAAATGTCAAAGCAACACTTCCAAGGCTTCGAAAGGATCGGCTCATCCCCAAAGAGAGGGAGGAGAGGGGGCAGCAGGACAAATGGATCCCCCTCTTTTCCCTCCATCTCTGTCCATTTAGTTATATCACAATATGTTTTTCCCTCCGTCTTTGTCTCTCTCTGAGGACCAAATCCGCTGGAGGTGTCAATAGGATCTCCCGGGACGTGTGTTGTTTGACATATGTTAACCTTGCCCGCTGCTAACAAACAGAAAGTGTGGCTCAACCACAATGACCCCGAAAACACAAGGTCGTAGTTCACAGCTTGTAAATATTCGCAAGGGAACATTGAGCTTATTTTCGCGTTCAAAAGCCACAGAAAATGACAAACCAAAACAAAGAGATGTAGAAAAAGAGATGGCATGGCGTGGGCATGTAGTCAAAGTGGTAGAAGTGAATTTGTCACAAAGCAGTGGGAGCAGAATGCCCAGCGAAGAGCAGCACTCTTAACAGATCCATTAGCCCAAAAGGTTGTGTCTGCCACAAGCCCTCGTGAGGCAAACAAGAGGCAAGAGGGGGAGGAGCGTGAGGCTGAAGATGGCCGATTCATTGGAGGAACTCATTCAGTTCTGTTGACATTAAATACATATATCCGTCCACCCCCTTCAGCTATCAGGCTTTTATACTGTATTGGCAGTTCCTGGGCAGGTTTGGTTCACACTTGTTATTTAGTCTCTTGCTCTCCCTCTCCCTGTCCCTAGCTCTCTTCTATCTTTCTCTCTCGCACTCTCTCTTGCACTCCCTCCCCTCCCCCCCATCCTGTGCAACATTGCCAGAGTGGTGTTTTACACACACACACACACACACACACATCAATGTATTGATAGCACATCATCTGTTTATGTTACACCCACCCTTGTAACGAATGAGAACAGACGTCGTCCCCCACCGTGTCCTATGTATGAAGCGATGGCCTACGATTAAGTTGTGTGAGCACCGGCTGGATCCCACTACTGCAGTCATCTGTCGTCTATGTGGATGCAGTCAGCGACCGCCAAACAACCACGCTGGAAACAGACAGAGACTTAGGTGGATTAGTCCTGTGTTCTAGCTCACCCATGCCATTCTCTTGATGTATACCGAGGCGGTCGTTGAATTGGCTGCCTGGGATTGAGACACGGAACGGTTGGCTGTGCGGTTAAGCATCAGCTTTGGGGCTTAATATTATTTATAATTAGCTTTGTGGTTGCGGTGCTGGTGGTGTGTGGAATTGTTCAACGCCGTGGAGCAGAAAACAAAAACTGATTCACAAACTCCTCACTAATTTAGGATGTGTGTGTGTGTATGTGTTTGTTTGTGTGTGTGGGTGGGTGTGCTTGTGTGTGTGTATATTTGTGCTTGTGTGTGTGTATGTGTTTATCTGTGAGTGCAAGCGCACGTGTGTGTGTGTGTGTGTGTATGGGTTTGTGTGTGTGTGTGTGTTGGTGTGTGTGTGTGTATGTGTTTTTCTGTTTGTTCAAGCTCATGTGTGTGTGTGTGTGTGTGTGTGTGTGTGTGTGTGTGTGTGTGTGTGTGTGTGTGTGTGTGTGTGTGTGTGTGTGCGACGTCACATGTGTGTCTTTATGCCATCCTTTATGACCCCCCCGCCCAGCTGAGGGTTATCAACACACAATCATGTTTCAACCTCCTCACACTGTAGAGTGTTAATCAGTGGCTATACACATAGCACAATCGCGACTAGGACACAGAGCTTTGTTTTTAAAACAGATGTGCGTCTTGGATGCCGGCCAATTGCAGTAAGGGAAATTTCTGCTGAACAACTCTTTTTTTCTCAGGACAGGACAAACGTCTTCTGAAAAACCGACAAACCTAAGAAAAGATTCACAAATGTTGTTGAAAAATTCATTGGGCTATTTATAACATCTCTTTTTTTTTGTCATGGGTTGCTCATATTTGACCTCCAATCCCAGAATCCTGAATCCACATGGAAGAGTAAAGTGGGAGAAAAGGGTAAATAAAGAGATATAGAGAGGAAGAGATACATATATACACAGAGAGATGAGAGACAGTGAGTCTATATCCATCTGTTTTGACCTTTGCTTCTAGTAAGTGCTGCTCTGCTGAAATTGAAGATGAGTAGGAGGTACTGTCTTTCTATTCTCTTGCATCTCTCTATTTCTCTTTCTCTCAATTTATCTATCTTTCTATCTATCTATCTATCTCTATCCATCTATTTTCTATCTATCTTTATATTCATCTATCTATCTATCTTTTTGATCTATCTATCTATCTATCTATCTATCTATCTATCTATCTATTGTATCAATCCATTCATATATCTATCTATCATTATATACCTCTCTCTCTCTCTCTCTCACTCTCTATGTCCATCCATCCATCCATCCATCCATCCATCCATCCATCCATCCATCCATCCATCCATCAATCCACTTCTTTGCTCAATGCGTGCCTTGCGGTTATTTAGCCTACAAGAGTTACTAAAGGTTTCCATGGGAACTAAAAAAGGAAATGTTGAACAGGAGAAACTGTTACAATTTATCATCTAGTTGGCAGGGTGCAGTGGACATTGCATGCTCTATGAATGTACAAATCTATGAAGACTACTAGAATTGATACTAGTTACTATGTATTTCTGATATGGCCGGGTACAGAACAAATTACATAACAAGAGCACAGTCGGCACAGGAGGTGATTCTGGCAAACTGACCGAAGGAAGAACCATATAAATGGATCGCAATTACCCAATTCCATTTATTAATTCTTCCATGATCCATTATAATGGTCTGCTCTTAGTATGGGTTTCTTGCGTTTCCTTTTTAGCGTTATATTCTCAGCCTGCCTGCCAGCATTATTCCATTCTGCTATAATGGCGCCAACTGTCTTGTGAAGACTGAAATTGTGTTATTATTTGTGGTTCTCCCTCGTTTCAAATTTCCCCTTCTCGCTATTAATGACAACACCGAGCTGCTTTTCATTCATCTATCCTGAAGCCATCTTTCTTTGCTTGTTTGTTATAGCGCACTTTAATGTTCTTCACGAGAGATGCCTGGCCCCCCCGCCCACACCCTTCTCCCCCCCAACGTGCTCCACCTCCAGTCAACACTCTGGTGCTGATTTGAAACCTTTACAGACCCTCAGTTTGCCAGCGCTGACCCAGAGTTTGTTTGCGAACGACGCGCCTACAGATTCCCGCTCGCAGCAACAGGATTGTTCAAAACAAATATGAAGCGAAAGAA
>NC_136943.1:8226526-8259026 GCF_949987615.1 Pollachius pollachius
TGTGTGTCTGTGTTTGCGTGTGTGTGTTTGTGTGTGTGTGTGTGTGTGTGTGCGAGGAGAGAGAGAGAGAGATAGAGAGAGACATAGCTGTTTGTGTGTGTGTGTGTTTGTGTGTATGTGCGTGTGTAGAGGATAGAGGGAGAGAAAGAGTGAGAGAGAGAGAGTGTGGGTGTGTTTATGTGTGTGTATGTGTGAGAACATTCAAGCTCAACACATCTTTTACTGATGCCTACTGGTTCTGTCCAGACAAAGTCCTTTATATGCAAATTACCATTTTAAAAATTGCTTGCTCAGAATTGTTGCGCATGCTAGATTGATGCGTATCTATCATGTTAAAGGCACAAATGCATGTTCACATGTTTATTATTGTCTATTTATCTTGGTACTGCACATGAACACCTGTATGGAGGTACTTCATGTGCATTTAAATATATTGTTTATCAGCATTGCTGCCAATCTAACCAAAGCATCACCACATACACATACACACACACACACACAAACACACACATACACATACACACATTAATAATTATTACACACGGTGCACACAACTTTCAAATACTATAGCCAAACCAATCAAAGATAATACCACGCACACACTAAAAAACTATCAAAATGACACACACACACACACAGTGGTAGAGAGGGGAGTAGGTAGAGAGACAGGTAGAGAGAGAGTGAACGGGAGAGATGTAGTGGCAGAGCCAGCTAAATTGCAAAAGAGAGAGAGAGAGAGAGAGAGAGAGAGAAAGAAAGGGAGAGAGTCATTCATCCAGAAACACACCTTGGAGAAGGGGGTAGAAGGACCACAAGACCGCCCACCTCAGGCTTTGTATGAAGTTGGAGCCTGGGAGGTTGGCTACCTGCCTGTCGGCCTGACTTAGTCACCCATGAATCAACTCTCCACACTTCACACGCCCCAGGGGGGGAGCAGGGGAGCACCCAAGACGATGTGAAATCTGAAAATCTGAACTGAATGAGAAACCCAATGAGGGGAGGGGAACAGGAGGATGACGATTTGGAAGAGAAAAAGTCTGAAAATAAGTCTGTCTGGGCTAATGCATTGGAAGAGGGAAGATGAGGAAATATGAAGGCGATTGAACCATCTGTTGGGGGTGGAGGTCCACCTCTGGCAGGGCACAAGACAGGAGAGAGAGAGAGAGAGAGAGAGAGAGAGAGAGAGAGAGAGAAAAGACGTAGCAAGATAGAGAGTGGGAGAGCGAAAGAGAAGGAGATAGGATGGTGGAATGCTGCCAGCTTGGTTTCTCTGTATGGCGTTTTGTTTTACTGAGCCCTACTGTCTGTTCCGCACGGCCTACCACAAGACTGAAAGGAACAGGAGGCAGAAACAAACCGAATAGAGAAGATCTGGAGATAGTTGGATTCGGGACAGAAGGAGAGATGGAGAAGAATACAGCCCCCGAGCTGACATCATACCATCTGATAAAAAGTGGAAAGGCAGCCATTAAAGAGCGAGGGATGCATGCTAAACACTGCCCTCTGTTCTGTCTGTAGCTCCTACCTTCCTCCATTTCATTCTTTCTTTATTTTTTCCTTCCTTCCTTCCTTCCTTCCTTCCTTCCTGTCTTCCCTTCATCCTATATTTCAGTCTTTTGTTCTTTTTTTCCCCTCCTAGCTTCTGTAATTATCAATACTTGCCAACGTAATCTTCTCAATCTGTTTAATCAGACATTTGTCCATCTATCCCCCAGGTCTCTGAAACAGATTTGTGTAATCCAGCCTGGTGCTCAAGTTTCAGGGAACAAGCGAATATAAGGCTGCGGACAAACAGCCAGACATGGCCGTCAGGGGACGATGGCATTCTGGAAAGAGATTGCATGATTTCAGCCAACATGCAACACTCGTTTCTGCTGCTGGTTGAGACTTTAAACCGTGGAATCAGTCTTCAGCGTAGACATTGAGTGATGGACCGATTTGCTCCCTGCCGTTTTAAAATCATAGTGTATCATTGTGCGCTATCTACAAAACAACATTCTGCATAAACATGAGCATGAGATGAAGACCCCTTCTGGGGATGGAAGCAATGAGGGAACATTCCTAATCCATTCACAGTCGCCTGATCCGGGGAGGAAGACCCCCTGTAGCAGAGCTTACATGGACACTCCCAATCCCAGCTTGATCTTTCAGCTCTGCACAGACCTGAAGTCTTCAGTGTGGATGCAAGTCTGTTCGCCACGGCTGTGTAATCTAACCCTGTAATCTGCTGCCAAAATCATGCTCCAGGAGCTGGCTAAGGCAAGGTTTGCTTGTGTGTGTGTGTGTGTGTGTGTGTGTGTGTGTGTGTGTGTGTGTGTGTGTGTGTGTGTGTGTGTGTGTGTGTGAGTGTGTACGTGTGTGTGTGTGTGTGTGTATGTGTATGTGTATTGGTAAATTGGTATATGAGTGTGTGTGTGTGTGTGTGTGTGCATGCGCTCTTGCGTGTGTTTGTGTGCGTGCGCTCGTGTGTGTGTGTGTGTGTGTGTGGGTGTGCATGTGGTCTAATTATGCATGAGGAAGGCAGTTAGTACTGCGCTGGATGTCGACAGAGGACCAACAGATGGTAATTTCCTCTCGCTCCTGCACTCCTGGCAGACCTGTGTGGAGTGTGACTCCACCGGTGCCCTCCCTCCCTCCCACACACACACACACACGCACATACACACACACACACAGACACACACACACATGCAAACGACAACACACACTCACACACTCACACACACAGGCACACATCCACACACACAAAGACACACACAAACACACACAGGCACACATCCACGCGAACAGACACATACACAAACAGCCTCACACGCCTCACAACCTAGCCTTGCATGTACAGATTTAGCAATCACAGAAAATATGCTGAACCAATCAAAGAGCCGCTACAAGCTGGGGTGGTGCTGAAAGGCTAGTACAGAGCCACGGACGGTAAGTTAACCGTCCGTGGAATTAACATGGATCTGTCACGGGTATTTTTTTCGGCACCGCCGGGCAAACATGCAAATGTATCATGAGTGAACTAATCCAGGAACACACCCACATACACACACACTAATGTAAACTCCACTGAATCCTGTGTTCTGTTAGTGTTAGGGATGACCTTGCGGCCTAATTTCCCGCAGAGAAGACTTGGATTGTAATCACGAGGCCTTCCGAAGGTCTCTGATCCATGCAACATGCTAAACTCTCAATTAACCGACTGATCTCTGATGCCTTTGATGTACTTGGGTAACGCTACGTGGACTGAACACACACACACGTGTACATATACACACACACACACACACACTGTACATATAATGTGTCCACGGTCCACATACAAAAGAGTACGCACACACATATGCACATGCACACCCACACACACACATGCACTTACAAACCCACACACAAATACACACACAGGCACACACAAGAATACGCACACACACGCGCAGATGCAAGCGCACACATACACATACACCGACACTCAAAAACACACACACACACACACACACACACACAGCCTATGATATGATAGTGGCGGATCCAGCAATCTGTCAGTCCTTAATCAGGCTATTGTGTCCGCTCTGCAGATTAATTCCCACACACCCTGGCATTTCATCCCTCCTTCTTCTTCCTCTTCATTAGAACTTAGCATGAACCCCAATGTCACAGCTTGTGTTCTGATATACAATTTAATTAAATGGCTGGGCTATGAAAACAATTTGAGAACCAGTGAGACAGTTCATGCTAATGATGACCTTGGGCCCTACCCACACAATTCCGCTCATCCATATTTCTCTTACCAAACTGATTGGCTATTGCCATCCCGATTAGACCCATGATTAGGCACACATAAACACTGATTTGCTCAATTTTCATGCTTGAAGAGTTATTTAATGTGCCATTGTTTGGATCAGTCCAATAAAGAGTCAGGATTTTGATCATTATACATTATGAAATTGCTTTGCTTTTCCATTGACGTAGCCCCTCTCTTCAATGTAGTCTAGTAGCTGTTGACACTGGGTGGTGGTTCTGCATGAGTAGCCGACAATGACAATCCTTAAACTGTCCTCACCAATGACAGATGGCCCATTAAACGCTGCGTCGCTATTATTTTAGAAGCTGCTAAATTCATGTCACTCCTACACTGATGAAGCACACGGATAATTCATTCATGTCCAGCTGAATTACTATAAAGGAGTGACAAGGGTTCCTGTAGTGCAAACTTTACAACTTTAGTTCTTTTACAACTTAACTAACCTAATATCTGGGTATCAGTCGATGTGTTTATACCACAATGTTGATGCTGAGGGCTCAATAACGGTCCAAGGGTGTGTATTATTTCCCAATAATGTGACACCACTGCCTAATAATATTAATAAATAATATTATAGATGAAAGTGACCTCATATCTAACCGCATTCAGTAACTGTGGTCGAGGCGAAATGAGCCACTCGGACCCGTTATTGGAACATAATGTGGGGGCAACATTAACAGGTCAGATCGCTGCAGGTTTTTTTTTCTGTGGACAGACAGATGGACAGAAGGGATGCACAGAAGTGGAACACGGCCTTCAAAGAGATTTACACATGTGGGGATCTTTGGTCTGACATCTAATTAGAGGGGCTATTTAAGTACATAAAAGCCTGTTATTTTGCATCTTGTACACAGAAGGAGGAGGTCTGTTAGGTAAAGCTTACAAGCAGTGCTCCTATGAGGATTAAATAATTCTCCCCCGAAACATGATTAAGGTGGCGATGCATAATAGCAACGTTAATTACTATTTTGTTTTATATTTTAGTCCCCCTACTGGTATACTGGTATATACTGGTAAAAACTGAAGGTGCAAGCTTCCACAGCTATTTACTATTTCTTAATTTAGCTGCTTTCATCCAGTGATTAACAGCTGTTTATATACTTTGATAATAAGCAGGTCAGGGAAAGATATCCTGCTTAAGGGATGCCAAAAGATGGACTCTGGACATTTGGGAATTGAACTCAGCAGGTAGTCTAATAACCAAACTACAAGGCCAATTTGGATTTTGTATGATGTAATATAACTATGATTGTACCATTAACACATCGATTATTTATGATCTGTTTCCTCCTCAAGTCTCAGTTTTCTGCCTCATGTCTCAAACTGCCCTCAGAGAAAACTTTCAACCAATCAACCATTCAGTCGTGGGCACTGGCCTTTGCTTACCTCTAGGTTCTGTGATTGGTTGCATTAGTGACAGGCCAATGATGTCACTTGACCCTCAACACTGTGATTCACATCTTAAATGAGTACTGTTGTGGAATCACTGTCCCTCGGGATTATTGCAATAACCATGACAACTAATGCTGACATCCGGAGAGCCTAGAGATATGTATCTATACCTCTGCCTGACAAATTTATAGTGACGGCTAGGCTGAGAGAGGCTTTGGGGTATAGTAGGAGAATGTTATCTGGTGGAGTGACTCATTCTGGGAGGAAGTGGTTCTTATAATGTTGTTTTCAATTGTTGTTTTTAATCAACTCTTATTTGAAGCTTGTCCAATTATTAGGAGCAAGGCTTCCAAACATCAAAAGTATAAGAAGGGGAAAGCAAAACAACTGTCATCAGGAATGGCTTTTCTTCAATGTATAACCTTATCATCTTAACTTTATATCCTGGAGTTTTCTTGATTGCATAATTGAAAAACGCCTGCTTGTGTGTACTTGTGTGTCCGTGGGCTTCTTGTGATGCACATGCAGGGCTGCATGTGTCTGCTAGAGCCCTTGTGTGTGTGTGTGTGTGTGTGTGTGCGTGTGTGTGTGTGTGTGTGTGTGTCTGTGAGGGCCTCCTTATTGGGTTTTTTATCCCTCTCTCAGCTCTCTCTCTGCAGAGATGGAAGCCAACGTCCCAGGGGGGAAGAAGCCTGGCAAGGGTTGCTGTTGAAGATCAGACCGTCTTGTTGCATTGAGCAGCAAACACGACGAAAGGGGAAACAATCCCTCCTCATTGACTTGGGGTTCACGAAGCACCTGCCTCAGGATGGGGTGCTTGTTCTCATTCCTCACCCTTTGTCTGCCCGTTGTCTCATTTCAATTCAATTCTCGTTTTTTTGTTTTCAGTCATTCCCTTAATGTCTTCTTTCCCATGTTGTCAGCCTGTATGTTTGTGTGTGTGTGTGTGTGTGCGTGTGCGTGTGCGTGTGCGTGTGCGTGCGTGTGCGTGTGTGTGTGTGTTTGTGTGTTCCTTATTTGACCAGCACTGCTATTAAGTGTTTACAGTAACATACATTAACTCTGTGTGTGTGTATGTGCACTCGTGTGCGTATGTGGGTGTCAGCCCATTGTCATTCCCGCTAGAGTCTGCAAACAGGCTGCTGTCCAGTTGTGGGGCTGTGGGTTTTAAAGGATCCCATTAGCCGTTCAGACGAGGCTCCAGACAGCTCTCGGCCCCAATACATCTGCTGTTGGCCACATTAGGCCCGTAATGCTCTCTTATTCTAATGAAGCTGAACGGGAAGGCCAGCGGTGGGGCCACTCCTGTTTGCTATTAATTATACTCCCCTTATGCAGAGCTACGACGAGGCTTCCAGACGACGCTCCCACTCCCACCCCATTGAGGAGTGCTTCTAAGCCTTTTGTCATTAATATTTATACCGTTCCAAATCCCGCCGCTCCGTTGATCGCATAGGGCGCTACGTTTTCCTGGTTGGAAACTGGTATGCCAGTGTGGGCTGAGGGCTTGTCATTGAATCCTTGCATCAACACCAGGATTTGTTGCAAGAGATGGAATTATTATGTTAACAAAGTCCACTGTTTGGGAGCTGCCTAGGGTTCCTTCGCTGTCGATTTCTTTAGTGACGTCGGATAGATGGGTTTCATTACGGATATAGTTTTTGCTTTAATTTTGCCAGAGATTGAAATAGATTCCGTGGCAAGAATAGATCACTACATGCTGTGCTTTTCCACACACTTTGTTTCCAAATTGGATGGAATGGAATAAAAAAAGATTACATAAAATGGGTTCCTGTTTTAAATCTCTTTGTATGACTCATGGCAGTGTGACTATTTTCCACTATACTTAACCTTTCAAATTATTTTCTTGTGGATTGAAGGTATAAAAATACCAATCAAACATATTTGCAAAGGCCCTTACAAATCATTCAGCCCTGCATTAATATAAATGTTTCACTTGTATGTATGTTTCGTATGTTTTCGTTTTTCGTTTCGGATTCCCAACAAAGCATATTTTGGAATTTTCTTCTTTTCTTCTTTTTCTTCGTCTTTCAAGACCAAACAGGGGACGAAAATGACATTCCTTTAAAATATGCATCTTTCGTCTGCATTAATGAACACAGCCTCACCAAATAACAAATGAAGAGCAACCGAATAACAACGTGGTTCATTTCAACTCCACCTGCCGCAACCTGTTCCCACCCTCTTTTAGTGCCGCAGCAGATCTTTCTGATATTCCCATACCCTCAAAACGAGCTTGAGTGCTTGGAATGTCAGGACTCTTGCATTTTACAGAAAGAGTTTGCTAAGGTGCGTTGTGTGGGGACTATTAGGAAGCGCTTTCCTACAGGGATCCACAAAGCCATATGCCTAACTGCCTTTATAGATAATTGATGCAGAATGCATTACTTTGGGGGAATGCTTCTCTGCTTTATATCCACGTTTGAAGATTCATTTGCGGCCTGTTGTGGTGCCTATTAGGATTGTATTCAAACCTTTGTCTGTCTGGGAAGAATGATTACGAAAGAACTCCGGACCGTTGAGTAACCAGATCCAATGCTTCCCGAGGAAGAACATAGAAATGGGTTGGCAGGGAACTAAGAGTGTATTACTTACAACGAAGGTATTGTCTGCTGCCAGTAGACCAGTCTGTCAATAACATAATTCTGGGAGTCGCTGCTCACTTTTTATAATGACAAAATAAAAATGTACGGAAGAAAAATGGAATTGGCTGTCTTACATATCTGGTACGCTCTTCCGACTTTGGATTTTTCACGACCGCTCACTTCTTCCCCGAGCGTGACAGAGAGAAGGGCAGACCCATTTTTCATTGAGAATGAGAAAATACCTGGAAGAAAACAATGTATATTTCAGCCACTGAAAGCCCGGCATGAATTAATCATCAGTGTCAAAAATCATTTCATTCATTTATTAATCGCCACTCCCTGCCAAGGCATATGCCTGGGCAGCTCTGCATCATTCACAGTCATGCATTTGTATATGTGTGTGTATGTGTGTGTGTGTGTGTACATCTGTGTGTATATGTGTGTTTGTGAGTGTATGAGTGAGTGTGTGTGTGTGCGTACACAAGCATGACGTGCATGCATGTGCTAGCGGTGTGCTCCTCTGTATTGCCATGCACACCTTTTCCCTGTTCATTCTATTTAAATGTTGTCGGAAAATGTGGTGGGGAATTGAAGCCTAAAAAGTCCTGCCATTGACCAGTCACGTGAGAATACTGCTGTCCCCTTTCTGAACATCTTCCTGCCCTATTAGCAGTTAACTGCTGGCATGCAATGAATAAAAACAATAATGCTCTTTGAACTGCAGTCCAATTACGAGATTACTGCTCTGGATGATGACACAGCACTTTGCCTCAGTTTGAATTGTTGAACAGTTAATCATTGATGCTTTCCCCTTAATCACTCTGCCCTATGTGTCATACTTTCACTGCTGCCCGTGCAGGTTTTAAGGCTAAGTAAAAAAAAACACATAAATCTCTGATAGTAAACAAGTGCTGTCCGGTGTGGGTTGGGTGATAGGAGATTCAAATAGAGAAGTCTAGCACTGAAACAGCTTTAGATAAGGCAAACAAAGATGGAAGATCGAAAATGGGACATTTTTGTCACAAAAGCTGTGTAGCATAGATAGTTGCAAAAAAATATGCCTTTTCTCTCGGAATGAAGATGTGAATTTGTGCCCTTGTATCGCCATCCCACAAAATTCTTATCTTTAAAAAATTGTGAAAATAGTGTGTGATTGTGTGTGTGTGTTTGTATCTGTGTTTGCATTCATATTCAAAGAAATGAGTGTGTGATTGTGTGTCAGTGTGTGTGTGTGTCTCAACTCTGTGACCCAATATTGACACAAAAGTCAAGGCCTCAAATTGGTATATTGATGCAGTCAAGTGTCATATAGATATATGCCACAAATTTCTGTAACACATGCGCACACACACACACACACACACACACACACACACACACACGCACACACACACACACACACACACACACAAACACACGCACACTTAACCTTCACATATCCAATCCCTCTCCTCTCTAGAGCATGTTTAGTAGTATTAATGTGTCTGCGATCTGTCTCTCACCTCACATGCATGACGAAATGAATACATTTCTTCACTAAATCCAAAGTCATTACTCAGAATCATTGCTTGAATACATCAAGTCCAAATAGTCATAATGCAAGTCGTAAGTGGCAAGCCCTCTGGAATCATTACTAGATTATTACAGCAACCAAGGGACAAACAGAGCAGTACAAATCGTGCTCAAAGCAATACGGTTAGCAAAAAATAGCATCTTATAAATCTTTTGGGGAATTAAATGCAAATTTTGTGTTCCCATTTTATAAAAACATATATCCACTTGTTTATTGCTATATAACCTTGAGAGAGAGAGAGAGGGAGGGAGAGAGAGAGAGAGAGCTACAAACCCCCAGAATAGCGTAGCGGAGAGGAGTTTCTCACGCTTAAATCATCGAGTTTGTTTGCTGAGAAATACAGTTGTATTTCATTTGAAAATAAGCCATAGGGGGCACTTCTATTAAGATAAACCCTGTGCGTATAAAACATCCAATATGAGATACTTTAATACTTGAGAGACCAACACCACCACTCCCCCCCCTACCCTCTCATATCCTTTTGTCAACACAAAACAGTTTTCCCTTTGGTCATCACACATTGCCTTTTCATCAGGCTCCTTGGCAGTGGAACAGGTGAGAAAGCGCCCAGCGGGCCTATCAATACACTACCTGTTTGTTTTTGTTTTTTTTGGAAACCACAACAAAAACAAAATGGGGGGGGGGATACATTACAGTGTAATGGATATCATCAATCGCTCTCGACTTCGCTCACCAAATGCACCTTTATGCCGACTGTGGGATAAACAAAATGTATATCTTGTGTATTTTGACCCACTTACACATGTTTTCATGGTGTAGGGGGGGGGGCTTAATGGGCGGTCTTAAGACCCATAATGCATTAGCTAATGAACAAGAGCAGCCTGGGTCGACATGGCTACTTCCTCCCTCAGAGTCATTTTGCCTCCTGCCAAAAGAGGCGTGTCCTGGCATAATGTCGTGACCCTTTATGTCGCGGGTGCTTTCCCGTGTGTATTCAGCAGATTAAGGAACCGGGCAGAAAGCGAAGATATGTTGTCGGAAAACTGTGAAAAGTCTGGGACCTCTGGGAGTCACGCACCTCATTCTGAACACATGATTAGCATTGTGATGATGTTCAGTTATTTGTCTTAATTAACCCTGAGTTTTGAGGCGAGGGACTACCCAATTGACTCAGATTAAATCTAACCAGCCAACTCATTATGGAAATTATTTTCTATTCTCCCCACCCCAAACCTCACCTTCGACTTAATCACAGGTCTTTCCTCGCTCCTCTCGGTTCTGTGGGGGATAGAAATAGTTCTTGGGGAAATTCAATTATCTTGGAAGATACGGTTTTCATACAGGCTCCACACTTCACCCTTCACCTGGAAGAAACATTTATTCCTCGTCTTCTGATCAGTTCTTCTCCATCTCCCTCACGCCTATTTCAAGCCTTTTAAACTGTTAGCAAACGCCGGCATTTATATGTAAATTCACAGAATGCATTATTCGACTTTATTCAACGCCTCATCTCATTAGTCCTGTTAACCAGCGTGGAGACGGGGGGGGAGGAGAGCCCTTTCCTTGTGTTTTGGCTGCTGTTCAGTCGGCATGCTGCAAGCGCTGGAAATCATTACGGTCTGTGAGAATAAACCCGGAGATACCTGGGGAACTAGACAGCGACGGAGATTAAACGTCACGCAATCTCACGCTCCCCCCGTTTCCCCACCGGGGGCTTTAAAATACACGCCCAACACATTGGGTTAGAAAAAGGTAGTGGAGGAACCAAACATGACGTTGTGCCATCCCATAATCTCCCTGGCGGGGCTTCTCCTTTTCATCATAGCGGGTTGTTTGTCTTCATTCAGCGGGAAGCGGGAGGGATCAACCAGGGACGCACACCGGACAGAGATGTTTCCTATAAATCCGTTTCAACGTTCAAATCCCTACGAGATTTGCCAAAAAATGAAGCATGCAATTTCCCCTAATGTAATACAGACGTTTTCCATAAATGCTACAATGACACACACAACATAAACAGCTGCGATACATTCTGTGTGAGTTGTTTCTTCACCTCCATTCATTCTCTCCAGGTGAGATACGTTTTTGTGTATGTGTGTTTGTGTTTGTGTGACAGACCACAAATCTCCTTGCTAGCAAATATAGCCGCAAACCAACATAATGAAATAATAATATTTCCTTCCTACTCCTTTCAATGTATCTGTTGTGACCTTTGTTGGTTTTCCCGCCTTCAATGCAGGTTGAATAATGGCTCCCGGGTTCAGTATTGCTGAGATTTGTGTGAAGGTTGTTGTTATTTTGTGGAGGTGTGTGTGTGTGTGTCTGTGTGTGTGTGTGTGTGTGTGTGTGTGTGTGTGTGTGTGTGTGTGTGTGTGTGTGTGTGTGTGTGTGTGCGTGCGTGTGTGTGCATGTGTGTGTGTGTCTGTGTGTGTGTGTGTGTGTGTGTCTGTGTAGTAGTAGTTTGTTTACTGTTTAACGTAAGGCAATCATACCCTTGAATCCTGGTTGGTGTTGATCTTTTGGCTGAACCACAGATTTGTAGATCTTGGTTATGAGGCCTTCCAACGTGTATTGTAAATATTGTGATATCTATACATATACTAACCCCATGAAAGCACAGGAGACCTGTATCCTCTGTAGAAGGTTCTGCAGCTAGGCTGGTTACAACAGACTGAATCTTCCATCTGGCACTATGTACTGACCATGGTTAGGATTTTATCATTCTTAAAATGTAATGTTATCGTCGTTGCCAAGGAAAATTACTGAAAGCTTGTATCGATATTACTGGTTAAGAATAAATATTTATTGAGTACATATGCAGTTAAATGCTCTCAGTACTGTTTAAACGATTATGTTTAGTGCTTATTATCCAACCCCGTTCTTGGATGTGTATTTAAAGGCCTTCAACATCAACCTATTAACACTGTTCAATAAAACAAGGCTTGAATCACTATCGTGAAGGGCCAGGAGGGATATCAAGGATTAGCAAAGAAGAAGCAAGAAACTGGATTTGTAATCAAGGTGTTGACCAGCATTCGGCTAAGGTCAGTTCAACTGACTTTATACCAACATGTTTTACAGTAGAGGATTCATGCCAAGAGTGGAACGGAAAAGGGTTTTGTTATTTTAAATCATTATGGGTGATAGAGGGTTTGAATTACAATTTGAGGTAACCAGGGTTTAGTTATGAAATGTTTAAAGCTAAAAAATGGGTGCTGCAGCGCATAGTGAGGCTGAAAATATTTTAGGTGTCATTTTTTAGCTGTCGAAGAGTGGCAAAAATAATTTCGAGCGATTTGACTAGTTATTTTTCTTTTATATTTTGAGCGATCTGATAGTCAAAAACTTTATTTTTCGGGGAATCTGATAGCTCGAAAAATAACTATTTTTAAAGCGATCAGAGTTGTTGAAAAATTCATATTTTTCATCCACTCTAATATATTTTTCAACCCCAATTAAAAAAAAAATTGTCTAATTTGTCAAAAAACAAAAAAAATTGCGAGCGATCTCATTGGTAGAAAAATAAATAGTTTTGAGCAATTAGATTGATACTAAACAAATATTAACTGTATCTATCTGATTGAATCATATCTCATCGAATCACACTGGATCGTAAGAACATGTATCGTCCCTGAATTGTATCGTGCATGTATCTAGATGTATATCGGATCGTCCTATAAAGGAGAGATGCACACCCCTACTATGCACATACACGTTTATGTACGTTTCATTAGCATTTAATTAACGCTTTATTGTGTACTTACATATGTATGTGTGTGTGTGTGTGTTTGTGTGTGTGTGTGTCTGTGTGTGTGTGTTTGTGTGTGTGTGTGTGTGTGTGTGTGTGTGTGAATAAAGCCCAGCAACATCATAAAAAACGTCTGTGGTTCCTGATCGGTTATAAATAATGTTGATTATATTGACAACCCCGCCGGACAGCAGATGGAACACCTCTCTAGGGAGAATATATAAGTTGGGAGCCATGAAAATACCGAAGATATTCATCTCAATATCGAAAAGAATAGTCATTCCTCTTAATTTATTTTTGGCAAAAGTCCGAAACGGAATGTAACACATCGTTTTTATAATCTTTCTAAGTTCTAACTAAGTCCTGTTTCTGTTATGTCATTTTTATTACACCAGAAACCAATTTCCTTTTTAACTTTTCAAATATTTCATTTCTTATAAGATGGGGCTGGTGCCGGGGCTTTGCACTCAAACAGCCTTTTTAGCACCCATGGAGACGGCACCATGCATCCATGAGCCCTGTACATGCCTGCACGTTACCAAGACGAGGAAAATAACAGAGGAGCTGGACGTGTGGTCCATCAGCTCTGGGCAGAACGCAGGGCAGAAGCCATCCATCCCTGTAGACCAGCTCTGTTTGACGGACTCATGGAACTCAGCTGAAATTGAAGATAATGGCAGAAGATGCCTTATGAAGATCCCCGACCACGTTACGGCGTGTACCCGGTGTGAGCAATTGCAGACTAGGTCGATACACCCCTCTTCAGTTCTTCAATTCATTCACACAAATGCTTCTTCTGGGTCCCTAAATGAAGTGCCTTCAAGATGATGTATCGTTCAGCCGGCAGCAGAACCTGTCTGCCGCTAGTAACGTCTGTCGTTGGCAAACGACCAGCGAGCAAACTATGTTCGGTCAGCCAGTTAGGTCTGTAAAATATTCTGGCAATTTCAAATCATGACAATCCTCTCTCGCACACACACACACGCACACACACACACACACACACACACACACACACGCACACACACACACACACACACACACACACAGCCCACACACACAAACACAAACAGCACTAAACATTTATCTTTTACAGTGCGCCGAGCTGGGACACCTTAGCATAACTTAGCAGCGTAGCTCAACCGAAAACGCCAGCAAGGTCAGAAATTAGCATTCCTGTGCGCGTCCCGCCCGTGTCGCAGCGACGCTACCCTCGTGACGAGGCAGGGAGAGGGCTGCCGCTGTGCAGATGGAGGGGGGGGGGGGGGGGGGCACAGGACCGCCACAGACACGAAGACGATGGAGAGGCGACGCCGACAGCGGCCGGTTGGGGGGGGAAAGAAGAGATTAGAGGAGTAAAGCACTGTGATGCATCGTCTCCGGTGGGGGGCCCGAAGGGTGGGTGTGGGTGCATGTGTGCGTGTGCGTTCTTGCGTGTGTGTGTTTGTGTGATGTAGTAGTACTCAGGGTAGTAGAGCTTTTTAGCTGACTTTGGGCTTGTAGCGCTGCAGTGCGCTGGCAGGGGGGTGGGGGGAGGAGGGTGGTGGGTGGAGGGTGGGGGGAGGAGGGTGGGGGGTATGGGGGGGGGGGGTGGAGGAGGAGCTGTGATCCGCTCCAACTTGCTGAGGATGAGCAGAGGATTTCGGCAGGGAAGGGATTTGGCAAAAAAAAAGAAGCGCTAAGCATGTTGAGACCCCCATGACAGACCCCCTCTTTGGACAGGAAACGGATGCCAATGTGTGCGTGTGTATGTTTATTTATACATTTATGTTCACATTTCATCCAATGCCGTTATGCAATCCGAACCCCAGTTCCCTTCGTCTTCTTTGAACCCCTCAATTCTTTTTTTTTTTTACCTTTTCTTTTCCCCCATTTCTCCTGTATAACCTCAACGCCCACTGATGTCTCATTCACACTTTGTATTTATTTAATTCTCACTAATTGATGCATGTTCATATCCTCAGGTTCCTTTCCACTCCACCAACCTCCACCTCCCCCCTATGTGCTCCCCACTTGTCTCTCTTTCATCTGCTCCCCACTGGAGTCCGTGATGGAGCTGGTTCTGTTGTTACGGAGAAGAAGGGCTGCGTGAGACACTGAGGGGACACAAAGTGAGCTTTTGGCAGTTTAGGTTTTATGAGGCAGGAGTTGAATCGTAAAGTGGCAGGACGAGGGAGGGGAAGTGAAGGGAAGAAAGGCCAGCAGAAGTACAGCAGCCGTCTTGAGGAGTTGAACAGAGCCCTCTGACAGGCCCACTGCGATGGATGAGAGCTGACAGGTAAACCAGAATCCGCCGTAGCCTAAATATCCCATTGGGTAGACCAGGATACTGAGGGAAGCGAATGTATCTTTGTCTCTCTCTTTCTTTGTCTCTCTCTCTCTCTCTCGCTCTCTCTCTCTCTCTCTCTCTCTCTCTCTCTCTCTCTCTCTCTCTCTCTCTCGCTCCTCTCCACACAAACACAAACCCCCCCCACACACACACACACACACACACACACACGCTCACTCTCACACTCACACTTACACACAGATTAGCATCTCACATTCACATGCAGGTCAAGTGTGAATGTGTATCAATAGGACTGTGTGTGTGTGTGTGTGTGCGTGTGTGTTCGCGCGTGTGTGCGTGTGTGTGCGCGTGTGTGTGTGTGCGTGTGTGTGTTTCTCATTTGGCAGAGCCTATTTGGATGGCAGGCTTTTTAGTTTAACCTTGTGCCCTGCATGTGTGCCCTGTGGATAACGAGACCCATTGCCAGTAGACACTTATTGCCCTACCCTGTCTACATCTGCCATGCGGGTCAAGACAGCAGGAGGCTCGTTTTGGACATCGATGCTTCCCCGAGATTGGTTGGGCTAAACACAACTAGAAATGGTTTATTTTCGTTTACCGCATCAGGATCGTTTTTGTTGTTGTTGTTGTTGTTGTTGTTTTTTATCTGACTCAGTACCTTGCCCTTCCCTCTTGTAGGATTTGTTTACGCATGTCCCGGAGCACCACCAACATCAAAAGCCCTGCTGTACGGTTTGTGGAGTAGACCACCTTCTAAAATATGCATGAGGCGCTTCACGTCCTGCCTGGTCTGCAGCTATTGAACTTCCAGCAGGGAGCCCTGGATTCCCCCTCCAGGTTTCTACCCTACTGGGGATCCAGCTGTTTCTCGTTGCACTTTTGAGGTCAGGGGGAAGGGCTTCTCTGTCCGTTGGAGGCCCTCTGGGACTGAAGCCGTGTTAAAGAGCTTGACACGCCTTGACTCTTGAGTCCTTATCTTTTTTCAGAGCTTATGCTGCTCTTTGGTTATTCTGTGACAGAGAGGAGAGGAAAGGGTGGGATGGGCAGGGAGGATGCCATCGCAAACGCCATCATCTCATTCCGTCACTGGACCAGAAGTATGATACAAAAAAGGGCGGTTTTGTTCATTCAAGAACTGTTGATACGTGACTCAGACGATGAAAGCAAAAGTGTGCAACACAATTGCACATTCAAACCAATGCGATCAGATTGCGTAAAATAATACGCCTGTGGGGAAAAACATGTGATGCCTTTGCTTCAAGATGGACAGAATCTAGTTTGCGGTTATTGATTTGGAGAAGAGGACTGGGAGAATGTAATTGAAGAGAAAAAGGCAGAACACCAAGGGATGGAGGTTGTAATCAGCATAGAGAGAAGACAACAGAAGAGAAAGACAGAGCGCCTGACAGCTGCAATGAAGCCGTCTTTTTCTTATTGCTAATCAAGTACCGCGGCGAAGGAGGATAAAAAAATAAAACTCTGAAAAAGTGTGGGAACCCAAACTTTGAGGAAAGAAAACACGAGGATCAGTCTGAACCTCTTGACCCCCCTAGAGAGACGGGGGGGGATCCGATGTGACCCCTTATCGGTGATGTGGGCCGAGGGCTGTCCACGGTGGCAGTGATGGCTGATGCGGACGGACACAGACGAGGCTGGCAACAGGGGTTTGTTCTCTGAGGACACTGGCGTCCATGTGAACCCAGTGCGACAGGAATAGAGCCGTATCTAGAGCGTTTTTTGAATGACAGGTCCCTTGAATTATAAATAAACGGGAGACAAGCATTGCGCTGAATTCCTATTAGTGGGAGACCAAGACAAGACCTGCCTGATAAACAGATGAGGGTGTCAATGTGTGTGCGTCTGTGTGTGTGTGTGTGTGTGTGTGTGTGTGTGTGCGTGTGTGTGCGTGTGTGTGTGTGTTCGTTGTTTGTGTGTGTGTGTGTATGTTTGTTCTGTGTGTGTGTGTGTTTGTGTGTGTGTGATTGTGTGTGTGTTTGTTCTCTGTGTGTATGTTTGTTCTGTCTGTGTGTGTGTGTGTCTGTGTGTGTGTGTGTGTTCGTTGTTTGTGTGTGTGTGTATGTTTGTTCTGTGTGTGTTTGTGTGTGTGTGATTGTGTGTGTGTTTGTTCTCTGTGTGTATGTTTGTTCTGTCTGTGTGTGTGTGTGTGTGTGTGTGTGTGTATGTGTGTGTGTTTGAGGGGGGAGTGTATATATGTTCCTACATGGCCTGTGTTTGTCGCTGCCAATCCACTAGAATAAACTGCCAACTGCTTACAACAAGAAATGTTGATGCATTCCATGTGTGTTAATGTAAGTGGAATGAATCTCGAATTGGATGCCATTAATATGAAAAACGATCAATTACAATGTTAATGTGAGATTTGTAATTGATGTTTTCCTTTCTTTATCCTAACCCATCATTTCACACCTTTGTAAGCGCCATGTGATGAATTTCATTATCCATTCCTATTATGCATTTAATGAATCTCTGTAGATCTACATAGCGAGGAGGAAGCTGTGCATGACCAGGGACTTAATACAATCCAGCTAATGGTTTCATCTGCAAAAATATGAAACTTGCTTTAATATATTTCTATATATATACATTAATATTCATAAGTCAAAATGTTTAATTTCAGTTTCCTCAAGAATTCAGAATTAGTAGAAGTAAAAGTAGAAGTAATATGCCTGAGTTACACTCAATCCCCACAGCCTGAAGGACTTTCCGCGACTTAGCACACAGATAAGATGTCTGACTTTACAAACTAGTTGTTCCAAATGATACTGTCTCCTTCCATGCGCTGCTCATGTTTAATCGTCGTTGCTGTTTGTCTGTCTGTGAGTCTATTTGTCTGTCTCACGCCCTCTTTATCCTCTCAGTCACTCCACTCATCCATACTCTTCGATCCCTCCCTTCTTGCTCCCATTCATCAATTTACAGTCATGCCATCTATTATTAATCCTTCCATTTAGCCTCAGTCACCCACCCATCCACCCGGACATCAAATCATCCATCCATCTAGACATCCATTCAATCATCCAACCATCCATCCATCCGTCCTTCCGCCCATCCATCCACTCAGACATCCGATCATCCATCCATCTAGACATCCATTCAATCATCCATCCATCCGTCCTTCCGCCCATCCATCCACTCAGACATCCGATCATCCATCCATCTAGACATCCATTCAATCATCCAACCATCCATCCATCCGTCCTTCCGCCCATCCATCCACTCAGACATCCGATCATCCATCCATCTAGACATCCATTCAATCATCCAACCATCCATCCATCCGTCCTTCCGCCCATCCATCCACTCAGACATCCGATCATCCATCCATCTAGACATCCATTCAATCATCCAACCATCCATCCATCCGTCCTTCCGCCCATCCATCCACTCAGACATCCGATCATCCATCCATCTAGACATCCATTCAATCATCCAACCATCCATCCCTCCCTCCATCCCCCTCTTGATCCCCTCACCCAGCCTCCCACCCGTCATCACAGTCCATCCTCCAATGCTGTATTGTGCTATAGCTCTAGCTGACTGGATGCCATCCCAGCCTTGCCTCCGGCTCGCTGATACCAGCACCTGGGGAACGTGCGTCACCCGCGCTGACGGACCAGGGCCCTCAGCAGTGCCCTGCGCACAATCACCGCGTGCCGGGTAAGTGCGTTGGGGAAGCAGCGAAATGTCAAAGTCATGGAATGTGGCCAAAACATGACAACGGCTGGTGCCCTTCTGCATGTCAAGAGAGAGACGCGGGCTAAGGGGGGGGGGATCGCTTCAAGCAATCATAGGCAGGCACAGATGTTCTGTGGCTACTGACTTCCTGGGGATAGGAACGCGCCCGGTGGACTCACTGAATAATGATCCCAGTGACGTCACGGGGGGGGGGGGGGGGGGGGGGGGGGGGGGGGGGGGGGGGCTAGGTTCGCATGCACACATTTCCGTGGCACGTTGAAAGTGCCTTTGTTTGAGGAAGACACACATGCAGACACTGACAAACACACCCACGGAAACACAGGCTGGCACGCACGCAACCGCACACAGACACACAGACATTTTGTGCCCGGAAGACTTGATATTTTAAATACCAAACCAAGTGAAAGATGACATCTGGAAATAAATTGCCATAGTAACTGCTGCAAGCGTAAAATATAACTTCAGTAAGGTTTAAGATGAATAACTGTAAAACGTTGCCTTGTTTGAAGGAAACCCTGAGAATATGTAACAATGTACGCCAAGGTTAATGACACCAGTAAAGAAAGTCAAGGAGCAGAGAAACCGTGACAGTGAGATAAGCCTGGGTACATCAGGGGTCAGCAGAAATGACCTCTCATTGGAGACCACTTCCTGGTTTCTCTGAAGGCCTATCTGTGAATCCAATGATCAGTCCTCTCCTTCCTGAAACACATCCACACAATAAAGCCACCAAAACCCAAATAACCTTTTGAGCTGCATTTACCCATGCTTGAGATTTGTATGCAGACTGCAGACACCATCCACACACACGCACACACACATACACAAACACACACACACACATACAGAGGCACACACACACACACACACACACACACACACACACACACACACAGACCACAGGGTAGCAGGGGTCTACAGGTGAGGCTCCCACATCTGGTAGAGGAAGTGCCGATACCAACAAACCAGCCCTGCCAACACAGGGCTACACACACATACATACAACATGCATACAACACACAACACAGGCATACACACACACACACACACACACACACACAAACACGCACAAAGACACACACACAGACCCATACAAAGCCCTGGCTGCTCTGTCACATCTGTTAGGGCCAACTTGGATATGACACCCAGCTAGCCAGCTGTCCAGCTGAATACACAGCTCAACACATTAACCTGGGCCAATCACACGCTCACACTGAGTGCACACGCATTCATTAAAGATTCCACACCTTGCAACTAATCTGCATATGTGCAACAGCTCAGGAACAGTGTTCATATATGCCTTATTGTAATTCAAGGGTTAGATAAAACTAATTCACAGCATACAATTGGACTAAATAAAGACAAACAGTAATAAACCTGACATATCAAGTCAATAGAGGTACTCACACTTACTATCAGGAAGTGATTACACCCTTTGTGAGCCAACAGATTCAGGGAACAAACTGTAAATTGTGGAACGTGATCATGTTTAGACGCTGTGTACTCGCCCTTTAATCCAATAGTGTCTATCAGCACCGTGCATGGTGAGTTATTTATTGATTTTCCTAGTGGAATAGTGGCCTAATTCATCTTTAATCTGGTTACACATCTAGAGCAGTACATGAAGGCTGAATAATGTGTTGGTGATGGCTATGATACAACTCGAGAAAATATGTTTTAATGATAGCGAAGATGGATGCAAATACAGCAGATGCTGTTCTATATACTGACACGGTGGATACACAATACTGTCAATTCCAAAGATGAATAATATTGGTGACGCGCCATGCATCTGTGTCTCATATACACTTCAAAATACACTGTACTGTATAAATATTTAATCATTGAATTTATCCCAGCAAAGTTATTAAAACTTGTCAATGCTTACTGAACATCGATATTTCCCTGGGCTATTGATGAGATTTCCACGGCGGTTTAGTGACAAATGATATCTGTGAGCATCTGTTTGTGGTGTGTGTGTGCGTGCCAGTGAGTTTGTGAATGCCTCACCAGATGTGCATCAGTGTACCTTAACAGGTTTTTCAATTCCAACATCCCCAACCAGATGTGCTTCTTCTTGCCATCCGAAAGGAAACGCACACATAAAACAAACAAAAAGCCCAACAACCAGCCGAAGACAATGTCCAGCCAGGGGACTGCACTGAATTAAATGTCACAGCAAAAGAGTTTCTATCCCTTTCGTTTTGTCACTCACTCTCTCTGAGTCTCACTCTGCTAACTGGCTGCCTGCTGGGTAAACACCAGCGGCGGTGATGGATGTGCAGATCAGAAGCCTGCTGTGCCCATGGCACCCCCATCCGTCAAGCCCGCCGGGATGTCCCGGGCAGAGACCCTCCTCCCCTGGCGCAACCCTCATCATCCTCCCCCCCCCACCCACCAGCCCCCTTCTCCCTTGTCCATCACACGCTTAACGTGCTTGCCTTGCCCGTTGCCTAGACAACCGGAGCAGATTTGTCCGAAACGGTGTCTCAACATCCCTTCATGTCATTGAGTGAATCTTCGACCACCACCGGTGGTGATACGGATGAGTCAGCGGTTGATCTTCGATCGAAGTCCAAAGAAGACCAAACCCACAAGGACAACAGCGAGGTGGGGAGACGTATGTGCCACAATAATAATTGACGAAAGCTCTCTTATCGCAACCATGACAACCATGCAGACCTATTGGTCCTTAAACCCAGCGTCCCTTGGTTGCAACATTGATTACAACACTAGGGTACAAGCTCCTTGTTTGTAATGGGGACGTTTCCTTCTCAACATTCGATGCATTATCTATAGCTTTACCGAGGTGATTCTCATTGTATTTGCTAGCTGGTTATGGGATTGTTTTATTCTGCTGTACCTAGGAGGACTAATGCCGGACAGAATGGACCTCCCCCCCGCCCACCACTACCACCTTCCTCCCCCGCCACACACACTCAGACACACACACACACACACACACACACAAACACACACACACACACATATACATCCATTGTATCCCGTCCACATGTTAATGCAGTGCACTCTGCCAGCACGGTCCTCATTTTAGATTCCATCTCTACCTTGCTGCATCCTCGCCCTCCGACTGCGTCCACCAGCTGAGGGTGTTTGCTCTCTTCACACGGACCTGGCGGTCAATAGGAGGCTAAAGTAAACAGAGAGGCAGTAAAGTGTAAACTTTATGTTGCCCTGTTTCTCACCTCGGCGCCATTATGTTTCTTTACCTGCGTCCTTGACATACAGGCTGAAAATAATGTTAAGGTAAACCAACAAACCAACAAACTAGCAAACATACCTTTGGTTGTTCGTCAGTGCAGCTTGGAAACTAGCTTCATTGAACACTGAAAATAATGTCATTTTCAATATACATATATATACTGTATATACAAATGTACAACGTATCAAGCCCGTCAGACCCCAAACAACACTATTTCCAACACAGCAATAAACCACAACAAAAACCACCCACGTCCGGACACCTGTCTGCGCGGGTGTGTGTTACGTAATCGCTCCCTTCAAGGGAGTTTAGGAGGTCTCTGGGTCTACGGGCCAAAGGCTATAAGACAAGGTCCCCCAGGATTGCGTGTGTTGCCACACTAAGACAGTGACCTCCTTTGTGCTGTAATGCGGTAATCCTCAGCGGCGGAACTCCCCCCTTTATCCAGTGCACGACGGGGGCGACTCCTGGCTTAAAAATAACATCCCCTCTATTTTCACCTCCTGAACACCCTGCCAGGTGTCATTCGGCTCCACTGGGTACTTACCATGGAGAGAGACAGAGAGGGAATCGGAGCGACGAAGAGTGAGCAGGACTGGGATTTGCGTGTGGGTGTGTGTGTGTGTGTGTGAGCGTGCGTGTGTGCGCGCGTGTGTTTGTTTGTATGTGTGTGTGGGGGTTTATGAGGAGACTAGACCATAGAGCTGTCCCTTTCGATGAGGTATGAGTGTGTATGTGTGCTTCATATTGACTGACTTATGCAGTCCTGTCATGGGTGCATTTCGAAAAGTGCATTTGCAAATGTCTTTCTTGGGCCATTAGTCCTGACTAATTTACTGTGAAAGCCGTGACATATGGTACACCCACCCAAACAGTCCGCCTATATGTATACACAAACACACATACACACATGCATGCACAAACACACACACACACTCATGCATGCACACTCAAACACACTCACACACACACCGAAACACATGCATCCACACACTTCCCAACCTGTGCTATACTTGACCAACCCCTTACTGTCTAGAAATAATGTAGGTGTCAAAGGAGCAGCAGAGATCATTCACTTCCTATCCGAAGCAGTGTTAAATTTAGTCTCTCTGACAATTACAATGGCGACAGGAGAGATTAGAGGTTCGGGAGGGGAGCTCAGTGAGTAATGTCCGGGTCGGGTCGGGCCTTTTCACGATGTGATGTGTTTTGAGATCATTGCAAAGGAGGCCTATTATGTCTACTAATGACCTCATCATTCAACCAGAGCCAGCTTTATTCACACCCCTGCAGATTCACAGAACTAAACGACTGCGTAGTAGGAAATAGGATAAGGGTTCCTTCTTCTAAAGAACCCACAGGAAATGGTTGACCACCAGTTTTTCTCAGGTTCCACAACACAGGATTCTGTAGATGGGGTTAAAGAGGTTATTTTTGGATGGCAAATGATAAGGAAATACATTGGCAACTAACAACAATTCTGCTGCAGGGTATGAATGAATCAGAAATTCATGAATGGATTCCAAGATGCTTGATGGTTATTTAGTGCTCCATGCAATATTGTATGAATGCAGGTGATTGAATTTTGACGAAATGGTTGAATCAACCATGGGCCAACAAATACAAAGAGTGTGTTCACAGACACTTGAATACAAAGAGTGTGTTCACAGACACAAGAATATGTCATATATATCCTTACATTATGCATGTTACTTTTTCCGCCTTGTATCACTGTTCACCACCATTTGTTATAAACAAATGAGATATAACAAAAAATGAAAGGAGGACAGGAGAAGGATGGGACTGAACAAGTGAAAGTAAGAAACAGCCGACCTTAGCAGGTCCCCGCAGGTGTAGTGACTGACAACTGTATTAAACCCTGGACCAGCCAGCTCTCGCTCCGATTGGCTATAAGCTTACTCATGTGACGGAGAACAACACGTTGTTTATGAATATATAAATATTTGTGTGTACTGATTAGGGCTGACTGGCGCTCTGACAACTGGTTAGCCAACCCACCAGGGACGCCTGTTTGCAGAGCACCACAACAACATCGATGTTACCTGACTGCAGCAAACATCAGGCCAGCCGTAACGATGGTCAGAGACAGGCCCAGAGGGAGAGAGGGAGAGAGAGAGAGAGAGGGGGGACAGAGAGAGGGAGAGAGAGGGGGGGATGGAGAGAGAGAGAGATCACTTTTCACAACTTGGCACAGGACGCTCCACAGGAAGTTATTCAGCTAATTAAATGACTTGCCTTCCCACTGTGTCTGTAGGTTCAATTCAAAGCCTCATCTCATCATTTAAAAGAGGGAGGCGCAATGTGTGGCAATGGGTTCCCAAGCAGGCTTTATAATCTGTCATAGGAGGAGTTATATTATTAATAACATATCTGTGTATCATGAGAAATACAACATGATCGTGCAAGTATAGATTGACAAAGTTGCTGTTTACATCGGTTTACAGGACATGCTTTTATCCTTAGTGACTAACAGTTTATTCAGATACATCTCATGAATTAGCAGGTATATGTTAGGCATCTTGCTCATTGTTGATGATGATCACTCCACTATTATGCCTCCATTTGCACTTTTTAGATGTTATTAAAAAATGTGTCAAAGACCTTGAAATCAGGTCAGTACAGGCATAATGTGCTCAGATGCATGTGTAATATTTCATAATCAATTCCCCCCTGAGCTGTCCTATCTAAATTAAATGTTTACTTTTTAAATTTAAAGTTATTCATTATGCAAACATGCTGACTCGCCGTGTTTCCCCGCCTTGACAAATTCCCTTTTGGCAGAAGAAGTGTCAGTGAGAAAACCACGGGGCATATTGAGGACTTTGAGCCTTAATCCATTTGCAGCGTTGTGTTGTTTAGATCACTGTTGGGTCCTTAGTCTGTAGGGAGGAGTGGATCCGATATAAAGGACCGGATTTTCATCATTCCATTCATCCAGCTCTTCATCCCTCACACAAACACTGAATGAATTCCCTATCATGGGTTCCTCTCCGTTTGATAACATGTGTCTACTTAAATCATTGATGTATATCTTTGCAGTCGGAGAGGCTGCTTCGAATCCTCACTTTGACATGAATAACACTGATGTTTTAATAATACCACTCTCACTTCTGGGCGCTATGAAAACAAGACATTGTCCACCTTTACAGTCATGTGTTTACCCACGATGCATTCTGAAATTTTCTTTGTGAAGACCACTGGGAGAGTGTTGATGTGTGTTTGAAGCAGCGCTGTTGTCCCTCTGACGATGGTGCTTCATCATCCTATTGCAGCGATACAGGACGTTTTCACAAGAGGAAAGCCAGCACGGAGGCATATGACTATTACAGCAAATGGGGCATATTTAAGAGGTTTACCCTCAAAGGCATTTCTGCTAAACAAAAATGGGTGACAAATTCCAAGGGAGAAACCAAAGTAGATTTAAGCGAAGATTTTATGTGATGCACTTGAATTTAATGGAAATAATTTAATGGAATTGAATGTGTTTACTCGAATCGATCTGATGAAATCTAATATAATATGATACAACATAATATAAAGTCATATAACATGTTCAAGGAGAGAGAAAGGCAATTGGACGGAGATGAAATCAATGGTTTCCGCCATGGTTTCACCATGGTTTCCGACACAGAAGATGGATTGGAAGGAGCCAGTAGATCGCGAGGCAAGATCTCCTTCGTATAACCAAGGCTTTGGAAGTCTGGCCATGCCTCTTGCTTCCCAGGGCCGCTGAAAGCACTTCTCTCAGCACCTGATACCTGAGCCAGTGCCCTTCATCAGATAGCGTTGTAATCTCAGAGAGGCCCATAGATGTGAGAGGGCCAACAGGGAATTACAGGACCCTCATTGTTAATGTGGTCTGTGAGAATGGGCAAATATAGGGAAGAGAGGGAGGCTTGGAATGGGGCAGTGAATAGGAGAGCTACACTTGCTTTCCTGGCACTTTCAATACCAGAGAGAGGGATTGTAGCATAGGACACACGCACATACACAAACCGACACACACATACATACACACTAACCACCACACAAACACACTCACACATACACACACACACACATTATCACCAGAAACGCACACACACACACGCACACAGATACATACACACACACACACACACACGCATACATACACACACATGCACAAACGCACAAACACCATACACCCACACGCACAAACACTCAAACAGTATACGCAAAAATACACAAATAACCACACACAAACTTAGACACACTCACATGCACCAGGGGTTTCATGGATCTGGCCAGAGCTCTAATGAACCCAGTGAAGGGGGTGTTTTTCAGGGAGTGCTGAGGAGTAGAGAACAGGAGGGCAAGGTTGTCGAGGGGAGTAGGACGGTGTGGACATGCAGCGTTTACTTCCAGGAACTTTCTCACGCTCCTGCTGATTCTGAACGAACAAAAAGTTGACCATGACGGATTCAGGATAATTCAAGGGCACTTATATATATACTCAGATATATACTCATTACAGCCGGATATTCATTCAATACAATTCAGGATTTTCTTTTGATTTTTATTCAACAATTACAAATGAATTGCTTTATATTTATTTGTAAATACATAAAAGGTAACTCTCAATTCAAAAATCCTTTTCTTCTTTATTAATAACAATACATTTCATTCATGGGGTTTTCTATAGGGTTTTTCCTCCAAACTCAAAACGCTTAGTTAAACAATGGAGCGAAAACAGTGCCTTTTCTTGCTAACATGGCAGTTGTCCTGGTGGACTCCCTGAACCACTCCTCAGAGAGGTGGTATTCAGAATGCATCACAGCCAATACCACGGCTGTATGTAGAGCACAGGAGCCAGGCCACTATGATTGGCATCCATTGATAAGTTGGAGGCGGACAGCTCCAAAACGAATAGACTTCTGGTCCTCAGACATTGAGCGAAAGAGGAAAGAAAAACAGCTTCAAATTTCATTTCCATACTGGAAACAGACTGGAGATATGCAAGGAACACGAACAAACAAACACACGCACACATGCACACAAACACAAACACACACACACACACATACACAGACTCACGTACACACACACATACATAACAAAAAGACAGTGAGGACACAACAATAAATAATTTGATAGGTGGTAGAATACCAACTAACATTTCAGAATGATATTAGAATCTGAACTACTTTGAGAGACCATACACAGAGCTTTGTTCATGTTATCTGCCCACATATGAGGGCTTCAATTATTATTCTGTTTATGTTATGTTTCTCCAATCCCTCAATTCTGTAAAAGGTGTCTATACGCTGTGTATTTATGTGTCCATAAGCTGACCATTACGAAGACTAAAAACTGTTATTGTATAATAACAGTTAGACAATTGTATAGACAATTGTTGGTAAAATGTATTATTTTTAAGTCGACTCAAATACAGATACATTTATGGTTTGGCAGCCTCAGATAACAGAATTTATTATCTTTCTAAATTCTGGAAAGAAATGTGTCTTGTTATAGTAGACCTATTTGCTAAGCTAGTTCTCAACCAGAGGCAAACAATAAATAATGCTTGCTCAATATATTCTTGACGTAAAAGAGATTCTCCATTTATTAAAGGCACATGTTGTGGGAGAACTACAGTATGCTGGTAAACCCCCAAGCATATGTACTAACTCAGGACATTGATTTTACTTTACGGCCTGAAAAGCTGTCCCCGCTCTCAATATAAGTTAATCACGTTAACTGAAATGTAAAGGTTGTCATACAATTGCATTAAGTATGAGAAAAAATGCACCTGCATTGTAAAGTATGACCCAATAAACAAATAACATTTGGAGACTTGGGAAATATCAAACGCATTCCTCAATTCAAATGAGTCTAGGCTATCAAATGTAAGTCGCAGACACAGACTGTTCTTATCCGGGTTAAAAGGAAACTGGTATTTGGTCATGGGCTGACTGAATCAACAGGCGACGTCGAGGGAACAACAACAACAGCAACAAATGACGATGACTTGTTTCTGGTCCGGAATGACATTGATGCTGAGAAAACAATGCAACCAGTGGCCCCTGAGGAGTCGAAGCGCCTGAGAGGGCCAAAGCACCACTCCTTTTTGGACCTTCACATCCCCATCCCAGCACCGGGTCATTACCTCCTTCTGCCAGACCAGCATAAACTAAAGAATAAATAAATGTAAAAGGAAAAGGGCTTACGGAACACATTTGCTGTATAAGAGGGCTGGGGGGGGGGGGTATAAATGAATGGGTATTTCTCTGTCTTTGCCGGCAGTGGCCATAGTACCCCTCATTTTTTGTCTCTGTGAGGGTCCATTTAACTTTGATATTTATCACGTTTGCTGTAAAGCCGGTTGTTCCGACCCTTATTCGCTCCACAAAGAGTTTGCCTTTTAAAGAGCACCCCATTCTCAGAAATAAATGACATGACGGCGTCATTGATTCCCTCTTGCTCCTCATCGTCCTCTGAGCAATCAACCAGACGACCGAACATTAGATGAAGAGGCCTAAAGACTTGCCGTAAAAGCTGTATCATAGCGCTAGGAAGTGCACGTTACTGTGGAGTGCACAGCAGAACCTAAAGCTTGAGTTGGTCAATTAAGATATGTTGGCATTTTAGAATAATAGTCCTATTAATGATTATTTATTTGAATACCATAATCAACTTAATCTTAATTAATCTTGTATGCAGCAAGGCCCGGACCATTAGCTAAGAGGGTTTTTGCAAGACGGCCTCTAATCACTATTTATTGAGACCTGCTTGTGCACTTTATATGTCTTCAGATGAGATTTATTGTTCAGTACCTCGCATGAATTATTCTACCTGCACACTTTATGCCCCACTCGCTAACACTCCCTTTGCTTTTTTAAATATACGATTATAACTACGTGAATTTTTCCATTCATGATATAATTGGAACTACATAGTCAAACAACCTTACCTTGTTATTACAATATTCCCTTCTGCAGAATGACTATGCTATACTTTAAAACGCTCAGTGTTTTTGATAGCCTGGGTTACATTATCACTACATACTGCCCTCATTTACAATGACGGTAAACACTTATATCAAGTATTGCAGCAAATGCAACCCTGAGCATATTGGCTCACAGCATTGGGTGGTTGGTTTTACAATGCTTCCCTAACGGTTTTATCTTGCGGAGCGCTCATAAAAACACATTAGCCTATATGACAAAAAACGCTGTTCACAAAAGATATCGCTACGTTGAAGAGGTACAGGCACTGAAAGCAAATGACACCGAAATTGGCTCCTCGGCTCAACATGAGGAAAGTGTTTTCGTGAAGATCCTGCCTGTTTGCATGATTGGATCTCAATTTCATTACGGAGAAAAGCCCTTCTCGACTGATGCAGTGGATCAGACCGCCAATAGCGCTGCCCTGTTGCAGCACCTCAACAACACCAATATCACAACAAATAACAGGGGAAAGTCGTTCACCTCTGTCCCTGTCTGATCTTTGCTGTCCCCCTCTCACGGGAGGTAAAAGCGGCAGTGCTAAATAAGGGTTAAGATTGCTCTCGCTGACACCAGGCCCACTGCAGACAATAACGTTTCCGTCTGCACCCAAGCGAAGAGAACACAAAAGCAAGATACGGTGTGTGTACTCTCTCCCTCTGTCACTGGCTAATAGGTGCAGTCTTGAAATTCTCAGTGCGCTTGCGTCGTTAGATAAGAGTTTTTTTGGAGTGGATTGGCGTTTTCATTTCTTTTTATTCCACCCCCACATTGGCTGCCGGTAAAGAGAGTGTCCTTGGTCATGCTTGAGTGTTGAATACGTGTTTGTGTCGGCGTACGGAAGCGGATGTGTGCACACATAGTGCACACATACATTAAACACATGTGTGTACTGTATGTACTGTATGAATTCAGTCTTTGACTGAACAATGCTTTCGGCAGCCGCAGCTTCTAAATATGTAAAGTAACAGAAACTTGGTGCTTAAAATCGACAAGCCCACAACTATAAGTTGAGTCACTATAAATCTAAGGACTGCAGGATCAGGGTTCCCAAGGTACTCAGATACAAGGGAAAGTTTTATTTATTTAGTCTGTTTCCATGAAGGACCAATACAACAGTGCTACATGTCCAAAAAAATGTTTAGTACATTTTTCAGCAGGTTACCGAACAGCCAACGTTGAGTGCTGTAGCAGCACAAGGTCACTGAGCAGGCAGAGCGCTTGGAAAGTCCTTCCTGGAAGCATTTAGTCTTCAAGAGCCATAGGTGTGTGTGAATGAATGCACACGCACGTTTACGAATGTGTGAGATGTGTGTGTGTGTGTGTGTGTGTGTGTGTGTGTGTGTGTGTGTGTGTGTGTGTGTGTGTGTGTGTGCATCTAGGGGTTTTCAGTGTGTGTGCCCTTGGTCTACTAACACCTTCCAGGTATGGTGCTTGCACCTGACTCACTCACTCCAGATAGATTGGATGGATGCAAGTGGTGCTGGGGTTGTGAGAATGCACGGTCAGCTCTGAGGGGAATTCCTAATGGTGGCACTTGAGTGGTAAAACAGAGGACAACAGTCCTTTACATCTAATCACTATATTGGAAGGAAGGGGCTAAAGAGACTGCTAGGCGCAAGTGAACGAGGGCTATTTCTCGACCTGGATCTCTGCCTGGCCCTCTCTTGCCCAGAGACCCAGAATAAGAGAGAAGGACAGGGAGAGAGACTGTTGACAGCCTACAGGTTTAGCATGAGGGGCCATGCTCCGGGTAGGTGGACTTTTATTGATCCGTCCCCCAGGTAGGTGTTAAGGAGGACATGACCGAGGGCACTACGTGATCGGCCACTTTAAACGGAGAATGTTACACATACCGTCTCTGTCACCCTGTCCTTTTCTCTACCCTTTGTTATTTACTTCTGTCTTAGTCTCCCTTGCTCTCCTCTCTCTCTCCCTCTCTCTCTCTGACTCTCTCTCTCCCTCTCTGTTTCTATCGTTCTATCTATCTCTATCTCTCTCTGTTGCATCTCATCCTATGTCCCTCTCTTTGACTCTCTCACTCTACTTCTATTTTTCTTTCTATCCCTAGCTCTCTCCTCCCTTCCCCCATTTCTCTCAATGTATTTCACTCTCGCTCTCTCGCTCTCTCCCTCTCTGTCTCTCTGTCTGTCTCTCTCTTTCTCTCTCTGTCTGTCTCTCTCTTTCTCTTTCTCTCTCTCGATCTCTCTTTCTCTCTCTCTCTCTCCCTCTCTCTCTCTCTCTCTCTCTCTCTCTCTCTCTCTCTCTCCTCTCTCTCTCTCTCTCTCTCTCTCTCCCTCTCTCTCTCTCTCTCTCTCTCTCTCTCTCTCTCTCTCTCTCTCTCTCTCTCTCTCTCTCTCTCCCCATTAGGAGCAGCAGAGATGTGAGGGCAGGACACCGCTGTGTTCAGCGATGCCCGGCGTCTGCGGTGGCGAGGGCAGATGATTGTATGTGTTTACCAGAGACCTTGGATCCTCCGCCCGCACAGCCCGTGGCTCCGTGATGCTGCTGCCTCACAAAGACACACACACACATAGAGGAAGACACACACACATAGAGAAGAAACACACACAAACACACACACACTGAAGGAGGCAAACACACAATAAAGCACACACAGGTACAGAGGAAAATACACACAGGCACACACAGACACATAGATGGAAACGCACACACTCTCACACCATACCTAGATATGGACACACACACACACACACACAAAAACACACGCATACTAACACTTCTACTCACACACTCAATTAATAAATACACACTTGCAACCAAACCCACACACAAACACAAACATACACAACTGCTGATACAGAGAGAGAGCGAGAGAGAAAGAGAGGGAGAGAGAGAGAGAGAGAGAGAGAGAGAGAGACAGAGACAGAGACAGAGTCAAGAGGTGTCCCCGTCTCTCTCTGGGGGGCGAGGGACCTTGAGACAGCTGAGTGGCGGATAGACAATGGGGCTCGGCGGTGATCCAGTGGGGAGGCGTTGCCAGGCAGCAGAGGCAAGACGCGCTCCCACACCAGCAGCAGTCAGGAGGGGGAGGGGCCTGTAGGGGCGGGGCCTGTACGGGGAGAGTGGGTATGTGAGGGTTTGTATGTGAGAGTGTTTTTGTGTGTGTTTGTGTGTCTGTGTGTGTGGGTGAGTGTGTGTGCGTATGCGTGTGTGTATGTGTGAGATTGTGTGTGTGAGA
>NC_136943.1:8264026-8266526 GCF_949987615.1 Pollachius pollachius
AACAGTGTGGATAAGACCAGGCTTTTCTTCAGTTTCAATATAAAGTGGGATTACCCCATACTGGATTTAATCCATTCATAGCTATATAAATTAATTAAGAGGGGAGCCAGGTATGTTGTATAATATTCTGCATGCCCATTAATGGTTTGAAGATAAAGGTTGGACGAGCCTGTCGACTTGATAAATGTGTATGATTCCATGTACATTAATGACCTGTCAGTCAGAGATGAAGAGCAGAGCGTGCTTGAAATGTTGTAGACACACAATCCGCAACAGAGAACATATGTACACATGCGCAGTCACACATACAGAGGTACACACACACAGGAACACACACGCAGAAACACACACGCAGCCACACACATGCAGCCACACACACGCAGCCACACACACGCAGCCACACACACGCAGACACAAACCCACACACAGTTACACACATGGACCCAAACACATGTACAAACAGGCTCGCACATTACTCCCTCACTTTCTCCCTCGCTCTCTCTTATCCACACACATAAAGTTTATACAAACATGGCCTATCGCACGTCTCCCTTCCTGGGCTCTCTGATGCAAACACACGCACACACACATACACACACACGCACACACACACACACACACACACACGCACACACACATACACACACACACACACACACAAGCGCACACACAAAACACACACACAGACACACACACTCACACAGACTAACGTGTATTGGGTGCACCATTATTTGTCCCTTGTCTTGAATTGTACATTAGTGTGGCGCCTCTCAGTCTGGGGGTCAGCTCCGTCTAATCCGACTTCAGCTTTATACTGTGTGCCACCCAAGCCCCAAAGATCTCAACCACCACCACGGCTGCTCGTTATTCTTCCCTCTCACCCTATTTCATTTCATTTCACTCTCTCTATTTCTCTTTTTCTCTCTCCCTTTCCCTTTCATTAGTCTCGCTCACTCTCTCCCTCTCTGCCTCTCTCTCTCTCTCTCTCTCTCTCTCTCAGTCTCTCTCTCTTTCTCTCACTCTCACCCTTTACCTTTCACTAGTCTCTCTCTCAGCTTCTCGCTTCCTCTTTCAGTAGTCTCTCTTCCTGCGTCTCTCTTTTATGCTTGCACTCTCCTTCATTCTCGCTCTCTCTCCATCTCTTTCTCTCGCTCTCTCTCACCCTATATATCTTTTGCTCTTCATTTTCCTCTCATGTTGTTTACTTTCTAGAGGCTCATTAGTGAAGACATACACACCATGTTGGAGCTGACCAGCAAGGCTGCCTGTCGGTCTCGAGGGCAGAAAAAACCTCACCTGCAACATGTAATTCAAGAGCGCTGCCACCAGGTGGCGGTGATTGGCCAAAAAAAGCCACATAATTCTCCCATCTCAAAGATCTTACTACTATAATTTCAGGCCTGTCGCACCAGTTACTGAAGTTACTCAGGTGCGCATGTGCCAAGCAGACTGCAGCTCACACACACAAACATGCAGCACGCGCAAACGCATGCATACATCGCAAGCACACACCTACACACCGCATACACACACCGCACACACACGCACATGCGCACGAACATACATGGAAACGCACACACACACACACACACACACACACACACACACACACACAAGCACGCACACACAGACGCACGCGCACACACCGTACGTCAAGACAAAGGCAGCGACACACTCGCCGCGCTAAGACGTTATGTTTTTAAACATAACGGCTCCAGCAACGACAAACTCTCCCAGGTAACACGTTCTGTCTATACACTGTAGAAATTGAGATAAAATAAGGGAAGAGACAATTTCTCACCTCGACAAGCAACGGCGGCTCGTTCATTTTGTCATATAAAAAACGTTAAATTCAAACATCGCACCAACCGGCATATCAACACAGAAGTCACGTCGTCACCACAAGACTACACTTTGTTGCTCAAATGTAATATTACTCCCCTCCTTGAGCCTCCCAAATTGTCTTTACACTTTGTTGCTCAAACTTAATATTACTCTCCTCCTTGAGCCTCCCCAAATGTTTTGCAATATTGATATCCCGCCCTCCCCCCTGCGGACTGTTTTAGTTGTTTTATTTTTCTCATGTTTTGTGTGTATGCTATGTGTGACTGTAGGCTACTGCTGCCTGTCTTGGCCAGGACACTGGAAGAGATGTTCAATCTCAATGATGATTATTATTTTCAACTAACCAATAGTAGTTGACTTGCATTTTAAAATGTCAATGCACTTTTCAGCCCTGAATAACAGTAAAAGCTATTTAAGAATTGATTTGCATGCACTGTATACCACACTTTCCTTTGAACAATTAACCCTGTTACCATAAATTGACTAATTTTATAATGTAATCAAATGCTCACAACCTGGCTGCTTTCAGACACACGTGTAAGTCCTGAAATTCTCCTGATGGGCCGTATGTGTGAACAACATATCCTGACCTTTGTACCCTGAAAATCTCCTGAATAATACTAAGCCTGAGGTAGTATTTTCTCTGTAGGAAATG